>NC_090233.1:38510341-38865341 GCF_024489055.1 Chanodichthys erythropterus | reverse complement strand
TCATTTAAACACTGCCAGTGTTAAAGGGATAGTTCATCCAAAAATAAAAATTCTGGCATCAGTTACTCACTCTCAAGTTGTTCCAAACCTGTATGAATTTCTTTCTGCTGAACACAAAAGAAGATATTTTGAAGAATGTCTGTAACCAAACAGTTGATGGGCCCCATTTACTTCCATAGTATTTTTTTTCCATACTATGGAAGTCAATGGGGCCCATCAACTGTTTGGTTACAGACATTCTTCAAAATATCTTTGTTTAGAAGAAAGAAATTCATACAGGTTTGGAACAACTTGAGAGTGAGTACATTTTAAGGTGAACTATCCCTTTAATTTAACACTGGGGGTTTTGCTGTGAGTTGATATTCAACATCTTTAAACTGATGCTTTGAAAATGTGTTTTGCATATAATATTAACATCAATTGCATCTATACATCTGAATTTAGGGTCACACTTTACATTAGGTGTCTTTACTATGCAGGCCTACTTACACTAAAAACTTAAATTTTTTCAAAATCACTTTTGTTGCTATTGGGGTGAGATTTGGGTAAGGTCAGGGACAGGTTTGGTGATATGTAAAGGTGGGTTAAGGTGTAATGGAAGGGTCAACAGTGTAATTATAAATGTAATTACAGTAATTAACTATGTAATTACACACAGGCATTTTTAAATATAAATTCAATGTGAAAACATGAAACACAATAAGCGCATATCAAATAATTACTTTAAATATTAGTACATAATTAAAAGACACTTAATATGGTGGGATCTATCTCCTTTGACCTTTTTAACAATGATGATATTTTCTTGATGTTTTATACCTCATACCATTTTTTTTTTCAATGTCTCTATATTTATTTAATTTTGTTTAGCCAAATTACCTGTCATTTTATTGTAACACCATCAGTTTAACCAATAAGAAATGAGCTACAGTGTTTGAGGACCATCACCCTAAAGGAGCAGCAGAACATCTCCAGAAAAAAGTTACATTTCACACCTAACTGTCAGAAAAAAAGGTATGGTGCTTGTCACTGGGGCAGTACCCTAATGTAAAATGTTACTAATATGTATTAAGGTACAAATATGCACTTTTAAGGTACTCATATAAACCATTTAGGGGTAAGTAAGGTACAAAGATGTACCTTTTCACTTTTGTACTGCCCCAGTGACAATCACTAAGAGGATTTTATACATATACATATATATATATATATATATATATATATATATATATATATATATATATATATATATATATATAAAATTCTTTAAGGCTTACAGTACACATGAAAATACTACCATCTTCAAGACTATACTGTACTTCTTGAAACTGTTCTACTACGCGTAATGACAGAGAAAGAAGAACAAAAGAAGTGGCATTCCCAAAAAAAAAAAAAAGAACGAGAATGAAACCGAAACGAAAGAGAATATATAAGATAACACCTCTGGTGCATCACCATCTCAAATCATTAACGACGACTGAACAATCAAGTACTGATATTCAAACATTCAAACAGAGGTAAGAGTCGATATCATTTTAATTCTCTTATTACCAAAAGAGAAACTCCACATCAGGAGATTTGTTTTAACAGTTAAAACGATACGCAATTTAATGTATATTGTTATTCATTTAAATAAGACATTTTAATGCAACTGATATTGGTTAATCATCAATATTGGGTAAGCAACTGGTAGTAAACGCGTTTGACAACATCACTACACGATGCAAAATATTTTTTGTGTTATTATTAAAATATTTCATATAAGGTCTGTTGTTTAGCCCATGTGATTCAAAGTGCCTAATATCCAGTTAGTCAGACAGTATGCCACATGCCAGACAGTAGGCTATATTTCTGACGTGATATATGATCAATAATATCACGGAAAAAGATGCCGAATTAAACTGTGATAAACCCGTATTGTGCCTCATAAATCATCACTGTAGCCTATCTATTTAATACACTACTTTGAATGATCTGACAGTTTCGCTCTCCCTTCTCTGCAGATGTTTCGGCGGTGTCTGACTCCTTTTTGCATCCTCATCCTGCTGTGTATGCTGTCTACATATAACGCTGCTCCTCTTGGCCACAAAGGAGCGCTGTCCTTCAGCAATTCACTGCGCCTCACGCGCACTGTTCGCGCCCGCGTCCAACAACTGATGTCCCAATACGTAAGAAAACTTATTCATATCTCCTGTCCTGTCCAGTAACCAAACCAAATTAACGACAACATTCCGATTTTTACTGTTGCATCATTTTATTATTATTGTTATCTTGACAGAAACAGCAAGTGTTTGGTGGCGAGTTCTTTGAATTCGTAGACCTGAAGCTGAGCACACTACCTGCAGTTACTGTCAGTTATCAGACCTGGCTACACATGCAGGTGAGCACGCATATCTTTTTCTCGTATTCAAGTTGTTTTACTGCATGAGGGTATGTTTTAACAGCGTTTGTTTGGTTCAGGACGCTGAGCGTTTGCGTTTGGCCTCTCACTACCTCCAAACTTTCTGGACTCACCTGGAACGTCAACGGCAGCAGTTTGAGAGAGAAAGAGATGCGACGAAAGAAAGAAGAGAGCAGAGAAGAGACAAACGAGGAAGGCCACAGCCCACCTTGAGCCAAAGTTTTGTGGGTCTGCAAATCGATCTGCGGGACCTGATGAGACAAGTCAACTCTCAGGTAGGCCTACAAGTGCAGACTTGCTAGATAAACAACAGCCAAATGATCTCAGACACGACTCTGATGATCAACTATTCATCATGCCCCCGTTAAAGTTGCAAAACCTAGGGGTTCTTACCAGAATATCTACGAAAATCCCAAGGGGATTTTTTTTATAGAGTAGGCTGTATAGACAATATTGGTGATATATTTAAATCTAAAAATAATCAACGAATGTTTTAGTCATATTTTTCTTGTGATCTCTGTGTGATCATTTTCTAACTGGTAGACCTTATAAAATCCACTTCTTTATTCTAGGTTACTTTGAGATTTCTAAATAATAATAATACATTTGAATATTACATAATATTACAATAATTATGCAATATTCTAAATCCAGGGTTTCAACCACATGTTTGAAGGTTAGATATGAAAAAAACTAACATTTCGAACATTTATGATATGTTAAGCATTTAGAAAGTGTTACCAAGAAAATCTAGCTTTTGTGGGACAAAAACAACAGATTAATAACACTCTTGTTTCTCTCTCTCTGCAGCTGAAGAGTATGACACAGGTGTCTACATCTACAAAATCTCCACTTCTCCATCACCTACGCTCCACTTCAACTTCCAGTCCTATTCCCAGCATGCATCATTCCAAAGACAGCACCGAGAAGCTCCAGACCCCAAGTCCCACTGATAACTCTCGCAGCTCCGCACACTCCACTGTACAATCATCTCAGACCTCGAACTCTGCCGACAGAGGATTGATTTACACAACGGAGAAGAGCACTGTCAGCCTCTTGCAAGCCACCCGGGCATCAACCGTGGAGACCCAGCGGACAACAGCAGAAGGGGCGTCCCTTTGGATTCAGCATCTGAGAGGATATGTGATACTGAGAGATCTAGAACGATACTTGAGCAGACTGGCGCGAGATTACACCGTGCTCCGAACCAAATACTGAAAAACATGCAAAATCAAATCTAGAAAAACCTTAAAAAAGAAAAACCAGGTATTAGACAAACAGAATGAAATTATAAAACAACCAAGGAAGTACATAATTGAATACACTAACATTCATATCCATAAACAACTTCAAGTCACAGTTGCTGTTTACCTTGCTCATTAACTGCTGTTTTATTTATTAGAATAATTTATTACAATTTTTTATTTACTGATTGTTTACAAGTGACTGGACATATGTTTTTTTTTTTATTTATCTACATTTCAGTATTTTATATTTAATGAGTATTTCCATGTATGTGATAAGTCAGGGGAGTGAGCACATGGCAGCTAGTGTAGGTTATCATGAGATTGCCTAAGCAGTATTATTCATCCAGCAAGTATTATTATATTATACAATAATTGTGTTAAGTGTATTAAATGTCAGCATCATTTAAGCTAGCACTTTAAAACAAACAGTACATGATTTGTTTATATTAGACAATTTTCACTGAAACAAAAAAGGTTAGTCAGCAATTCCAGAAAATCAAAATTCCCCAAACACCCCACTTCCTTCCTTCACTGCTAATCAGCAAATCAGAGGTCAGACTGAGATTATCTTTACATCCCCTTTTCTTTGTCATTCCCCTGTACTTTCCACCTTTTCTTATTTATTTAAGTTATTTATTTTATTTATGTGAAATGTGTGCCAAAACCTTTTTTTCATACAGTATTTATTGATTATAAATAAGTGCAAAAGTGAACTATGTTTTGTACAATCGTGTTTACTGAATTAAATGACTAAGAAGCATTTCTAGTGCATGAGTATTTATGTGACAGATTTTCTTCCTTAAAATAGATGGTACTTGAGGTCATACGGAACACTTGGCTCACGTAAATTTAGGCATGTCGTGACTGATCTCCGTTTCAAAACACTGGCTGAAAAAGCAGTTTTTTGGCATCTGTCTGAAGTTTTAAAGAGAAATAATAGAGCAAACCAAAGAAAACATATTAGCCATAAGCCATTGCATTAAATCATTTTTTTCAAATTAGTTAACAATAATTGAGTTATAAAATGTCTCTGCTGATAGGTAGTGGTGTTATTTGTAAATGACTAAGTGTTGTAGTTTTTTTAATTATGTAGTTCATGAGAATTCTCAAAAATACACTGTAGCATATCTGTATAGTAAAGCTTGAAGCTAACAATCAAAATAGCAAAGATTCATTTGATTGGTTAGATGAGAGAATTTATAAAATGGTGTCATCAGTTAATTCACAAAATCTTAATTAAATCTTATCTAAATAAAGTATTCAAAAAAGGGATTACAAATGCCGTTAATATACACTTGCTAATATGTGCTTTTGGAGTGAGACTGAAATGAATGATAAAAAGTGTAGTCTGGCTCTGTGTAGTGATTGGCTAAAGTGATCTGTCCACTGCCGGTCAGCTGCCATTGGCTGTTCATGAGATTCGTGGGGTGGTCTAGAAAAGAGAAACCAGTTAATTGCTTGTTAAACAAGTCAAACGGCTTTGCCAAATAAAACATTTCATGTTCACCTCTCTATCTTTCCTCCCGAAATTCTATCACCTCTTTCTTTTTTTTTTTCTTTTTTTTGTCTTTATACCCTTCTAACAAAACCATTTAATTCTTTAGCCTTGAGTGTGTGAGAGTCTCACCACAGACAGGTGTCCATTCTTGGTCTTGACCACTCGCAGGTCCGAACCACTGGTGAAGTCTATCATTCCCTCCTTTCCTTTTGCTATGGCAAACCTGATACTGGAAGAGTAAAGCAAGTGTTAACGTGCATATACATTGCTATAAACTAAACTAAAATTAAATAAAATGAAAACTGACAAAACAAAAATAAATATGTAGTTAAACCAAAAATTATTTAAAACTACACTGCGTTCCAAATTATTATGTAAGTGACATATCAGTAAGATTTCAGTAGAATAAACATTTAGATTAGAATTTTTCTAAGAAAATGTTTGTTTGTTTATTTATCCATGTCTTTTTAGATAACTGGTATCAATCTCAGATGAAACTATTTGCCAGGTCTATGGAAACCCTACTTAGAGGTTGTTCCACATTATTAAGCAAGTCACAGTTCTCATGCAATATGGGGAGGAAGAAAGATCTTTCTGAAGAGGAAAAGCATGAAATGGTGCAATGTTGTGCAAAAGGCATGAAAACAACTAATATTTTGTGAAAACTGAATGGAGATTATCGAATTATCATAAGATTTGTGAGTGATTTAGAGCACAGCAGAACTCGGTCAGATAAAGGCTTATTAATGAAAGTTCCTGTCAAAAAATGTACTTTCATTAAATTTAATGAAAGTTCCTGTTAAAAAATTAGGTATTTGAAGCTGCTGGTGTCTCTGGAGTCTTGAGAACCTCACCATGCAGGCTGGCAATTGTGCGTAAAGATGCATTTTAGACACCACTAACTAAACCTCACAAAGAGAAACATTAACAGTGGGTTTAGAAATACATGAAAACTCATTTTTTAAATAGTTTTATTCACTGACTAATGCTGTACTACAATACATGGTCTAAACGGATGGATTTCTGGATGGTTGGTGAATGGCCACCACGTTCCAACAAGACTGCGATGTCAGCAAGGAGCTGGCGGCTGATGATTTGGGCTGGAATATTGGGAAGTGAGATGGAAGGTCCCTTTAGGGTCTCTGAGGGTATTAAAATGACTTTTGCAAGATATGTGAAGTTCATAACTGGCCATTTTCAGCTATGATATAAAAAGGAAGATAGTGCCTTCTGAAATACAATGCACTATGTACTATCCCATGCTGCAAAAAAACACCACAGCAATAAAACTGTTTGAAAATGTATTTCTAAACCTACTGTAAATGTTTCTCTTAGTGAGGTTTGGTTAGTGATGGCTGAAATGCATCTTTACGCACAACTGCCAGCCTGCATGGACAGCTTCTTGAGACTCCAGAGACACCAGAAGCTTAAAATTCCTGTTTGCTGCTCAACACTGGCTTTTTTATAGCTGCCCTTTTAATACAATTAATAATAAGCCTTTATCTGACCGAGTTCTGCTGTGCTCTAAATCACTCAGAAATCTTATGATAATTCGATAATCTCCAATCAGTTTCACCCAATATTAGTTGTTTTCATGCCTTTTGCAAAACATTGGACCATTTCATGATTTTCATCTTCAGAAAGATCTTTCTTCCTCCCCATATTGCATGAGAACTGTGACTTGCTTAATAATGTGGAACAATGTCTAAGTAGGGTTTCCATAGATCTGGCAAATTAAAGATTTATACCACTTATCTAAAAATATATGGATAAATAAACAAAAATACATTTTCTTAAAAAAACTAAAATCTGAATGTTTATTTTACTGAAATCTTACTGATGTGTCACTTGCATAATAATTTGGAACGCGGTGTAAATATAATTTTTGATATATTTTTACTAGTGGGTGCAGGACATTATAGTTTATTTATTTAAGTGAGGATAGCAAAATGAAGTAAACTGTGACACATTATACCCAAAAATTCTTCATACAGTGAACTACCTGTAAAAATTTGAGACCAAAAATTCAGACACAGTGTAATTCTGAGATCTTGTCATATTTTATTATAATTTTTTTAAACTATAGTGAATAAACTGTAATAATGAATGAAATGTTCAAGGTGTCTGAATACATTTTGGTTTGACTGTATATACTCCTGTTCAAAAGTTTTAGGTTTGTAAAATGTTTTGAAAGAAATCTTTTAAGGCCTGGACACACCAACACAGGCCGTCGATGAATCTGTCGGGCTAGTTTTTGCGGTGTGTTCCACACGTCAGCTCTCGTCAGTGGCAGTTTGCCCGATTCAGCATTCTGAATTGCCGTCTGGGCAGTCGGTGAGAGTGTGGACTCCGACTGGATGTTCAGTTTAGCGAACGAGTCAGTGTACGAGAATTAAAGTGAACGTGATGAAAGAGAGCAAGTAAGTCAAGACGACACAGACAGAAGGATGGTCTAATATTATGTTATCACAAATATTTTCCCCAACATAAGTCACTTAAAATGAAGAAAGTTATCAACATAACTGATACTCAAAATGGTAAGCAAGCGCTGCTTTGTTTAAGTTTCATATACCTGCATATATCTCATATATACTTGTTTCGGTTCCTCCTTTTGAATGATGAATATAGAATATTAATACCAGCTGATATAGTTAATTTCCTTACACACAGGTGCAGAACACACATTTTTTCAGCATCTTTAGGCCTACTCCAGTCTTTAGTGTCATTTGATCCTTTAGAAATCATTCTAATATGCTGATTTGCTGCTCAAGAAACATTTATTATTATGATTTTTACCAATGTTGAAAACTGCTTACGATAATATGTTTGTGGAAACCGTGAAATTATTTTTTTTCAGGATTCTTTGACAAATAGAAATAAAAAATAACAGCATTTATTTAAAGTCTTTTGTAACATTATAAATTCTTTACTGACACTTTGCTGAATAAAATAATTTCTTTAAAAAAAAAAGGAAATCTTACTGTGGCGACCAGGGCGGGCGAGAGCCTGTTAGGGAACGGCGCGAGGCCGGTGACGCAAGTGATAACGAGCATCACCTGGGAGGCGCACCGGCCTTAAGTCTCTCACGGAGGAGCTTCGGGAGCATAAAAGGAGGAGCAACGACCGTGAAGGACGAGAGAGAACCAGGCCTGGACTTTATTTTATGTTTTATTATGTTTGTGTGGCTGGCAGACGTCCGCGAGGGTCTGCCGGCATTACTTTCGTTTTGTTCTTTGTTTATTTTGAATTAAAGTTTTTTTGTTGAACGTGCGCCGGTTCCCGCCTCCTTCTTCCCATATATACGAACTGTGTCACACTTACTGACCCAAAAATTTGAACGATAGTCTACATATACATACAAATCATCAGCAGAATGCTATGCTAGGGATCCTGGATTGAAAACCCATAGAGTAATGCAGCTTTTAACAAATCAAGTAATTTTCACATTGACAGTAAAGTAAGCTGTGTGCCCCTTGCCTCGCTGGAGCACATTACCACCACTGCCAAACACATTTCATCTATGAAAGGATTTACCAATGTGAGGACACACACACACACACACACACACACACACACACACCTGTCCTGGCTGATGTTGACATTGTGTATCTTGTCTGCCATGATGGCCAGCTTTGTGACAGTTTCAATCACATGATCGCACTGCAGCACCAAGTCACCCTAGAGGACGGAAGGCCAAAGGTCAAAGTGAAATAGCAGAGGTCCAACTGCACAACCAAGACAATCACAGAGCATGACAGGACTTCTCTCACCTTCTGCTTACTGTCAGTGGTGGGAATATGCAAAACAAAGAATCCATCACTGAGGGAACTGACAGAGATACCTACAAAATAAAACAAACCAACATTGTATAGGACTGTAAAGTGCTACCCAGTGTGAGGTTAATGGTGCGCTGGTCGTTTGACACTGATGAGAAATTATGGCTTGAGTACTAGGGAAGAGTATGATTACCCAAGAATTAGATACGGTGAAAAACAGGAGTATGCAACTTTAATAAGCCTAGTTGTCATACAGTATTGTTAGGCAACAATAGAGAGAGCTGTATTACAGTAACATTACCCAGCAATGTGCCGTATTCGATACGTTGTTTGATTTTTGCTTCCTGGACCAGCACAGCAGATGAAGCGGTCAACAGCAGCTGACGCACACGTGCACGGAAACCATGCCGATCGTACTTAGTGACCGCTATACCATACTGAAAAAGAAGAGGAGATAATATACAATTAAATCCACAACCCCTCCAATATCAACAAAATGAAAAAACATTAGATTAATTTTATTTTTAATATTATTTTAATCCCCTTTTGATAAATACTGATCATTGTTTTGTTGTAAGCCAGTTCAGTAGCAGCCATTTATACATTTTTGTTCACATTGTTTTCTGGAGAATGCGCGTCGCCCTCTACAGGGGAAACAACAGGATAAAGCCACAGGTGTTCAATGGGAACACAAGGTCTTTAGAACTTCTTCCTCTTATTTGGCCTTTTTAAGTTGTCCATTTTTCATTTACAGTTTAAAATTGCTTTGAAGTTTATATTGTATTTTGTATCAGTTTATTTCAAATATTATAACATTCAAAACGAATATACAAACTTCAACTCAACCTATTCATCATGAACTTTAATGAATATTACAACGGAACCCAGTTACCAAACAAAGCATCCAAAAATCCCTATACTTCGCTACGCACTTCATTATATTTTAATAGTCAGTAGTCACTGCATATTACATTCATATCTAATATACACAAACATTCTGTACTTTTTCCACACAAAAGCATTAAAACACATTTACCTTCACCTTGTTGTCATTCCCAAGAGTTTGCAGCACTTTGAGATTGATATCTTCAGTCTCTGTGGTAGTAAAAATGTGTCACTGAGTTTCTGTATTTGTTTGTGTGTATGTGTTTTTTTTTTTTTTGGCATAGATGTTTTTTCATGAGTGTGTGTGTAAATATTACCTAGCCTGGTGGCTACAAAGAGTTTGGGAACACTTTGAGGGTAGCAGTCCTTCTGACCACTAAAGACTGCACTGGCTACAACCTTCTGTTCCAACTGCAGACAGTGAGAAATTAGAGTTATGTTTAACCATGTATGTGAGTGTTTGTGTGTATTTGCTCTTGTATGAATGCTGTACCTGCTTCTTCCACTCTGGCTGGATTCTCCTGCAATAGTCATTGACCAGGTTGCGTATACATATTCTGTGAAGATGCTCAGATGCCTGCAGGGGAAAACAAAGTTTTACATACACTATTGTTCAAAAAATTAGGGTTAGTACATTTTTTTAATGTTTTTGAGAGAAATCTCACCAAGGCTGTACTTATTCGACCTATAATACAGTAAATATTGTGAAATATTACTGCAATTTAAAAGATTTTTTTTTCTATTTTATAAATATTTTAAAATATAATTAATTCTTATAATGGCAAAGCTGAATTTCAGCAGTCATTACTCCAGTCTTCAGTGTCACACGATCCTATTGAAATCATTCTAACGTGCTGATTTTCTGCTCAAAAAAATGTCCTATTATTATTAATGTTGGTAAGAGATGTACAGTTATGCTGGCGTCAAACATTTTTTCAAAATTCATTGATGAATAGAAAGTTGATGAAAAGCATTTATTTGAAATAGAAACTTTTATAACATTATAAATGTCTTTACTGTCACTTTTTATCTATTTAATACACCCTTCAAAAATGTATAACTGTACATCCTCAAATCACAGATTTCTTCAATCTTCAGTTGGTCTGATCAAACAAAACTCAAAGGTTATTATTATACATATCATACCTTTATCTTACATTATTATCCTACCTCAGTGAGTGAAGGCGGTGGTCTTGGCCAGCTCTTGTCAAGAACACTTTTTGGCAGATTCCGTTTCACATTCATCAAGAAGGAGAATCGCACATGATCCAGGAAGTACTCATTGTCAGGGCAACGAGGCTCATTGCGCAGAATGAAGCCTTTGATAAACCTGTGGAGGGCAGAAAGACAGAAAAAAGAAAACATTGTGATGGATTAAGGAGGGATAAAACCAGTGACAATCAATGCAAGTCATTCATTCACATAATACAAATACTCTCATACTTGCGTATAGTGTCAGCTGCTTGTCTACGATGCTTGGCTCTCCTGCGGCCTTTGACCCCTCTCCACCATGACTGGATGACAATTACTGCAAAATGAAAGAGAAACAGATTTGCTGTTGCCTTCCCTTGCTATCCCTGTCTGTCTGTGTTCAGTGTATATGTCAAGGTTACCTGCGTGTCGGATCCGGTGGTACTTGGCTCGCTCTCTGTAGCCCCGCCAAGATTTCTGCAGAGTGACGGCTAAAAAACAATTCAATATTTTTATTGTAACATTTTTCATTACATCATTAATAAATATAAATAATAACAATTATCAAAAATGATCATAAAAAAGCAACTGATCACAACTTTACAAATAAGGAACATCATCTCATTCTTACCGATGGTTTGTTTCTGAGCCTCACGTGCATCCTCAGTCACAAACAGAGTCTTTGGGAATCGAATAAAGATTTTGGACCTGAACAGAAAGCAAACTAAGATCAGGTTTTGAATATCAATTATCATCACCCCGGCTCTTCCACTGCTGCCCCAAAGCCATTAAAGCAAGATCTGCTACTGCTCTGTAAATATGTTATTAGATCATAGCATATTAGAGTGCAACAGATCATGTTACACTAAAGATTAGAGTAATGGCTGCTGAAAATTCAGCTGTCATCAGGAATAAATTTCATTTTAAAATATATATGTTAAAAAAAATAATAATTTTAATAATATTTACCTGTTTTTACTGCATTTTGTTTAAACAAATTCAGCCTTGTTGAGCATAAAACAACATTAAAAAAATCTTAATGACCCTAAATGGTAGTGTGTATGTCTGTTCTTTTCTCCCCTCTCACCTGCCCAGTTTGTATTCTTCAGGTCTGTAGTTGAGGTGTTTGACCAGAGTTTCGACCCCCTCTGGGAGTTTCCCACGCCAGTTTGGCCAGGTGTCTGGACACAGAGACTTATATCTGTACAAGAAACAAAGTACAAAACAAAGTAAAGGAACCGGCCATTTGACTGTATGAAAATCAGTGCCTGAGAGACTGACCTCTCTAAGAACACCTCATAGTTTCGTCTGTAGGCAAATCCAGCTCTCCTTACTCTCAGATTCTCCATCAAACCCAAATACTTCACCTGATGCCTGACCAAAACTTCATCAAATCTACCTGAAGAAACAGGGAAAGACAGATGAAGGATGGAGAACAGCACACACAAATAGCAATAATATCAAAATAGGGAAATACAAGCATATGTGACCAGTCACGGAAAGTAGGGACACAAGTTCTAGGGCGTTTTGAGTTATTCACAGATTCTGAAAGTGTAGTCTCCAAGCCTTCCAATGATGTGTGACACATGGAAATCTGATAATTTTTGGAGAAGTTGTGGCCATTTGAAGGTAGGCATTCAAGAAAGCTCTATAGAGAGAAAAACGCCTCTAAAGTTGCAGTTCTCACCTGTTCTCACCTGCTGGGAGTGACAATAGGGCTCATTTACATCTCATTTAGATAAACCATACCCCCTGTAAAGCTGCATGGACCGCATACTATTAATAATAAAGGTTAATGTGCATTATAAATGTCAGTAATTTATCTTTTTTGACTTTTATAAAAATGATTTAGAGGCTGAAATATGTGACTTTTTTTGTCAAAACTCTATTTGAACTTGTGCATTGTAGATTGTTGTAAGACACTACTTTAAAATCTGCCCATCATTTTTAATGTTATTATTTTAATGTTTATGTAAAGAAAAAGTACATGTTGATGCTAATTTTATTTGTTATTTGCTGGTTTTCCACATGAAACTTGGTGAATTGACTTTTTGAACAGGATTCTGTGATAACCGTGATCATTTTGGTCACTATAATCATGAAATGAAATGTTCTCACCTGAGAAGCCTGTTAAAGAAGAATAGGCAATCCAGGAAATAACTGTACTAACAGAGGCCAGAGATCGCTAACTATGGCTATTCAAAACACTTTTCAAGACAATAAATACACGATTGAGACGATGAAGGCATGTATTGACTGAATTTGTGTCTGAATAGCGCTGGCTCCGTGGGCGTGGCCGCATTAGCGGATAATGAGCTGAATCACAGACTTCTGACATGGCTCTCTTTTCATACAGATTACATAAACACAGAAGGTTTGTTTTCGATTTGACTTACACGATTTAAAACCTGACATTTCAATGTTTTTTCAGACACAAGTATAATTTTTTTTATGATTAGTATTCACTAAGTTACAGTTCATTTTCTGAGAACTATCAGATTGGACTTCGTTCAGAGGGAGATGAGAGATTACGCATCATGTTAGTTTTCTTTATTTTACAAAAAGCACAACATTTTGTTTTTACTCTGAGTGTACACAAATAAAAGAACACATTCTATAGTTTCAATTGATATATTACTTATGTCTCTATGACAAAAAATGACAGAGTATTTTAAGTCTGTTTTACTGCAATGTGAAAAAAATCCTGCAAAATGCACCGGCGCGTTACACGACTCCAGAGAGGTAATGTCTTATTATGCCGCTTTCATCGTCGCTCAGATCGTCTTCAGAATCAGTGAGCGCTTGTTCATAAGCATCCGGCTTGTTGAAGAAGTACTTCAAAACATTTTCGGTGTAACGGCCACGGTTCTTCATTGAATTTTGATATCAGCTAGAGCCGGTCAGAGCGCTGCATAATAAGTAGCCACGCTTCCCAGTATGGAAATACACACAGACATGACACGCCCCTACTGCGTGCTAGAATCTCTGAAAAACAAGCCGATTTCAACCTCAAAATGTACGCTTTTAAATATACCAATACTGCTATCTCAAACACGGAAAGGCTTCTTCATGATCTCAACTAACAGATTCTGCAAAAAAACAAAAATCCCCAATTTTGAAAAAAAAAAAAAATGTTTCTTTCTCATTTTGCTCGAAAGTTGTGCTGCCGACTTGTGTCCCTGGTTTCCGTGACGGGTCACATATTAATTTGTGTGGGCGATTTATTGGTCTATTAATACAACATAATCTACATATGCTCTTACTTGGCTGTTTAGCGTCATTGGGTTTTATACAGCGGACATATGATGGTTCCTTAGACATCAGAATCTCCATCAGTTTAGCCAAACTGAGCTTGAACTGTGTAGCAGCCTGAGCAGAGACAAGACTTGATTTCTTATTATGTTTATGCACAGTATGTGTCTCCATGTTTGTGCGTTTGTGTTCATCTAACCGACTCTGGTCTTCTCTGATCCATCAACTCATCTGCATGGAAACACTGACTCACGATGTGATTTCCCGATTGACACAGCACCTGTAATTACAAACAGTAGGTTTAAAAACACATATTTTCAGTCATAACATCACCCCATTGTAAACACGCTTTACCTCCTTCAGGTGTCTGTATAGCAGGTCATTATTTTTGTCCAGAAACCCTGGAAAAAAAGTAGGGGGGACAAATACAATCATGGCACTAGAAATAACTGTGGATGAATAGATGGATGAATGGATGTTCTCTCCTCACCATTGACATTGTAGTTGACATCTCCAGCATAATGAACCAGTCTAAATTCCTCCCGTCCAATTGCCTTGCGGACCTTCCCATTGGCCATTTTATGACTAGAACATAAATGGACCATTTAGATACCAGACAACATCCCAGTAACACCACTCATGTTATTCCAACAACAGAAACACAGAGCATGCTAGTGGTCCTACGTTACAAAATGAGCATGGCCTCCCAGTGTGTCCTCCAGCTTCTCCAGGAAGGTGATGTCACTGGCATCTCCTCGTCTTAAGCACTCCTCATCCTGATTTCAACACAATATAGATTCAATTGAGTTCATTTAAGCTCAACTTGGATGAACAGAAAAAGAAAAAGTGAATATTTCGAAGGTAAACACATAGACGGACCAGAATGGCGATGATGCCTTTATGTTTCTCCTCCACCAAGTCACAGATGATTTTGTTGTTGAAATATTCCACTCGTTCCCACTGGCCAGAACACAGGAAATGTCATTTTTACACAAACATAGGTGAAATAGGAAAGCAGTCTGTTATGCTGAGAAAAGCTGGATTTATTTGATCTAAATACAGTAAAAGCAATAATATTGTGAAATATTATTACAAATTAAAATAAAAAATTTGTAAAATTTTATATTTCTGAATATATTTTAAAATGTAATTTATTCCTGTGATGGCAAAGCTACATTTTCAGTATCATTACTCCAGTCTTCAGTGTTACATGATCCTCCAGAAATAATAATATACTGATTTGCTGCTCAAACATTTTTTCAGTTTTGAAAACCACTGTCCTGCTTAATATTTTTGGAGAGTCCTTTTTCATGAATCTTTGATTAATGCAAAGCTAAGAAAAGAACAGTATCTATTTTAAATAGAAATCTTTTATAACATTACAAATGCCTTTACTGTCACTTTTGATCAATTTAATGCATCCTTGCTGAAGAAAAGTATTCATTTCCTATTAAAAAAATTCTTGCTGACAAAGTGTATGCTTTTGTATAAGATTTACAGAAATACAACATTCTATTCATTATAATAAACAAATGAATAGAACATAAATATAAACAAAGGAGTTTGCTGCCTATAATACTATAGAAGACCCCCCCCCCTCGTGCCTGTGCTTGCTTAATTAATAAAACATAGTTATTAAAAGAAATATTAGAAATATTCTCACAAATTTTTGTATTAGTTTCTTCCTACACACTTACCACGACCCCCTCTGCCTCATACTCTTCCTGTTCACTTTTCAGTGTGAGCTCAATAAACAGCTGCTGCAGTTTTTCATTGCAGTAATTGATGCAGAACTGCTCAAAACTACAGACAGAGCAAAAGAAAGAGATGCATATCATTATTCTTCCTTTCTTGCACCCTCATTTCTTTTCATATTTTATTTAGGCCCATTTTCACATACATGGTTTAGATTAGGCCAAGATTAGGCCTTAGTTCAATTAGGACATTTAAGTAGCTTTTATAAACATGCATATGAAAAAAACATTACTTTTGTGAATCTTGAGACAAAACAATGACAGTGACATATTTTAAGATATGCCAGTGCAAGCTGCTTTCAGTTAAAACAGCTCAAACATTCATTTTAGTCTGGGACTAGTCTTAAGCCTTATCTTGGAAACCAGGGGTATATGTTATATGTTTTGAAAGATGCATATAACCATTATAAATTCTTCAGCAAAGTTCTGAAAGTCAAAAAGTGAGAAAGACACCTGTTGCGTTGAAAGACCTCAAATCCATATATGTCCAGCAAACCAATAATAGAAGAACATTTACTGGAGTAGTAGACTTCATCCTGTAAAAAACAAAAGCATCATTATATTCAAAAACACTCCACTAGAGGGCACATCAAAACCTCCCAAAAAGCACACTAAGGTCCAGTTCATACAGTACATGCAAGATGACATTCAGACAAATAAGCCCATTAAAGTTTTCATAAACAGAGATGAGGAACAAACCTTAAAGGCCAGTGATTGGTTTAACTTCTGGACAAGCCAGGTAAAAGCACGACCATATATGGCTTTGGCCAATGAGTCCCGAGCAGAAAGCGCCTGTTCTAAACTCAAGGGACTAATCATCTGAAATCAAACACACACACACACAGAAACAACTGTGTACAAACTGCATCTGCTAATGGACTGAATGCATGTGGAAATTAGCAAAGATCAAATATGTTGAAAGCTGATAGAGAGACAGAACAGACAGAGATATTGTGATATTACCTCCTCCCCTTTGGCAACAATTTTCTTGTGAGTAAGAGCTTCTTTCAGGACTGACCCATCCACACCCAGCAGCTGTTGACAGAAAAAATTAAGGCACATTCCCTGTGTTTTTGTATGTGTGTAGGACATCAAACACATAACAAGCTTGAGCAAACCTGAGCAGGGGAGATCAGGGGCAATTAAACAACAACGTGATCACTTTTTCAAAATCTTCAACAAAAATATTTAGTGATATAAAAATCATTTTTGGCTTAGTAATATTGCCTTTGAATTCAAATTAATAGCTATTTTATCTCAAGGTTTCAGATGCTATTACTTAAGCTGGTAGCTGCCACAGAAAATTTCATCATGTCTGTGAGGTCAGGAGGAATTGTCATACTACTTATAAACTGAATAGAAAAACTACATCTTTAAAATGTATGATGAATATTATTTAATCAATGTTTTTGTTTAAACTCACCAATATTGTAATATTTTAATTATATTTCATGATTTTGCTTAAAACATATTAGTACTTTGAAGCATACTCTTATTTCAAATACAGTGGATTTACTTTATATTATTTATTTTCAGGTTTTACAATTACAACCAATTTAATAATTACATTTAGCAGTACTTTATGTTCATTCTAGTAGTTTTGGCACATATAAACATTCCTTTTATAAAAATATGGCAGATACATTTGCAGTAGTAGTAGAGTTATCATGGGAAAAAAGTTTTAATTGTCCATGTCTCCCCTAACTAAACTGACATGTGTATCTGAAATGGAGACCTAAATCGCATTTAAGCTTGGAAAAGTATACATCCTAACAACCTCAGGACACCGTTCTTCACAACAGCTCACAACAAACCTGAGACAAGTGACTAATGAGACTGGTATCTATATTAAGATATCACAGCAGGAGTACTCAGCTCACCTGGGACAGATATTGCAGTTGCTGTTCAGTGGTTACGTGTGTTTCTCCCTCCTCATCCTCACCAAACTGTGTGTTACCCAGATGTAAAACACTGGCCACAATCTCCATCAGCTCCTACACAGGTAGAGGGACTTTATGAGTGCGTGTCCTGACAGTGACAGAAGATTTAATGTCCAAAGGATGTGTGTGTGTGTGTGTGTGTGCATGTGTTCTGCGCACCTGTATCTCCTCCTCATGAAAGCCAATGATGGTGAGAGCGTTTCTCACAACTTTCCAACCGTTCTTATCATTGATAGAGCTCACCCGTGGACAGTTACCCTGACAGAGAGAAAGTGTATCTGTTACATACAAAAAACAAACACACCACAAACATACAAACAATGGACATGGGCCTAATAACTGTAGACAAATCTGCTCTCTTTCATGGACATATATACACACATTTAACAAACCTTAACAAGGTAATGATAATGTTGTGGGTTGGTTTTCTCCAAACCAAGTCTCTTCAAAAGAGGGTCCTCTCCACCCTCCAGCAGCTGATAGAAGATGTGGAAGTTTCTCTCACCATGGTTCTGATGGGCCACACGGGATTTCTCTAAAAGGTAGTTCAGAATGTGACCTCCGATTGGAGCGCCCTGAGGAGGCACAGAAACAGAAAAAACTTTATAATGGTGCACAAAGGAGGAATAACTTTATTTTGTGTACAAGCCTATGACAACAATCTGAAAATGCTCAAATATTTCATGAAATATTAAATATATCAGCCTTTCACTAGTGTGAACGTAACCAAAGTGTAGTCAAAGTAGTTTCAAGACACATGTATCCAAAATAAGACCAGTAGATATGGGCTGGAATTCAGTAAAGTGTTGTGGTCTTTAAGGTAGAAATAGATTTACCTTATAATCAAATTGAATGTCCATGTATTTCCCAAAACGACTTGAGTTGTCATTCCGGAGAGTTTTAGCATTCCCAAAAGCCTGTTGTGACAGAGTGAAACTTTAGCATGCTGTGTACAGACTACAGAGGATCCTTACAGTGTTTGTGCTTACCTCCAGTACTGGGTTGGACTGCAACAGTCTCTCTCTGATAGTGTGTGTGTTGTTGCGAGTGGGACAGATGTGTGTGTAGTACTGAAGTATTTTTTTGGAGGCCTCAGTCTTTCCAGCGCCACTCTCTCCCGAAATAAGAATGCACTGATCTCTTCTCTCAGTCCGCAGCGCACGGTATGAATTATCCGCTAGGGCAAAACTGAAGTCACACAGACACATACAGACTGTTTAATCACAGATAGCCTGATAAAACCAGTTACAGTTAAGAATTCTTGTTTCAAAGCCATGGCATGAAATATTCTTCATGTATTAAAAAAAAAAAAACAATGTGTATAAGTTTAAATGCTTAAAACACCATAAAAGTGTTTGACAAACACAGTATTCTTCATTTTATTGACATTTTGCAGACATCATTGGACTCCCTTTTTTAAAATAGCCAGCAGGCTTTAGTTACAGTGCGTCACAGCCATGAACCATGATTTCCTACTTGCTTGAATCTAATTGGACAATATTCTGCAGCGTAGGATGAGTCATTAAAAAAAAAATTCCATTTTCCTGCATGAGAAGAGAAAATCTAAATGCACTGATGAGCTAAAAGTGAATTTTTAAGCGAACATTAGCATTAGCCTCAAAGCTAACAACATTTCCAATAACTGGCAATTTCTAAATCTATCAAACAGCTTGGAATAGCATGGGTGTGGAGATGGATTTCATGTTTTTTAAAATGGGTGTGTGTGTGTATGAGTGTGAATGTGTGTGTGTATATATAAGTGGAAAGTTGTATGCATGATCCAGTCTCTGGAATCTCCAGGAAAGTGAGTCATACTAAGAGAATTGGCGGAATGTTCTCATGGATTCTCAGGGCCATGACACACATTAACACACACACACTTAACACTCACATGTGAGGTGAGATCTCATAGAAATTGACTCCTCTGTGGCGCTCCATATTCTGTTTGGAGTAAATCTCCAACTCTCTGTAAGGATTCACTGACACCAGCACTGACCCAATATATGTCTTATAAAGAGAGAAAGAAAAGAAACAGTTCAATAAAATATTTTTATGTTTTAAAAAGAAGTCTATTTTTTTTTCAGGATTTTTAAATGAATAGAAAGTTCATGTGAACATAATTTATTTTAAATAGACTGTCATTGCTGAATAAATAAATTAATTAAAAATATTTTTACTGACCATAAACTTTTAAATAGCATTATAGATTTAAACTATACTATGTATTTAGCATATTCTGGCTGTAGTTGAGCTGGTGCTTGTGTATGTCTTACATAAATGAGGCCCTCTCTGTACCGTCGGCGCAGGTTTTCAATGAAAGCAGCTTCACTGTTGTGGTTCTCCAAGAGCAGAAAGTCTTGGACACCGACCCGATCTCTTGCAGAGAGAGCGCT
Source organism: Chanodichthys erythropterus (assembly GCF_024489055.1). NCBI lineage: Eukaryota > Metazoa > Chordata > Actinopteri > Cypriniformes > Xenocyprididae > Chanodichthys > Chanodichthys erythropterus. Next base: position 38,845,004 of record NC_090233.1, on the reverse strand, counting down.
CTCCATCACTAACCTTACACCCCCCTCTACATCAACCGCCTAAAGAGAGAGACAAAGTGAGATAGAAAGTGAAAAAACACAGAGAATACCGATACAAACATTTACACACAGCAGAGCCACAGTACAGGAACTGAGAGAGCGTATGAAGACATAACTGGGCCCACTTGGAATCTGTGGCCACAGAAACTTTGAAGAAAGTTCCACAGAATATCTGCAGAATTGGAAGGCACGTCATTGAAGTTGTACACATCCCTGCCCCTTGTGTTTTTGTTTATTAAATGCTTTGGGTAATTATTAACCATTTCAACTAAGTACTAGAATCTGGTATACAACACATTCTACCATATTTGAATCAATTTCACAGAATTCTGTAGATTTCCCTCCAAAATCAGTGCAAAAACGCAAACAAAAAAGAGATTCCCTATGGACTTATTTATAAGTAAATACCACAGATATACACAGTAAATGTCAGAATAAGCACAAATCAACAAAAGACAAACCACACACATTCATGCAAGCACAAATCCACTAAGAAAGGGTGCCATGAAACTATTTGGCATTGGTTCCTGACACACAAACACAGTTGTCTGTTTTTCAGAGTTAGTGCTGGTACCTCTGCATGTGAATCCAGTGGAAAATCTGACAAGACCTTAAGTGTTTGAGGAAGTGTGTCTTTAGAGAGAGAGAGAGAGAGAGAGAGAGAGAGAGAGAGCGAGAGAGAGAGCGAGAGAGAGAGAGAGAGCGCGAGCGAGCGAGCGAGAGAGAGAGAGAGAGAGAGAGAGAGAGAGCGAGAGAGAGAGAGAGTGTGTGTGTGTATGCGAGAGAGGCAGGAAGGTCACCTGTGGAAGCTCATGCTAGAACAATAATCTGTTGGGAGAGTGAGTGGATGTTCACTTTCCTTGGCTCTGCTCCACTGTTGTTCCACAGATTCCTTTCCAATGAATTGGCGATAAGGGTCGCCTAAAAAGCCTGTAGCGAGATTTTAACGACTCACCAGATACCTCCTCTATGGCCACCTGCACTTTCAAATCTTTCCTTTTGCCATTCTTAATCCATTGTTCTCTTAGTCTTTTGTGTGTGTGTGTGTGTGTGTGTGTGTGTGTGTGTGTGTGTGTGTGTGTGTGTGTGTGTGTGTGTGTGTGTGTGTGTGTGTTTTGTGTTCTTATGTACACTACACACTAGGATGCAGACATACTGTACACAAAAACAAGCTCCAGCAGATAATGATATCTGTCCCTAAAATGAATTTCTCTCCTCATTGTGTCCCTCATGCTTTCTGTGTTCATTAGTGGTCTACACTGTAAAATTAGTCTACACTGTATAAATTAAGTCTACACTGTAAAAATAAGACAGTGATAAAAGTTATAAGATAAAGTACTGGCAGAAAATTACCAGGACATTACCCATTAATTAATTTTATGGACATTTCCGTTAACCCTAAAACAACGCAATGAAGTTCAAAATGCAAACAAAATAAAAGTAAAACGCATGTAAAAAATAAATATGGAAAATTCCGTCAAATTACTACAGTACATTGTGCCCTACTTTTACAGATTTTTTTTAGTGCATGACTGCTTCTAAATTAAAAAAACAACTCTTTAACAACTTCTGGTTTGTGAGCAATTGTTTGTGGTGATCTAATGTATTCTTATGTTATTCTGCTTTTGTGAAACTGTACTGCCTTTATCTGTTACTGTATTAATGATGTAATGGACATGAACATGGAAATGTGATCATTTTTAATAATGATTTGTTATTTAAAGTTAATGATCTTGGTTTAATCAGTTTCCGATCTTGAGTGTTGTTAACAAAACTTGTTTTTGTCAATTTGACAGACTGAAGATTCATTAGCTCAACTGAAGCCAAGTTTGGAATGGTTTTGTGTTAGACTTAGGAGCTTGTTTAGAAACAAAGTGCAGAGTTTTTCATTTATTTATTTACTTATTTGAAGGTAAAGTATGTTATTTTGTGCTCAACAAAGAGCCTCAAACGAAATTGCAAAAATAAAGACTGATTTCAAAATGACTTCCCAAAATGCATATGACCAGAGTCACATGATTCAGTCACATGACCAGATTTAGCTACATGCATTCTCAATGACCAAGCAATGAATGCAGCACCTGATTTTTGACCATTAGCATGAATACTGGTCCAGATTAAAGCTTGCTGTGACAAAGAACTGCCAAGTTAGACAGGTAAGGGCCATTCGACTGACATATAAACTGAACAACTACAGTTAATTTTGAATACATTGAACAATTTTAAATTTAATACAGTTAAATTTGAATTTAATGAGATGTTAAGGGTCAGGACAATTAGACTGATGATGCAACAATCCCATACTGCAAAAAAAAAAAAAAATACATTTTAAATATATAAAAGGTCAATGAAATATATTTTTAAAACTGAAAATATATTTAGTTTCAAGCTTCATACCAAAATATATTTCAAAATGTGTTTCATATTTCATTTCAAGGTTAAATGCAAATGGATGGAATAGCCTACTAAAGATCAAAACTATATTTTGCATCCACCATTTAAATTTACATTCTAAAATACACTGATCAAATCGATACACTGATCTAAATATATATATTAATACATTTTCTAAAATATACAAAAAGAATGGCCAAAATATAATGGCCATATATTTACATAAATATATTCCGGAGAGTAGTCAGTAATTCACCGTGCCTTCAAACAAGTCCTAATGAGGTTTGGCACACTCTACCAATGAAGAAGTCATCAAATGCGGGATAAAAACAAAACTTTACTGAGAAAAAAAAAATTTTTTTTTACTTTTTTCAGTAAAGTTGTTATCATCTTGCATTTGATGACTTCTTTGGTAGAGTGTGCAGACTCTCTTGAAGTGTTTCATAAATATATTTTGAAATATGTTTAAAAATATTTTTGAAATTATATTTTTTGCCATATAGGATAATACACCAATGTGGAACAATGTGATAACTAATTCCAAAACTGGCACAGCAACCTCCAGAAGGCTGTTGCATGAAGCAAGTTGAGCAAACTCTGAGTTTCAGAGTAGGTTTAGAGTTGACAAAACCATACAAATATGACCTGGTTTAGATCAGGTACAACAGGCTCACAACAGTCGATAATTCTCTGTCAACTCAGGATTTGATCCAGAGTTTGTGATTTTAACTTTGATGCACATCCACCTGAAAGTGTGACACGTGCAGCAAACAGCCAATCACACGAAACATGGGGAGCGCCAGTCTGATTCACTTCTTGCGCAAGATTTTTTTTCCGCCAAACCAGTTCAGCGGAAATCTCGCCCTGGAGCCGATTCTAAACATTTCATTGGCCATGTCAATCACAGTAACGATTACCTACACCCAGTCCTGATCCCCATCACCGTAACCTCAGCCAATGAAACTGGTTGCAGGGCAGGGATTTCCGCTGAACTGTTTGGGGGAAAAAATCATGCACTTGAAGTGAGGCGGTGCAATTCACTTCTCTCTACACATTAGTTTACTTTCTCAAATAAAACCCCTTTTGAAAGACTCAATTTTTTTTACAAAGTACTTTTAGCAGCCTGGTAACTTACAATAATTTCATGGTAGAATGATAAAAGAAAAAGGCACCCTTAACTAGTCAACTGAATACCATCGATAAACATGGACAAAATACTAATATGTATGTTTGACAAGAAAGAAATGTTGCAATAGATAAAAAATAAAGGTTCCAATCAGCTGGAGTTTAAGGCTACAGCAAAATAGGGGCTCAATGCAAACTGTTGCTAAGACAAATGTGAGGATTGCTCAAGCAGCTCAAGGGCAAAAGCTCTCAGATTTTGCCTGCATGACGAATTTCTTAAAGTAGCTAGGACCTCTCTAAAAAACAGCATGGATGTCACAACAGAGACTTCAAGTAGGCAGATAACACAAACTATTCAGCTGGAGGAATGTATTGTGCAGGTCTGCTCAAAGATGCAGAGCTGATGGGTGGAAGTGATTATTAGAGAAAGCAACTTTTTAATCAAACAATAATAAAGAACCAACTGAAGATGGCAACACACAGCTGAGCACAGATAAACACTATTGACCACAAACAAAGTGTACACATTGCAGTTGGTTCTGTGTTCATGCTGTTATGAGGTCCACCAGATTTCAGATCTTTTTTGCCATTCTATTTATTTCAGGCCCTGTTTACACCCAAGCCTGGCTCCAGCTTAGTTGCAAAAAGAAGGGAGGGGGAGGTCTGCAAGAGTGGGCTAAGCTCACGATCACAGGTCTCTTTTTGGATCTGGGCCTTATTACACCTGGTATTAACAACTGTCCCGGGTGATTGAATCAGAAGTGGTCAGCTGAGACACATTACTGTTTACACCTGGTGTTTACATGCATCTAAAATGTGCCTCCTGTGAATACTTGTGGTTTCATCAAAGGGAGGGTCACTAAATTCATGACTACATACATCACTTACTACAACAGTGTGAAAAAAATCCAACTTCCATTTTCTCAGACAAATGCTATTTTAAAGTTTGACATCATAAAAAATTAAAGTCAACTTTTAGGCCACTTAATATGAACAAATGTAAAATATTAAAATCGCAAGAACCTACAATGTCAAGTTTGGTGGCGAGGCTGCTAAGCATGCTTAGTTTGCTTGCTGATGATGCACTTGAAAACGTGTGGTTTTGGTCAAAACATATGGACTTATAGACCTCTTTGGAGCAGACGTCACAATTACGTCACTTGCAGCTGCGCGCGCATAGTGGTTGCAGAAAAATAGCGGTAGCAATTAGAGGAAAATTTGCAAAATCCAGAGAAGAAGAGAAAAACGTTTTTTTGTGCCTCTGGATGTTGGAATCGGAATGCAAAAAAAATATAGTCTTCATTTTTAAAGAAAACCATCGTTGAAAACGTCATTTGATGATAAACAGAGACGTTTCACAGACTGGACTGATGACACCTGCAAGGATTAGTCTACTATTAAAGCAGGAATTCGATGTAAACAGTCTACATAATATTCACATATGCAGTTCAGAGGACATACATACATAGCAGTTACAGCATGAAATAATATATAAACCTATAACATTTTACATAGATAACTTTTAAACATAGTCTATAAAATTTTTATTTCACAATTCTGACTTTTTTTCTTGCATTTGCGTGTTTATGACTCCCAGTTCGGCCATTATAACTCGCAATTGTGAGTTTATTTCACAATTCTGAGGGGAAAAAAGTCAGAATTGCAGGATAAATTGCAATTCAGAAAAGGAGTATAACGAGTTACAGGATAACGAGCATATCTCACAATTCTGTTTTTCTTTGTAAGAAATGTGAGATATAAACTCAGGTTTGCGAGAAATAAAAGTCAGAATTGTGAGATTTAAACTCGAAATTAACTTTGTTTTATTCTTTTATTTCGTGGCTTCCATAGACTGCCACTGCTCAACTGTCAATTTCTGCAACCAGGTAGGCTCTGCCCATAAAAAACGTCATCGCTGTTTGCAAACACCAAATTGGTCTATAATGACATAAATAATTGATATTCATAACTGATAGATGTTTTAGCTCTATGTAGTGTTTTTGATTATATTTTGTTGTAAAAATTATGTTTAAGTGAAAAGTTAACTTGGAAGTTTCTTCCATTTCAATAAGTTTAACAACTTGTATTGGTCTAGAAAGTAACTCTTTATGCTGTAACCATTTCCATTTGCTCAGCAAACTGATAGACAATTTAGGCAAACTAAGAAAGTTCTACATCACTTTCATGTAAAGTTAATGCTCTACTTAACTTAAGATGCTTACTGAAAAAAAGCTTACTGACCTACAAGTAAAAAAAAAAAAAAAAAAAAAAATATTTTCAGTTTAGAATTTATTATGTTTGATGAAAGTACAGAGCAATTTTAATTTAAAAAAGTTTATTCAACTTTTTTGGAGGTAGTTTTATTTTCAACTACCTCCAAATGTAGTTTGAGTGACTGGATCAAAAAACATTTTAGACCCCTTTTACATTTGCAGTTGCCCAAAACAGAGGAAACATCAGATGCAAGAGATCACAAGTTGCTTGTGTGACTCAAATCCAGAGTTCCTGTATGTTTGTGTCACACACTGTCTATTCAACAAAGAATTCTGATTAAAGTGCCCTATTATGGATTTTTGAAAAGTATCTTTCATGTAGTGTGTAACATAGCTCTAAGTGAATGAAAACATCCTGCAAAGTTTAGAATCTGAAAGTGCATCGTATATAAAGTTATTGTAAGAGTAGACTCAATTAAACAAGTCATTTGTAAAACAAATCCCAAGTCGTTTCGTTGTGACGTCACAATGAATCATTAGCATATTGCCGCTCATATAATTAGAATATCATCACAAAGTTGATTCATTTCACTAATTCCATTCAAAAAGTGAAACTTGTATATTATATTCATTCATTACACACAGACTGATATATTTCAAACGTTTATTTCTTTTAATTTTGATGATTATAACTGACAACTAAGGAAAATCCCAAATTCAGTATCTCGGAAATTTGAATATTGTGAAAAGGTTCAATATTGAAGACACCTGGTGCCACACTCTAATCAGCTAATTAACTCAAAAATGGTCTCTTTTATGGTCTCTTTTATGTCCTTTAAATGGTCTCTCAGTCTAGTTCTGTAGGCTACACAATCATGGGGAAGACTGCTGACTTGACAGTTGTCCAAAAGACGACCATTGACACCTTGCACAAGGAGGGCAAGACACAAAAGGTCATTGCAAAAGAGGCTGGCTGTTCACAGAGCTCTGTGTCCAAGCACATTAATAGAGAGGCGAAGGGAAGGAAAAGATGTGGTAGAAAAAAAAAAGTGTACAAGCAATAGGGATAACCGCACCCTGGAGAGGATTGTGAAACAAAACCCATTCAAAAATGTGGGGGAGATTCACAAAGAGTGGACTGCAGCTGGAGTCAGTGCTTCAAGAACCACTACGCACAGACGTATGCAAGACATGGGTTTCAGCTGTCGCATTTCTTGTGTCAAGCCACTCTTGAACAACAGAGCGTCAGAAGCGTCTCACCTGGGCTAAAGACACAAAGGACTGGACTGCTGCTGAGTGGTCCAAAGTTATGTTCTCTGATGAAAGTAAATTTTGCATTTCCTTTGGAAATCAGGGTCCCAGAGTCTGGAGGAAGAGAGGAGAGGCACACAATCCACGTTGCTTGAGGTCCAGTGTAAAGTTTCCACAGTCAGTGATGGTTTGGGGTGCCATGTCATCTGCTGGTGTTGGTCCACTGTGTTTTCTGAGGTCCAAGGTCAACGCATCCATATACCAGGACGTTTTAGAGCACTTCATGCTTCCTGCTGCTGATCAACTTCATGGAGATGCAGATTTCATTTTCCAACAGGACTTGGCACCTGCACACAGTGCCAAAGCTACCAGTACCTGGTTTAAGGACCATGGTATCCCTGATCTTAATTGGCCAGCAAACTCGCCTGACCTTAACCCCATAGAAAATCTATGGGGTATTGTGAAGAGGAAGATGCGATATGCCAGACCCAACAATGCAGAAGAGCTGAAGGCCACTATCAGAGCAACCTGGGCTCTCATGACACCTGAGCAGTGCCACAGACTGATTGACTCCATGCCACGCCGCATTGCTGCTGTAATTCAGGCAAAAGGAGCCCCAACTAAGCATTGAGTGCTCTACATGCTCATACTTTTCAATTGGCCAAGATTTCTAAAAATCCTTTCTTTGTATTCTTAAGTAATATTCTAATTTTCTGAGATACTGAATTTGGGATTTTCCTTAGTTTTCAGTTACAATCATCAAAATTAAAAGAAATAAACATTTGAAATATATCAGTCTGTGTGTAATGAATATAATATAATATACAAGTTTCACTTTTTTGAATGGAATTAGTGAAATAAATCAACTTTTTGATGATATTCTAATTATATGACCAGCACCTGTACAATCTTTTGTTGTGTTTCTGTCATTTTACTGATGACTGCTTCTCAAACTTCGGGGAGTTTAACACAGGATTCACAAAACGCTTGGTCTTAAAATATGGTTCAATGCCCAGTTTATTTGGGCCAGCTTGCTCCTCTGAATATCAACCTGTAAGTATGATTAATAATTGATGTTTATATTTTCTAGTGATCGTTCAAAATTCATAGTTTTGTATGTTATGTTGTGTAACGTACACCCTAGTCTGTCTCCTGCTATCCAGCTAACTCATGTTTCTGTAGTTCTGCTATTCAAATTTGGGTAAAGGAATTATCTAAAAATGTGTTGATTAATGCAGCTTGTCCATCTTATTACTTGGACTAATGATCAAGGATGGAGCACGACTTCAGTTTACAATTCTTTGAACTGCTTCTAACGAATCGTTTACAAAACATCAAAAACTCAGGTGAAAATAAATGTATGAGAAAACAAAAGTGTTTTTTGACCTTGCATGCATGTAAACCTGTTGTAGGAGACTCCCAAAACAATATTAGGAACCTTAAAAAAGGCATAATAGGGGCACTTTAAGTTTGAGTGCTCTATATGGTATTTCAAAAGCAGCAGCCTGTGGACACCATTCCTACAGCTGGGAATGTGGGTACTGTATTCCCTGAGGGAGATGTACTACAGCTTTGCTGTATAATCTGGCACTGAGCCGTTTCTCTGGGCTTTTGAGTTTATATGTCTCCAGCTCTTCCATATAAGGGCCGTTTTGTGCTCTGCAGCCCATGTGAGTGATCTCTAACTTGGACAATAAGATAGGCAGACTGGCCTCATAGGAAAGATGTGTGTCACCAGAGCTATGCATGACATGCTATGCATAAAAGAGTGGCAAATCAACAACAAAACCTCTGTACTCACTCAAACAATCAGAAAAAAATAAGTTGGTAATCAACCATTTATATACAACGGAATTAACAAGTGGGACATTGGTTTTCACCTTTACAAACTAAAACATAACTGTTTCAACACAGGAATACAGACATACACGACACACCCACATAGACAGATGTAATTAAAACAAGAAGTCTTACCCTACGGCGGTACTTCATCCTTCTCCCCCTTTCTCTCTCTCTCTCTCTCTCTCTCTCTCTCTCTCTCTCTCTCTCTCTCTCTCTCCCTCTCTCTCTCTGTCTTTCTCTTTAAGGGAATCCCTCACTCCTACTGGTTATGAACTAATAATCTTCAGGGTGTTGTTGACAAGTCTGTGTGTGCATCCTATCACATGCAGGTACTCCTCTCGGCTCGGCATGTGACACACTCCAAAATCTTCTACCCTGTCATATACTGAAGCACAGGCACATCCATATTCATACGTGCTCACGGTCCATCCTCTATGCTTGCACACTAATAGAGCTCTGCTTTCTCTCTCTCACTCACTCTCTAAATAAAACAAATGTATTCATTCTCTGTTGCTCTAGAAGTCCATGAAGGGAAAACTTTGACGACAATCTCCCACACCCAAAGCCCCACCCACATGATTAGTCAAAAGACCACTTTAAAAACTTCACAAACAACTATCTCTCTCTCTCTCTCTCTCTCTCTCCTGTTATCAAACTCTCTTGCATTACTTTGTAAGTCAATCTCTGTCAGACTCTCTCTCACTTTTTCCTATTTTCATTAGATCTCTAAGTTTCTATTTCCACCATCTGCAATCCTTCTCTTTCCCTTTGTACACAGAAAAAAAAGCAGGGGTGAGTCATCCCTTACTAAGGAAGGGAAGAGAAAAAGGGTTGCCTGTTTAACTTATGCACAATCTAACTTGTGCAAGTATGAAGTGAATAAACAGTGAGAGAGAGCGACAAGAAAAATAGTCTAAAATCTTCTGATCGCTGACACTACATGCAGACATGACTATAGGCTATTAAAATGGCCAAACAAAGTCACATGATTCAACCTCAAAACATTTTTTTCTCCTCCCTCCCTTTCGCTCTTTCCCTCCTCAGTCCTCCCTCTTTTTCCTCACACGCTCAGGCACATTTGTAACTAATGATCACTAAATAGCTGTCAGATGCATAAATATCATTCGTCAGCAAGACTATTTGTCTCTTTTTTTGGCCTGTTTTCTCTCTCTTAAAATTACAAACAGATTAAGCACAGAAACACTGCAAACACAGCTAAGCCTTTTTCCAAAAGCTCTTTTTTTTTACCACAGTTACATTGGACCAGCAATGCTTAAAGAGTGCTCATATAGATTATAACAGCACCAGGACATTTCAACGTTTGTAGTGCAAGTATCCGCATAGTCGTGAGGAAAAAACATTCTCAGTGTTTTCTCACACTCCAGGTTCAGAGCGGGCAGACAACAATAAGATGAAAACCTGAAGTTAATTAAAGAGTTATTAAAGAGCATTTTGAGCAGCAAAATTGCCATACTCTAAGCAAAATGTAAAGACTGATAATTCTTTAGGAACTATTTTAATGGACTCTATGCAAACCTACTGCCTACATAGTTCCGCTAAAATCTTAGTGCTAGGTGTGCTTCCGGTATAGTATTCTTCCATTGCAAAATGTGGTATCAGCAAACTCTTTTGATCAAATTGTTGATCATAACTAATTACATAATTATTTAGTATATAGTAAACATAACATTTTAGTATATGGGTCAATTATGTGACGGGTCATTTTTTGTCCAAAGGCCTTAATAATAATTAAAAAAACAAAGATATGACATCCAAAGTATGTGACGTAGTACAACTATCTCTTTTATTGACTCCAAAAGGTTTTAATTATATTTTCCTACATATAAAGGTATTTTAAAGATTTTGAAGTGTCAAAGAGTCATTCGGTTTAACCGTCCAAAGGCCAATACAGCCATTTAATTTGTGATTAAAATATACTAAAATGTAATGTAAATATTTTTTATTCTGGCATGATTTTATAACATCATATATCAACATAGTGCAAAATGGTATTAAAATTATGTGTAGAAGTCATTGCTTTGTTATGAGAAAAAATGTCTGGAAAATTTAATTTCATTGATGTCATTCGGAGTAACCAAAATAAAAGGACCGTTTTGGATCAAGTCATGCTGTCAATGTCATGTGACATCATTCAGACACCTGCAAAGGACCACATGGTCGTGAAGCAAAGTAACTAACTCTCTCTTAACTATTTGAAAAATTCCTGTTTTCACTTGCTCATACGCATGTCTTGAAACATCAGGTCATTCGGTACAACCGCAGTAATATTTTTTAATATTTTGTATGAAATTTTTGATTGTCCTTTTTCTAACTAGCTAGTTAGATATCAGTCTGTTTGCATTGTTTGAAAATATCGTCATTTGGTATAACCAAAAGTGTAATTTGGTAAAACCGAAATTTTGGTTAAACCGAATGACTTTTTTGGTGACAAATTTTGTCCATCTTGTAAAAAATGACAAAAGCAGCGTTAATTGATTAACAAAAACACAATCTCATTGTTAACACTTCATAAAACTTCAAAATTAATTACATCTCCATTATGTTTTTTTTACACTTTTAAAAACCTTATTTGTCAATGACACATATATATAATATAAACATAATGTTTACTTTAACCTGTTAACTGTCACCCCCACTTTTTGTTTTAGACAAGAAAATGCACTATCCAAACTTAAATGGTTGTAATTCAAGAATTCTTTGGAGTATAGACATAAGGCTGGTCTTGTTTTAAAGATGAAATTTGGCAAATTATTGTAAAAGTGAAATATCTTATGTAAGTGAAACAGAAAAAAGTTATAGAAGTTTATGTTTATGAAAATATAAAATGTTAAAATATAATATTTTATATAAAATATAAAATATATATTTTACAAAAGTTTTACTCTAAATCTGCAAGGAAATCAAAGCCAAAAATCTGAACAAGTTGTGTTCCAAATTTCAGGTTGATATCTCAAAAAATGAGCTTTCAGTAAGATTTTGTTTGGGCGCAGTACCACACTTTTTCACTAGATGACAACCAAGCTCCATTACTGACCATAAAAAGGCGCCTCCATTTCCATATATGGTTTGAGTCATCTGAACCATATATTTACATTATTTTCATACAATTTATGAAGTAGACATCCTATATAGAAGTAGTATGGGAAGTTTGGCAGAATTTGATATGAATTTAGCCTCTAATAAACATAAAAATAACATGCATGTGGGTTATAGATCGCCGCCACAATCATAAATGTATTTTTTTTTCTATTAAAAACATTTTTAGACCTTTTTTTCTCAAAAAATTTAATGGATGTTATCTTTTGGCATGAAAACAAACATGTTTCAACCAATCTTTAATGATTTTTCATGTTCATCGCTATTTCAAAATAAAGGTCTGAACATGCCTTATGAGTATGAAAATATGCTTGTTGCAAATTGATAAATTACTGCTCCTCTGTAATTTATTTTGAAAATCTCCAAATATGTAAACTACAGATTCTAAGCTTTCAAATGATATATAGTTTGTCAAGATTAGTTTAGGTTTAGTATAGAATATTACTGTTTTAAATATGTAATGGCTGTGGGCCCACCGGTGGGCCCATGACAGTTAACAGGTTAATGTTCTGTGCAATTTTCTCAAAAATTACATACATTGTGTTGCAGCTGGAATTTGCGATGCGGAAATGTGGAAGCGTCCGGGCAATCCATTAGCAAAGAAAAAAACATTTGACCTAGCAAGACATCACACTCACTTTGTTGTACTGCTGTGATTACCAGAGGCCAAATTAAAGTCATGCTGATATCTAGTACAAGAGTGAGACTGCAAGAGTGACATTGCTTAAAAGAATGGGAAAAAACAAGATCAAGGTTCAAGAATTATCACTCCGTTCTCCTCGTCTGTATTTTGAAAATCATTTCAGACTTGCTGACTGTCTGCGTTTAGCCAAACCATCATACAGTTGGAAACACTTGGCTTGTGTAGAGGAGGCCTGATAATCTCATTAATTATATTTATAGGGGAGGGAGGGAGGATTTATATAAGGAGGAGGTAAACAGGAAGACCCAATTTTAATCAATCCAGCATGCCACTTATAATACAGATACAGAGAGTATACACTTTCATAATCTCCTATTCAAATTTAAACGCAAATCTACTAACGGATATCAATGAGCAGCTAATCATGCATATTGCCATCTCAAGAGCTGAATGAATTATTCACAGCATCAGACATAGAAAACATGCAGCAGTGATGGACATGGTAACCATGGAAGCAGACAACAAACACACATAAACACGCCCACGCACATCTAGTACATAATTAATCTGGTGATGAACACATGATAAAGACAAACTCATGCCAACCCCCTTCAGTCTCATGCAATGCCTTTTCAGACTCACACATAAACAAACAGTTTGTGTGTGTGCTGTAGGTTCACTTCAGAGCTGCTGTCTTGTTTTTGCTTCAGCATGGTTTGGCATTTCGCCTCTCTACATAAACAAATGTGTCTTTCACTTAAAAGCAAACATGTACACATACGAGAACACATGCACAAACATCCTGTACTGCCCACCTGAACCATCATCACATCACTGATCATTTGAAAAACAGGCTAACACACTGAAACACATAAAACACACACAAATACCTTCTAGCACTTATTCAAGTGGTCCTCACACTTTTAACTGAAAGCATCTCTGAGCAGACAGGGCATCTTTGTATGTTCACTGTATGAATCAGTTTTAGATTCACTGTACAGATGACAGAAATACAGACTAAACAAAATAAAGGAAAACGCATTCTGATGACGGAAGTGATCTCTCGCGCTTATACTTCATTGACTACTCACTAACCGGATACGCAGGGCATTTGGACATATCGGTGTTTTAGAGGTAAAAAATTATATACTGTTTGGTTTCTCGCACAAACCTATCGTTTCGTGTCTTGGGGCATCAATGTGTCGTCACGAGCCGCAGGGTTTAATTTGGATTTGTCTGTGCATGTTTTTTTGACTCTTATAGATTGTGTTGCCATTGACATACATTATACGGCTGACAGACTGCATTGGTTGGAGTTAAAAATCATCATTTGTGTTCTACTGAAGAAACAAAGTCACCTACATCTTGGATGACCTCGGGGTAAGCAGATAAACATCAAATTTTCATTTTTGGGTGAACTATCCCTTTAACACACACACAAAAATTATGGACATGAAAAGGTTAAATGGTTCTGAAAAAAAAAGTCACACTTGTGCTCCCTGCAATCAAAAATGACTGCATTGGAAATGAATGGGAGACGAATTTCATCTAGTGAAAACTTTTGGTACTGCAGCCAAACAAAATCTTATTGAAAGCTCATTTTTTGAGATAGTAAGCTAGTAGTAAAATGTGTTTTTGAAAATATATATTTCATATTCAATTTAAAATTGTATTTTTGTGCATTTTTCATAACAATAAACATAAAATTCTGTAACTTTTTTAATAACTTTTTTAATCTTTTTCACATCTTTGAAAAGAGATCAAAATTAAGTCTGTGTTCTAAAGCATTCAAAATTTATCAAGGTTTTAGTTGGAAATTTTATTTTCAGGCATTTTTTGAATATCATGACTATTTTTGTCCCCTTGCTATTTAAAGATACATGCTAAAGGAATAGTTCACCTAAAAATGAAATTTCTTTAATCATTTACTCAACCTCATATCATTCTAAACCTGTATGATACAAAAGAAGATATTTCAAAAGAATGTTTCAACTGTTTTTGTCCAAATAATGAAAGTCAATGGGGTCCAAAAGAACATTGTTATGGACAAAAAAAAAAACAACTGAGACAGTCATATGGATTTAGAACAATATGAGGCTAAATTATGATTCATTTTTAGGTTAACTAAACTACTGAGATGTTGGATTCTTGATCAAGTCTTTGTACAGTTTCAAACAGCTTCAATCCAAGAAACACCTTAACAAATTCCTAAATAATGGAAATTATCAAATCACTATGGCAGATCATGCTTGCAAGCAGAGTTTCTTTAAAGCAAGAGAACAATATTTAATTTCTTAAAGCAAGAGAACAATATTTAATTTCTTCTTCTACTTGACCCATCATGTATGGATAAGTATTAATGCTTGTTTACAAATGCTCCCTGCTTAGACTGTTTCATGGAGCCAACTACATTGTATCCCACCCTGTCCCAGTGTGAGACTTGACCCCTGGTAATATCATAGGCTTGGAACAGAGCAATGCAGAAATACTTTGTTGCAATAGTTGCAAAACAGCACTGCACAATGATTGGCAAAACATGCTTTCTCTGACAATAAAGAATATATTAATAATACTTCCCAGGTTTGTTCGATTTGCAATTTTCATATTACATTTATTTGACTTCAGTGTTATATTTGATTTAGACTAAGTTGATAGGGTTCTACTTTTGTTATTAGGTAAATACTGTAGCTGCCTGCAGGTGTCACCAATATGGCAGAGAAGTAATCTTGCTCAACAAACTGTGCAATTCCTTGCATCACACATAAGATTTAAGACAGCTGGAATTAGTTCTAAGGGCAAGTTTTGCTTGGGGTGACATACAAGATGAAAACTCCCATTCAGAGATGCTTTAGGCAGTTACCAGGATACAAATCCTAAAATGACTGAAAAAGTGTCACACGCAATTGCCATACCTACCGTTTCCATTTTCACGATAGTCAACGCTGTATGAATAATTTGGGAATAATCAAAACTGATGTTAATTTAAAAAAATCATTGGACCAGCTATGATGGAAAAAGAAATGTGGGAGAAGCAGATTGAATCTCAGACAAGGACACATATGTGTAATGTAATCACTGAAGCTTAGTTTAGGCTGCAAACACATAATAATGCTACAAAGGTCAAACTTTGAAACACACTGAGATCTAAAATTTCTATTATAGACCGTTTTGTAACAGTTCACTAGAGATAATGAAGTACATTATTGCTTTAAGCTATGTAAATTGTGTGTAAATTAACATGTAAATGATCATATTGTATAGATCACTTACGAACATGCTTTTCATATTTGGTCTATCTAAAAGTGGGCGGGGGGGATACGCTATATGGGCGTTTTCTTCAAACATGTTCGTGGATTTTTAGGACAATTCTAGAGGAAAACTCTTAAAACGCAATTCACATTATCACAAGCTTATTTAATTTATCAGCTAATAGCATTTTAATCAATGGACGTGCATAACGAGAGATTTCTGTCACTTTCTCTTATTTCCACCACAACATCACTTATCACCACATTTCCAATGATGTAGTATTGTGTTTTGTATTCTCTGTGGTGAAATTACATTTTAAACTTTTTCGGAAACACTCCCTAGTGTTGCTAAAGCTAGTGTCAAAGCATTTTATGTATCCTAAATACATTTCTCTTCACTAATACTGTTGCATCCATTGTCAATATACAAACCCGATTCCAAAAAAGTTGGGACACTGTACAAATTGTGAATAAAAACAGAATGCAATGATGTGGAAGTTTCAAATGTCAATATTTTATTCAGAATACAACATAGATGACATCTCAAATGTTTAAACTGAGAAAATGTATCATTTTAAGGGAAAAATAAGATGATTTTAAATTTCATGGCATCAACACATCTCAAAAAAGTTGGGACAAGGCCATGTTTACCACTGTGTGGCATCCCCTCTTCTTTTTATAACAGTCTGCAAACGTCTGGGGACTGAGGAGACAAGTTGCTCAAGTTTAGGAATAGGAATGTTGTCCCATTCTTGTCTAATACAGGCTTCTAGTTGCTCAACTGTCTTAGGTCTTCTTTGTCGCATCTTCCTCTTTATGATGCGCCAAATGTTTTCTATGGGTGAAAGATCTGGACTGCAGGCTGGCCATTTCAGTACCCGGATCTTTCTTCTACGCAGCCATGATGTTGTAATTGATGCAGTATGTGGTCTGGCATTGTCATGTTGGAAAATGCAAGGTCTTTCCTGAAAGAGATGACGTCTGGATGGGAGCATATGTTGTTCTAGAACTTGGATATACCTTTCAGCATTGATGGTGCCTTTCCAGATGTGTAAGCTGTCCACACGCACTCATGCAACCCCATACCATCAGAGATGCAGGCTTCTGAACTGAGCGCTGATAACAACTTGAGTTATCCTTGTCCTCTTTAGTCCAGATGACATGGCGTCCCAGATTTCCAAAAAGAACTTCAAATTTTGATTAGTCTGACCACAGAACAGTTTTCCACTTTGCCACAGTCCATTTTAAATGAGCCTTGGCCCAGAGAAAATGCCTGCGCTTCTGGATCATGTTTAGATATGGCTTCTTTTTTGACCTATAGTGTTTTAGACGGCGAATGGCACGGTGGATTGTGTTCACCGACAATGTTTTCTGGAAGTATTCCTGAGCCCATGTTGTGATTTCCATTACAGTAGCATTCCTGTATGTGATGCAGTGCCGTCTAAGGGCCCGAAGATCACGGGCATCCAATATGGTTTTCTGGCCTTGACCCTTATGCACAGATTGTTCCAGATTCTCAGAATCTTTGGATGATATTATACACTGTAGATGATGATAACTTCAAACTCTTTGCAAACTCTTTGATATTGCTCCACTATTTTTCACCGCAGCATTGGGGGAATTGGTGATCCTCTGCCCATCTTGACTTATGAGAGACACTGCCACTCTGAGAGACTCTTTTTATACCCAATCAACAATCAACCCAATGTTGCCAATTGACCTAATAAGTTGCAAATTGATCCTCCAGCTGTTCCTTATATGTACATTTAACTTTTCCGGCCTCTTATTGCTACCTGTCCCAACTTTTTTGGAATGTGTAGCTCTCATGAAATCCAAAATGAGCCAGTATTTGGCATGACATTTCAAAATGTCTCACTTTCAACATTTGATATGTTATCTATATTCTATTGTGAATAACATATAAGTTTATGAGATTCGTAAATTATTGCATTCCTTTTTAATTCACAATTTGTACAGTGTCCCAACTTTTCTGGAATCAGGTTTGTATATATATATATATATATATATATATATATATATATATATATATATATATATATATATATATATATGGAGGTAAAATTATTCATTGTGCTGGAAATGATGCCACAACTGGGATAGTCAGTAAAAATACAGATATTTTCTAAATTATAAGAATTGAAATGGTTTAAAATTATATCACAATAGCCTAAATCTGTAGCATATGCTACATGAAGGTCATTTCATGAAGCAAAATAAATGAGAAAAAGTTTGCACATCAGTTTAAATGTAACATTCCCATAACAAAAAATGTTTAAATCTTATTGAAAAATCAATTCCTAGGACATAAAAATGTCTGAAGGGGAAGAAACGCCCATACACATTACAGTTTGCTTAAGTTATTAGTTGTTGTTTTTCTCTCAACCTTTAAGTCCTAATTACTCTTGCCACGAGACGCTTAGAAATAAGCTAATAGACAGCACTGAGCGACGAGACACGGTGAGGAACGTTAAACCGACAGCCGCCAAACTACAAGGTTTTGTAGAATTCACCAAATTCAGGGATCAATTATCGATTAGATCGATAAGATTAGACTACTAGATACATTTAAGAGCCGTTTGTCATACCTGTAAGTTTTCTGGTCTGGTTTTAACAGCACAGCAGCCTCAAGTCCACTAAAGGTCAAGCTCGCGCTATGCAGAGAGGACGCGCTACGGTCCGCTTCGCTTCAGTGATGCTTCACGGGCATCACATGTCATTCCTGTAGACAGGTGTAGAGAGCACAGCCCACCTGTGGCGCGAGCACATAACTGACTGAACTGAGGAAAGAGGAAAGAAGACAGACATAAACAAATTACCTTGTTAATGAGCAATTTAAATATTCTACGAACACGACTAATGACAGTGGGCGGGAGCAGTTGTGGAATTCCTGTCCCACGAATGAGCGGTTAAAACAATGGGAAACGCACACACCCCACAAAATTGTTTTCTCAGATGGTTTTCCACTTTCGGTCCAGCCCCTCTGGCGCCCCAGAACATCCCAAGGACTCAAACGTTCCGTTAAAGTGGAGAGCGCAATGGTTTATTAACATTTGTAGAAAAAATAAAAAAGAAACAGTAATGCAGTGCTTCCTATATGTAGCCTAAATACCGGACTCAAAAGAGAACGCAAAACTGTCAAAATAGTCAATTGAGGTATGTGTGGAGAAAGAGTCTGGCGCCCCCTGCTGTCTGTAGCTCAATTATGCAGAACAGTGTTTTAACCACTTCAGATCCTGCATCCATTGGAATAGAGAGAGAGAGAGAGAGAGAGAGTAATGTGAGTGTAAACCAATCAAATTTTAAGCTTTCATAATACGATTAATGCCTGGTCACTTATTGGTCCTTGATCAACCAATCACAATGAAGATATGACCTACAACTGCTAGACAGAAGTAAGCCCACTTTTTACCTTTTATATGCTGATGTAGCCTCATCAACTTGCACCTATTATAATCTTAATAGTTATTATAAGTGATAATATTCAAAGTTAATTTGAAGATCTTTCAGAGCTGTAGAACACGGAATTCAATGTTAATCGCAATGGACATCAGGTCTTGAAAGACATCTTCAGGAACCTCAGAACTTAGCTGTGTGCCAGGTTGTGAAATTTATTATTATTTTTTATTATTTATATGATTTTATGTCTTAATATTATTATTATTAATATGATGTTAATATGACCAAAACAAAACTGTCATTCAGTTTTTCAATCGTTTTAGTGAAAAACAGCAACATGAGAGTGAAAAACACAGCAACACACACTGATGCCTTGATGCTATATGCACACAATCATATATTTATGAAAACCAGCAAGTACACAACATCTACAAACACCCACAGAGATATACAAACATACTCAAATTCATCAACTGCAACCAACAAACGTTAGGTTAGTTCACTCAAAAATGAAATTTCTATCATTTATTACTCATGTCGTTCCACATCCATAAGACCTTCGTTCATCTTCGGAACACAAATTAAGATATTGTTGATGAAATCTGAGGGTTTCTGACCCACCCATAGGCAGCAACATCATAGCAACTTTCAAGGCCCAGAAAAGACATTGTTAAAATAGTGTGACTAAAGTGGTTCAAACTTAATGCTATGAAGCGACGAGAATACTGTTTGTGCACAAAAATGAAAAAACAAAAAACAATTTCAACTCTCCCCTGTCAGTCTCCTATGCTGTTTCCATTGTAAAGACAGTGCAGCGCTTCCCTGTTCTACGTCAGAACTCAGTATTGGCCGCCGCTGTTCACATGATCAGCACGACACACGCATGTGATACTTTTCGATTTATGTGTCAAATAAAGCCTGTGGTAAACAACTTAACTATACTTTGACGTTTTGTTCTACAATGTAAATTACACACACCCACACTGAAAATGTGAATTTTTAAGCAGTTATGTTCAATTTTGAAAATGTATGTTTTTAATAAGTAACTAGATAAGACCGCTGAAGGTGTGAGTGTGTGCAGTGTACATTATAGAACAAAACGTCAAAGCATCATGAAGTTATGTCTACAGGCTTTATTTTACTCATAAATTGAAAAACTCTATTAGAAAATCCCATTGGAAAATCTCAAAAGGAACCAGCGGCGAATTAGTCTTCCAGGTTCTGACGTCATACCTGCACCACTCTATCATGAGCCGCCATTCTGACGGAGAACACGGAAGCGCTGCACTGTCTAGAACATAAACAGTGTAGGAGACTGACAGGGGAGAGAAGAAACTGTTGAATAAAGTTATTTTTGTTTTGTTTTTACACACAAAAAGCATTCTCGTCGCTTAATAACATTAAGGTTGAACCACTGTAGTCACATTGACTATTTGAATGATGTCTTTACTACTGGACCTTCTGGACCTTGAATGATGGTAATTACATTGCTTTCTTTAAGAGATAAAAAAAAAAAAAATCTCTTGGATTTCATCAAAGATATATTAATTTACATTCCCAAGACGAACGAAGGTCTTATAGATGTGGAATGACATGAGGGTGAGTACTTAATGACAGAAATGTCATTTTTGGGTGAACTAACCCTTTTAGATTTAATTTTTATCATCTTATTTTTTCTACATTCTTATTGCATTGCTCATTATTACAGTATGAATATTTCAAAATCTTCAATGCTAGTTCACATAAACTGTATACAGTTTAACAGTTCATAAGTGTGGTTAAAATATGAGGATTTTTACGTTGCTTCAGTCGTGGTGTCCATTGTAGTGGACATGTAAAAAGTTTAAAAGTTTTACTCATTGGAAAAAAAATGGTGGCTTGCTGCTCGGCTTGTAAATTTATGTATGCATTAGTGTATGTACAACCTATTAAAAGCTAAAGGAAACACTGTAAAAGTTTTACCTTAGAGTTTGCGTGACCAGCCTCACAACTGTCGAGCCTGTTTTACGAGACAAAACACAGACATCCTAAGCATACGTTTATTTACAACATTTCTCACCTCTTTCCCTTTTGCTTCTCTTGCAATGTTCATGGACTTTCACACTTCCATCCTCTAAGCAGCAGACCTTTGTCATTTACCCAGACTACAGTTAGGCATCTTTTAGTATTCATTGGAAGTACATTAAATACATAATTCTTTAATAATAATAATAAAACATGAATTAATACATAGGGGAGAGTGAGGTGAAACGGTGATTACCTTGTGGAGCAGTGCACAATTTTTAAGTAACCAGAGAGCAGATGGGATTTGCTAAAAACTTCATCTGCTCTTTGCATGTCAAAGCAAAATTGAAGGTTAAATAATTTGTGAAGATAATAAAATATCGAATTAAATAGATAAACAAATATATGATTTGGCTAAATTAGAATGACTTAAACAAGCACTTTTCCCAAACCCAGAGACCATGGTTTAGCTTTCGAAATGATTCTCTCTCGTATATAATGATATTTTCATTTATCTAACAATAAAAAAAAAGAAGAAAAAAGAAGAAGTTGATGACTTGGTTATAGTGAACACACACACACACACACACACACACACAAAAACCAAGGGTTCCCTTGCCCGGTAATATCAGCCACTATTTTTCAAGGGAAATGATGCATGATTCTTTTTATGTTCCACAAACGTAAGTTGTAGTAAAAGACATCTCACGCTTACAAAGCCAGGAAACTGCAAGGAGGAAGCAACACATCATACTTCCCTTTATTTTTGGTTGGAATGGTGAACAGATACACATAGATACCCATTACAAAAGTTAAAGAAAAAATTTTTTTTTTAAACTTACTAAAACTTTGCTCACTGTCCAGAAATTTGGATGATATTCTTCATTTAATAAAAATGTACAACATCACAACACTATCAATATTAAACATGTTTCTTTAATGGTTACATGATAGCTTTAAAAAAATAATAATACAAATACTTGAAAATATTTTGTCTGAAAAAAAAAAAGTGTTATTCAATTGACAACAGATGGCTCAGTGTTATAAATGCGTCCTTAGCATTTGAGCATATCATCAGAATACAACTGGGTATATTAGTTTTACCTCCGTCTCATTTCTCCTCAGGCACCTTAATTAAATGCAGCAAGTCTTACCTCACTCTTCTCTAATCAATAAATGAGCTTTTTTGTGTGTGTGTGTGTGTGTGTGTGTGTGTGTGTGTGTATTCTGCCACAACAGCACTGCAGAAGTGACTGGGGTGAGAGAAAGAGATGATTACTGATTAACTACAAAGGTGTTTTGGTCTGTAATGATCTATAAAGGCAAACACACACACAATAGACTAATAGTCACTCACAAGAGCGTAACATTAAATGATAACAGAGGAAATTAAAAATTGTGAAAATGGAAAACTGTTCAAATTTGTTTTACATAAAACACGAGCAGACTGTTTGCTAAGTATACAATGAACAGACTTAATAAACTTCTTTCCTCTCACTTGTATTATCAGTTTACGTCATAATTCTATCCAAATGAGTACACATTTACATAAAAAAGACCCACAAACTAAATGTCTTTAACCACATAAATGAAACAAAACATGTTATACGACTTACCGGCTGATTAAAATATCTCTAAATTTAACCATTCTAGAATGTAGAATCTGGGAAGTAAAGAATTCCAAACATTAAATGAAACGCATTTGTATTATCATTATTGTGTTGTTTCCCTTTAAATCTGGTTGTGGATTGTACAGCTACCTCATCAACTCCAAATGTAAACCTCATAGTGTACATGTATTAAACCATCACTGAGATGTAACCCAGGTCATTTGTACAACAAGTATCATATATAAATAGAGAGAGAAAACAGTGTGACTAGCAATTGTTGTAACACACCATATTCGTGTTTATAAATGAGGGTGAATGGTCACCATCCCATCTAGCTCATCAGCTCTCAGAGCTCATTTGAGGTAAACATGGAGAGAGGCGTCTGCACATCATCACCAGTGCTTTGAGTATGAACAGTTGGCAGCCTCTCATTCAGTATTTACACGTATTATGACAGTCGCCTATTTCCGCCGCTGCAGCAAGAGGAGGACACATTGCCACCTCCAGCCAGACGAGGTGGATGAGCCAGTGGCGTATATGATGATACGATGAACTACAAAAAGTATTTTCTATGACCAGAACATCTTACAAGTCAAACACACCTGTGGATGTAGCTGTCGTTTGGGTATTGGTGATCATCAAATCCAATGGTGCAAAGTTGATTCCAAATGGCATCAGGTGTTAATGATGCATCATCATACAGTGGACACCTGGAGAAATGGATAAATACACATCTTATTTTAAAATAAGTTTTTAAAGCCGTTTCCAAAAAGGTAAGTGTCCATTTATCATGCACTTATTATGTTAATCATATTGGCAACTACTTACACTGCCATTTCAAAGTAATATGCATACATTTTTATTTTTTTTTGGAGAGTTTCAGGTCAAACACAGGGATTCAGGGTGTTGCCTGTAAATCAGCCTTTTTTATTTAAAGTTTGCTGTATTTACAAAGCTATATAGATGACTGAATCCAGCTAATTAATATATGGCTACACAAATTTACAACCATAAAACAGCTGGAATCTTTCGAAGGCCTAATAAAAAATTTTAACAGCCAAAGACAGATAATTCATATGTGCTCTCTTGACTTCAAGGAGCAAACAACCAATTTATGCAGTCAATGTACATGACGTTAAAAAAAAAGAAAAGAAAAAAAAAAACTTTTTATAAATATATATAAAAAAACAGATAATGTAAAGATAGGAATTTAATGCTTGAAATTTAAACTAGAATCATTACCCATTTCATTTAAATTCAGATATGGTGTTATACTCAATGTCCTTACAAAAGTAAACATAAGGCAGCAACATTACCGTTTGAGAGTGAGTTTTGAATGTTTTCCAATTGTGCTTTGCAAAATTATGTTTAATTAAATAATGTTCTGAAACAGATATGCATAAAAGTTAGCATCTTAGCTCATAAGCCACATCTCATATACATGTCAATTCAAATATGTGTCGGTTTAAGTCCAAACAACACACATATCAAACACTTAGAAAACAAAGTAAAGGAAAACCTTTAGATCCTTTTTGAGTTTTCAAATGAGGTGGTTTGAGGGTAAAAGACTTTCAGCTCTAATCATTGCACATTTAACATATTTGCCACTAAATGTTGGGAATACCAAATGTAAAGATTCTGGTATAAAATCTTCAGTAGTGAATGAGGCTCAATAGTAAACAGTAAAACTGGTAATTAACTTCATATGTAAGAAAAGGTTTAAGCGAGAACCAATTAAAATTATAGTGTTATCAAACAGCCAATCTCAGGCCTGAGATATTACTGGGAGTGCTTTAAAAAATTAAACCTTTCTATCTTTCTTACCTGAAAACAGAGTCACAGAGTGGCGGTGTTCACAACCAGTAATGCAGGAGACACTTTCTGGTTTTCCCCCTGAAGAATGTATTTGGCCATTCAAGGATCTAATGTTGTGTCTCCCCTGGGAACATGAACCACACTTGCACCTCACAGGCAACAAATCATACCACAGGCCCACTCGGGGGTCATCAGGTATGGGAGGTGGTTCTGATTGTGCTCGTGACTGGACCGCTTTCCCTTATTACCATCCTGGGCAACTCACTGGTGGTCATCTCCATCCAAGTCAACAGTCAGCTACGGACCATCAGTAACTACTTTCTTATGAGTCTGGCGGTGGCAGACTTGATCTTGGGTACGGTGTCAATGAACCTATACACTGCATACATAATCATGGGCCGTTGGACATTGGGACATTTAGCTTGTGATCTGTGGTTGACGCTTGACTATGTAGTGAGCAACGCCTCAGTAATGAACCTGCTGGTCATAAGCTTTGACCGATATTTCTCAGTCACGCGGCCGCTGACTTATCGAACTAAGCGAACCCCGAAGACGGCAGTGGTATTGATCGCTGTTGCATGGGTGGTATCCTTTGTGCTATGGGGGCCTGCTATCTTGTTTTGGCCTCATTTAGAGGGACGACCATCCAGAGATGAAGCTCAAGTCTGTTCCATCCCCTTCTTGAAAGTACCTCTGATAACATATGGTACGGCCATTGCAGCATTCTACCTACCCGTCAGCATCATGATCATTCTGTACTGGCAAATTTATTGGGAAATTGAGAACAGAGCGAAAGGACTTGCTGGTTTTGTTGGGTCTGTGAAAAACACTACAGGTGTTCTGGATGGGTTGGACAAACAATCAATGCACAAAACCAGTACCAAGAGCAACTTGAGTCGCTCAAAGGAAGGAAATTCCAGAAAGGGACAAGGCTTTGCCAAAGGCTTGTCAGTTGGGTGTTTCAGTACAACGAGAAAGAAAACAGCAGCAAAAGTGCAGAAGTCAGTTCATGAGAGTTGCAACAGCAGCTGGAACATTGAGGATGAGGATGATAGCACATTGTCTTCTTCCACAGATGAGGAACATGAGCAGAACATCAATGCAAAAACACCTTCATCCAATCAAGTCGCGATTAAGTTGAAGGACCTGCAACGTAGATCAGAGGATACCAAGGGTGTGCAAGAACAGTTCAACTCATCAGCTGAGCATCCCACCACACAGTCCCACTTAAAAACACCCAGAAAGTCAGAAAACAGCATTTGCCACCAGCTCAGAGCAAAACATCGCATCAGTGCAATCATTAAAGAAAAAAAAGCGGCCCGGACACTAAGCGCCATCTTGTTGGCTTTCATCCTCACGTGGACACCATACAACATCATGGTTTTGGCTTCCATTTCATACTGTGTTCCTGAAAAGCTCTGGCAGCTGGGATACTGGCTTTGCTACGTAAACAGCACTGTAAACCCCATGTGCTATGCCCTATGTAACGAGTCCTTCCGGGTCACCTTCAAGGCTCTGCTACTTTGTCGGCGTGGAGATAAACGAAAGTGGGACACAAACAGCTGGAATCGCCATGCCTCTGTGAGGCAGAATAAGCCTTGTAGTACATTGTAATTTCTCACTTTATCATTTGTTATTCTACAGTATGGGTACTTTTAATTGATCAATGATGCAGATACAGTGCTTCAATTGGCAGACAATTTTCTAGGGAATAACAAGGTTTGTGTTAACTCTAAATAGGCTTGAATCATCTTTTACTTTTATATTTGTATAATTAAATTTGTGTGTGCCTCTGCTTTTACATAATACACTGTCATTATGCAAAACTGCTTGATTTTGATTCTTGTCAAGACAGAAGTCAGAAGTTACTTAGCCTTGGGGTCATAGCTCTTTGGCTAGAGCAAAAGCTGTAATTGTACTTTGTTCACATCCAACAAAAGAAAAAAAAAAAAAAATCAATTGTGTATAATTTGGAATTGCCTTATGTATAGATGGAATAAATAAAGAAAAAGTTCCAACAGCCACTGAAAAATTCTTTTGATGCCATTTTCAATGTGCGTATTACATAATACTTTTTCAAAATTGCATGGAATATAAATGTTTAAATAGTAAATATTTTTGTAAGTGTTTATAGCAGTGGTTCTCAATCAGGGGACCTCAAAATGACTTAAAATCATTTTCTAACTTATACACCCTCAAACTTCTGGAATTCTACAATTTAAATTATTAAATATTTATTTTAGTTACGTATTTAGTTGTGTTTTTGGACACTCAATTTCTGTAAATCAAAAAGGTGGTGTACCTATTGAATGTAAATGAACAGTACAGGTACGTGATGAATGGTACACTCAAAACAAATTATGGTTTGTGAAAGTTTTATTTTCCTAGGGGAAAAAAGTACCATACATTAAAAACAAAATAAACAAGTCCCCCGTAAGCAACCTAACAAAAACATTTCTTCCCCAAAAAATAAAGCAATGCAAAAAAAAAAAAAAAAAAAAAAAAAAAAAAAAAACAAAAAACAAAAACAACAACACAATAAATGGCCACTTTCTCTCTAGATAAACTTTGTAGTTTTTAGAAAGATTCAGGTAAACCGTTATATTTTATATGTGTTATATTTTAATAATAGTTAGTTAGCTGATACCATAAAGCTAAATGATCAAATTCCCCATAATCCTTTACTATGCCTGTACTGTGAGAGTACAACAGAGTGAGTTTAAGCTAAATGTTATGTGTTATGTATAAACAACCATGTAAGGTAAACATGCAGTAACTAAACTGAGAATGAAAAATAAAACAACGATAAGATCCTGTACATGTTATGAATGAGCAATAATTAATGTATCAGCATCTGATATAAGCCTAAACCTTTATGGAGGTCTGCAGTTATTTTGAAACTGAAGACTTACAGAGTACACAGAACTCATCTCAGGTCAATTCATTTCTTCTTTCAGTATACATTTACAAAGAACAGGGTTGAAAGAGCCAGCTGCATGCACTGCTCTAGATTTATTCTTTAAACAAAGGAAGTTTTGGCTGGATTGTGAAATGGCAATAGAAGACAGGAAAATAGGGGAACATTTGAAGCAGGCTGTATATCTGCCTCAGCTTGCTCTAGGAAGTCAAACTAAGCTCTGGAAAATTTAGCAAATACCATACTTGCACATCTGTGTTGTATTGAACGTAGCACTGGGCCACTTGAACAACCTTGTTTGCAAAGCGCCTCTATCCTTCACTATCATAATCCAATCCTTTAAGTTAAAGGGACAGTTCAACCAATAAATTCTTTCATCATTTACTCACCCTCATGCCATTCCAAACCTGATTTAAGACTTAATTTCTTCTGTGGAACACAAATTAAGATATTTTGAAGAATGTTGGGAACCTTTTTTTTTTTTTTTTTTGTCCACAGAAAGGAAGTCAATCATCCTCGAAAACTCACAATATCATACAATATGTTCTACAGAAGAAAAAAAGTAATACAGTTTTAAGAGTAAATGACGACAATTTCATTTTTGGGTGAGCTATTCCTTTAAGGGACGACTAATTTATCCAGGTTTCTTAAAAAAAAAAAGTAAATTAAATGGCACACATCTGATACCATAAAGACAATACAGGCCTCAGATTAAAGGACTGAAAGTAGTCTCTCAGTTAAACAACAGTAAATCAATTTACCTGATAACCAAGCATGTGACACTAACAAAGTCATTCTGACATCTCTACTCACCAATGGTGTTTGGTGGGTATTAATGATTAAAAAAAAAAAAAAAACAAAAACAAAAAAAAAAAACACACACTTTCTGTAAATGTGTTATTTAACACAGCAGACATCCAGAACCAGAGCTTTCAGTTTTTGAGTGCCGGAAGAACCTTTGCACACTATTCTACACAAACTAGCAATTGGCAGTTTAATTTTAATCTGATAAATGAATACATGTGAGTAAAATGCTTGTGTAATCTATGCATGGCTGTAATCAATGAAATGTAAATCACAGTAAACATGATAATTATGGCATTAAAGTTTTTGTCCATGTATTTTTCTTACACTAGATAAATCTTTCATGTATTCAACAGCAAATCCTTCGGAATTACCTGGAAAGGGATTTAACATTCTTGGTAGAATCTATCAAACCATAAACACTGACAAACTGATCTCAGCGTGGTCTGTAATACATTTTTCTAATTATCTCTCAATTAACAGCAAATAATTATAATATTTTCTGGACATTTTTTTTTTAAACTGGACTTTTTCTTTTTAAGCCTTCTCTTCCACATTGCTTTACCTGACATCTTAAATAACCACCTTTCGCTAAATTTTAACTAGTTTCTTAACACCTAATGGGTGCCCTAAAATAGCAAAAATTAATAACAATATAAAAATATAATTTAAAATCACTACCTTTACCTGCACCATGAATCCATCAGTTACTAAAGAGCTCACGCACTGACTGTTAGACTCTGTGCTTCAGTGGCATTTGCAGACACTATCCTTACGGAAAAAAAATCCCCAAGCAACTCCCATCGTAATAATGAACCATCTCTATTGTTCAAGATCTTAAATACAACACACCTTTATATGCTATACAAATATATAAATATACAAAAACACATTATTGTTTCTTTTCTATTTCGCTTATTATGAACAAGCATTGGCATGCTGATTGGTTTCAACTATTTCTCTCGATGATAAGCACAGTGTCAGTACAGAGTATTTTGGATATGGCTGAGTATGCAATATTTATTTTGGCTGATATAAACTGCATTCTATTATTTGTTTATTGTTGAACGGTGTCTGCAGAAATGGATGGAAATATCAGGTCTAATATGAGCAGGAACTCCAAAACAGAGTCATAATATTCTCATAGTGACTTCCTCCAAGTATGTACTGCTGAAAGGGTCAGGAGAGTTTGTGTTTGGTATGGAGGTATTGTGTTAGTTGTGGGGGGGGCAATAGTTGAAAACAAAGAGCAGGGGTAGTTTGAAACTTGGAACTGTGTAACAGTCATACGGAGATCAAACCTGCTGAGATGTGAATGAGGAATAAGAGACGGAAGCTACTCTTTTTCTCACTCCTCTCTCTCTTTCTCTCCCGCTATTTGTCTCTGCGGGCCTGGGCAAGGTGGTCGTCCCTTTTCTGTTCCACTACAACTTCTGTTCGACCCCTTTTGTTTGCTTAAATCAAACAAACAAATCTTGGAAGGAACTATGAGATTGAGGATCCGTCTTTCCAAAAGGACCATCACGAGGGCGGTGCATTCTGGTTCTGGTATATGGAAGCCTTCTCTTTCAGGAGGGCCAAACACAGATGACAACTCCAACTTCCTGTAAAACATAAAATTATCTTTATCAAAACACAGATGTGTGATTTAGCACTATGCAAGTCAATTCTATGTGCTTTAATGAACATAAACTACCGCTCAAATGAGTGGTTGGTAAGTTTTTTTTTTTTTTTTTTTTTTAAAAAGTCCTGTGCTGCATTTAAACAGCAAATACAGTAATATTGTAAAATAAAACTATTTAAAATAACTGTTTTAATATATTTATTACTCCAGTCTTCAGTGTCACATAATCATTCAGAAATCATTCTAAAATGTTGATTTGGTGCTTGAGAAACAATTCTTATAATTATCAATGTTGAAAACTGTTGTGCTGCTTAATTTGCTGCTTAAATTTTTGTGGCATTTATCAGGATTCTTTGATGAATAGTAAGTAAAAAAAACAAAAAAACAAAAAACAAAAAGCATTTATTTGAAACAAATCTTTTGAAATATTATAAACATTTGCTGTTACTTAATAAAGTTAATATTATAAAGTTATTCATTTCTTATTCATAAAATTAATAAATAAAGAAATAAATCTTACTGACTCCACACTTAAACAGTAGTGTATGTGTGTATGAGACATTACTACATGTTGCTTTACCTTCAGGAGGTTCAGACATAGGGGGCGAGAGGCAGTACATGTGATAACCTCGGTCACAATCATCACAGAACAATAGCTGGTCCTGTGGAAAAGCATATAAAAACTACATCAATGAGAATCCAAATAGGGATATTCAGATACAGAAATCAACTATGATCCATTACACCCCTATATAGTGGTAAACCAACTCACATCATTTTCTGATGTTCCACACATGTTACAGCACTTGCATTCAATGCACTGCCAGCGATAGGTTTTCACAGCAGCCATCATCACTGGAGTGAACTGTAGACATGAAGGGTGACCTGAGAATGGAGATAATTTGGTCATTTGGTCAAGAAAATCAAAAGAAAGCAAGCAGGTGAAAGTGCGTGTGTTTGTTTGTTTGTTTTACCAGAACGACCACAGTCTGAGCAGGACACAAGCTCTTCTGATTGACCAGTTTTCTGGTTCAGGTTTGAATCTCCCAAACAGAAATCACAGTAGTTGTTCGGCAGAGCCAAACCATCTGGGCCCTTCTTTGGAGCTGCCCGAGAGAGAGAAAGAGAACAGAGAATACCTACATTACTTCAAAATTCACCAATCATAGCATTCATTGAAAATTATACAATCCAACACTGTCCCTAGAAAAGCTAAAACATCTGTTCAAAACCTAGTTAGCTGCCATGCAGATGGCATTTTAAGGTGTTGTGACACTTATGAGGTTTCATTTAGTACGGGAGGCAAGGTACACCTCTAGGTTTTGAAATAAAGCCATACTGTCAATAATTAAGATTTTAATCAAACCTATCATTTGTTTTATTGGCATTATATTGGCTAAAATATTTCATGCCACTCCAAGTAACACAAAGTTAAATGGCCTCTGTTCATTTGGCTACCAGAGTCTGTGCAACAACAACAAGCATGATCAATTTCTTACTCTTTGGTTCGTCCTGTTGGGGTGGAGTTGGTTCGCGAATGTCCATCTCATCTTTCTCCTCCCCCTCCTCCTCGGCCAAGTGAGAATGGGCGTAATGATAACTGAGACCAGGCCTGTTCTTATAGCGCTTCCCACAGACTATACACATACAGAGCACAATGATGGTTATAAGCACCTGCAATGGTCATATGCACCAAAACACCATCTGTACTTCAGTCTGTATCATCTGTACACACCAAAAGCTCTCTCTCATGCATGCACCTACAGTCTCATGCCCATATTCTTGCTACTGGACAGTTGAGAGATCATTTCACTGCTCCTGGCTCTATCTTCATAAATTCTCATTCTTCAACACCACGGCAAATGTTAATATGTTATCTTATATATGGCCCAGTATGTTTCACTTAAACAACAGCGATAGTTCACCACAAAATAATCATTCTGTTATTTACTTAGCCACAATGTTCCAAAAAGGTATGACTTATTTCCTTGCATACAAACAAGTAGCCTTCCATGCAGTGGAAGCAAATAGTTACCAACCATGATTGGTTGCCATTCAGTTTCATTGTATGGACAAGAGCAGCTTGGTCATTCTGTTAAGCCGGTTGCACACTGTACGATTTTGGCCCTGATTTGTGTGTCTGAGACAAATTTTGTGAATTATAAAAGATTCCTCTGATCATAAAGTGTGACGTCCCTGTCAGAAGGAAATCTGTAGTCTTTGATCACTAGTTTGACATGTTCGCTGTCGCTGACAGCCAATTAATGACTACTGCATTCAAGTTTTACCTCCAAAGAAATTTTGGCAGTGTCAGAAGGTTTGCGGTGCAGTCCTGAAGTGTGAGTTCTCCTATGACCACTGTTAAATCAAAAACCAAAAGGAGCACAGAACCTGATGGCACAATTAGCGCAACAACAACAAAACCACCACTTGCTCCATACACTTCGTCGTCTTTTTTTTTTTTTTCCAGTTTTCTTTTCAAGAGAAGCCATGATCAAATTTAACACTAAGAGATTTTTTTTTTCTTTGCTAGCCACCATTTCGCATGATGTAAAAAACTCAGGATGAGATATCTTGCGTGCATCTGCTAACAAGTCTTGACTGCCGTACAGTCTGACATTAATGACATCTGAAATCCCACAGTGTGACATAGCTTATAGCTGGGATCATGTATATCATCTATTATAAATCGTACAATGTGCTCCCCGGCTTTAGACAACACCTTTACTGTTCAACGCTAGAGAGTTTTTTTTAGACTGAACGACATGATGGTGAGTGCATGATGACAATTTTCACTTTTGAGTGAACTATCCCTTTAAAACTGAAAGCATCACACATTTGGGGAAATGGGATTGATCAGTCCTTTAGCAACTTAAAAACAGAGGCACTATTTGAATCTAATCAGAAAAGGAATGAGAAAATCAGGGAGCGACCTCAAGGTGAAGAGAAGGATGAGTATCACAAGAAGCAACAAAGAACTAAGAAACAGAGTTACAGAGACAAAACAGAGCAGGTAATGAAGAATAAAGAGGTGAATAATAGAGGGTAGATAAAAGCAATTTACATGTCAAACAATTTCTAAGTATTAACCGGGGATGCGATATTTCAAAGTACTGTTATAATTGTTTATGACAAGAATAGCCAATTAAGGTAAAGGTTTCCCTGGTTCCCACAACTATTTTGAGATAAAAGGAGATCAGAGAAAGTGTGTGAGAAGGAGAAATGTTCAGTAGAATAGTTTTTTTCTACCAAAAATCAGGATGAGCTAAGAATATAATTGTGCAAAGCACGGAAGCCCAATTCAGATGAAAGAGAAACACTAGAGTAAAAGATTGTAATGCATGACAGTTGATTAACTACATATTAAACACAAACAAATTGCAATATTGTTCTATTGCAACTTAGACATGTATATACACTAGAGTTCAAAAGTGAGTTCAGTTAAGTTTTTTGAAAGAATATTGTTATTCAGCAAGGATGCATTAAACTGACTTTTACATTATTATGAAATATTTCTATTTGAAATAAATGCTACATTGATCGACATTGAAAATAATAATAAATGTTTTTTGAGCACTAAATCAGCATATAAGAATGACTTCTGAAGGATCATGTGACACTGAAGACCATAATGGCTGTTGAAAATTCAGCTTTGCCATCACAGGAATAAATTACATTTTAAAATATATTCAAATAGAAAACAGTTATTTTAAATTGTTGATATTTCACAATTTTACCGTTTTCACATAATTTTTGATCAAATGCAACAAAAAAAACTTTTGACCAGTAGTGTAATATTGTACTGGCAGGTCCCTGCTGATGCTGATTCATAAGATGCATGCAAGAAAATTGTTAGTAACCGAGAGTTGCTGTAAGTATAAAGTGCTTTTCAAACAGTCCACCATAAGAACACCTCAGACTGTGAAGTTATATTGAGTCATGCTGCCGCGAACAACCCGCTTGAACGTGTCTGAACATTTCACATGGCCCGAAGGCAGTACAGCTTGTTTAGGGGGGAAAAAAAAGAATTCTGTGGAAAATGTCTTCCTGTGAAGCTGCTGTCATACTTAACGCTGTTCAGACAGTTTTCCTTACCCCCCAAAAATGTTAACTGTAGCCATCAATAACACCTAATTTCAAATAAAAGTTCAGTACATTCTTCAGGCATAAATCTTGTTTGCAATGCACACAAAATAAAGAAAAAGAGGGAAAACCAAGACATGAGCGGATGGGGAAGGAGAAGAAAAAGACAAAGAGAATCAGGAAAGCAGAACTAGACAGAGAGAGAGAAAGAAAGAGCAATATACCTCTTTCAGAAGATTTTGAAATATGCTTTTGTTTGAAAGTGTCTGAAAGAGAGAAAAAAGAAAGAAAAAGGAGAGAAAGAAGATACAGAAAGACTCACAGACTGACAACAAGAATCAGGAAATCAGGAGAAATAAACTCAAAGAACATTTGCATCACAGTATCATGACACATTTAAGAGACAAATGCAGAGAATAGAGATCCAGAACTATGAAAGAACAACACAAAACCTGAAATCAATTGGACATCAAGTATTTATCCACAGGTTTACAATATTAAGACTTAAGTTTAGGATAAATAGTTTAATCAAGCTAGATGTGAGACTGGTAAATGAAAGCTTACAAAATAGTAGTTTTTTTTTTTTTTTTGACGTTTTCAATAAAAATATAATTTTTTTTTGTACTTCTGGCTTTCATGAATAGATGAGAGCTGACTGAGAAATTATTCTGAAGTTCAGTGTGTCAGATACAGTACAGCTACAGTATAGCTCAAGCCTTTTTATAGTAAAGAGAAGTCGATCTCTCTAGATGAGATCACTGAGAGGTCAGCAGGCTGAGTCATGTGGTTCCCCTGAAAGCCATATATGACTCACTGTCACAGGCGTATGGTCTGTCCCGGTCTTCCAAAGCTGCTGCTGCTTCCAACTTCTTCCGAGCACTGCTGACACCACGACCCTGTGAAACCATTATCATCATCATAACTGTAACCTTTTACAGGGTTTTGCTTAACACAGATTATGAGTAGATGATATTTACATGCATGCAAGTTAATAAGATCAAGATCTCACCTTTCCCTTGCCTTTTCCCCTTCTCTTTGGAGTATCTTCCTCATAATCTTCATCGTCCAGATCATCTAAAAAATCATCTGGCTCCAAAATTCTCTACAAGCACACAAACGGGTGAAAACAAATCAGACAGAATAACCAAGCAAGGTGAGATTTCAGCAAAAACAGTGACATTTCAAATCAAAATCATCAGCTGTTCTCAGTACCTTACGGACCCTGCTGCTGGGGTTTAGTGCCCCTGTGGAGAACTCTGTAGAGCTGGGTTCCTCCTCCCCTGTGCGGAGCTCCAATCCAGACCTTTTATCCAGCGGCTCTCCTTTAAGAAGAGCCTCTAAGCTGCTGCCATCACTGGAGAAAACGTCCTTCTTAAGCCCCAGATCCAGCTCTGAAACATACACACGCACATACACATCCATAGGCAACTGCACAGAGATGGATAAAAACGTCATCAAAACATACAGAAATGTAAATGACATGAAAGTGAAACACAAATATCTAGACACAAATCTATGAATGGCCTACACATAGGGAATTACATAAACACAACCACAAACACCACTGCTATTAAAACAGTCTCTCACGGAGGAAGAGAGTGGCAGCATACCGGTTTTTAGAGATGGGAAGGCTAGACGAGGGTCCTCTGGAGGGTGAGCTCTCCTCTTCTTTCTCCAGCGTCGTGCTGGATAAGTGTACAGCTGACCTGGGGCAACACCTTTGGTGAGAGTGAAATGAAAAAGACACATGCAGTCAGTCATGCCTTATGTTTAAAAAAAAAAAAAGAGGCAAGGCACAAAAACACATTTACGTCAATATATATATATATATATAAAAATAAAGGGATGCCACAATTCTCAATATAATATCGAACCGTTCGGTACGACACCCACGGTTCAATACGCGCTTGTGAATTGCGTTTTTTTTTTTGGTTTTACGTTTAAATAATTAATGTGCGTTTTATTTCTCTCCGAATTGACCGTTTGTGTGTGCCTGTAAGTCTAGGAGCTGAGATGAGAAAAATCCTTCAAGCGAGTAAATATTCAGTCATTTTCTATGAGTGTACGCACACCGGCGGCGACATTCGGCGACTGTCGGCGGCGCCCAGCTACGACTCAGAAAACAATAGAAAACAATGCGATGTTTGAATTTTAAAGACGTGTCCCACCGCTGAGCTTCGCGTCTGGTGTGCGACCCCCTTGAGGCAACAGTACGAGGAAGCGCCGGCGTCTTTCAAATCCAGTATTCATGTGGATGCTGATCCATTCATATGGTGGAAAACAAATTAATACAAGTTCATCCATGTAGCAAAAGCTGCACAAGCCATGTATCAAGCCATCAGAACCGAACCGAACCGAAAACCGTGGTTAAAAAACCGAGGTATGTTTTGAACCATGGGCTAACTGTATTGTTGCATCCCTAATTTTTTATATATATTATATATATATATATATATATATATATATATATATATATATATATATATATATATATATATATATATATATATATACAAACAATTAATACATATAACTAATTTTAATTTTGAAAACTCTATTTAAAAAAAAACGAAAAAAGAAAATTCTGTTCTGTAAACTGACCACTGTGACTGAGAGTGTCCCACCTGGTCCTCTGTGTCGTTTCTCCATCCAGAAGTAGCAGTTGCTCTGGGCGACACCTGTCTGAGAGTCGAGGAAAGGCATCCGCACGCTCCTTTCTGCGCACAGACGGGCATTATAGTTGTGACACTGCTCCATAGCATCCCTGTAATACTGCTCACCCAGCCTACAGACGCAGCAAGAGACAATAAATGCAACAGCTTGAATAAAAACTAAGTTTAACCAGAAGTGATTTCTGAAACTCACACAGAGTCTAAAGAAGCCATCTTCTGTTGGGCATAAGCGATAGTGTGTCAATAACACACAGCCTACCAGTGCCACCCTGAAACCAGCTCAACCCTGTTCAGCTTACCCGCCCGTGAGTGTTTGTATGCAGCAGGAGGTCTTGCAGGCATGCAGCTCAGTCATTGTAACTCTCTCACTCCAGCCACTTAGCAGGTGCCGCTGCCGCCCGTCACCCGGGCAACCACTAAGAGCCCCAGAGAGAGCACAGGCTAGCTAAAGCCTGTGAGATTAGAGCACAGACGGGCGTTGATGTCACAGAGGATGAAACAAAAGCTTAAAGCTTTGCTGTGTTAGAACCAAGAGCTCTGAGGGGTTTAGAGCCCAGACAACAAAACACCCCTGGGATGATTGTCTGCCTCCAAGACGCCAAAACACAGAGCTGCAGCTTCAAAAGGCACTTGCTCAAAGGCGATTCACATTCCACAAACCAGCAACTCGGACAGCGTTAATACCTGCTATTAAGATCCACCTTATGCACAGCACTAAATACAGGTGTAAATGGGGTCCAGTGTTTTGTGACCACACTTTATTGGTAGTGTAAACATTAATGCAATCGAATTCATCCCAGATAATATTCACCTATCAACCTGCTAAAATGTTAAAAGTCTAATTTCATATTGGATGAGGCACATTGTAAAATAACTAGAAATGTACAATCATAAACAGCCGTGAATGCTGTGAAAGTATGCTTGTGCTAGAGCTGCATGATTGTTTCAAACACCCATGCAATCTTATTCCTAAATGTCAACGATCCGCTACGTCTATTAATCCTTTGACAGGTACTATCACAGCGAACATTCAAATCTGTGTTGGCGCTTCTGCTAAACCAGAGAGAGCAGTTGTCAGGTATTAGATATGAAACAACTTCACAAACAGTCTTTTCAAGTCTCATTATTTCTGTGTTACAACAAGTTATTCAGAAGTACATTTTACATTTTACATTTATGCATTTAGCAGACGCTTTTATCCAAAGCGACTTACATTGCATTATACTATACATTTGTATCTGAGTATGTGCATTCCCTGGGATCGAACCCATGACCTTGGCATTGCTAGTGCCATGCTCTAACCACTGAGCTACAGGAAAGCTTTGTATTGGGATAAAAGTTTGTAGCTCGGATAGTAACACTGATGTCTATAGTAAAGTGAATCACCTTTTGAAAATAACTTGATGCTTCAAAAAAAAAAAAAGACTTATTACTTAAATCAATACATGAGTACGTTGTCATTGAATCATTCAATATATATCCATTCAAAAATGCTGATTTCATCCATTATTGAAACAAGTTCATTGTTCAGAGTCATTGAATCATTCATTCAAACCAATTAAAAAAAAAGAAAAAATTAATTCAAATTAAAAAATTAATAGACTGCAACTAACAACTAACATTTTGTTAGAACTTCTGGTAAATTACATGTTAATTTGTTTAGTTGTCTACATGGTATTTTGGGAGAATAGTGATCTCTATTTTAAACAAATATTGTGATTCTCAAATTATTCATAATTGTGCAGCTCTAGCATGTGCTTTTCCAATTTACTGAGTTTTCACCCAGCGCAGATCTTAAACAGGGTCAAAGACAGACACAGATTTGGCTACAGTGTCCTCAAATTAAATCAGTCAGAAGTTGAGAGCTGAATAAGGGACTGTGTCTCCAGGAGTTACAAGGGCTGTCAAACTCAAGTTTGAGGTTAATAAAAAACAAAGCAGCTTTATAGAAAGTGCTTTAATGTTACAATTTATTCTGTTATCAGAAAAAAAGATGAGTGTGTCAAGGTAATGTCCATATGGCAGTAATATACAGCTATACGATAATACAGGTTATGTATATATTCAGTTGCGAATGTGTTAGGCAGCAGTTACAACTTATATACAATATAAGGATAAAATTACAATACAGTTGAGGGATAATAATTGATAGTTTTGTATGTCGATCCAAACTGGCGTCAACTGAAGTCTTTATCGCATCGCCTGAAATCATAGCAAATAACTCACTCACCATTTCACTGTCCTTCATCTAAAAAGCTCCTTATTGAACAAGAAAAAGCTAATTTCTATAATGACAGCCTAAACTGCACCAAAAGCACTTCCTGGTTTCGGGACAGTGTGATGTAGCAAAATCAGATAAAGAACTAGGAAAATGGTATAGTTAGATCATGTGTATCCCATTGGTTATAAATGAAAAGACTTTTCAGTCAGAAGGAAGTATTTGGTTATTAACTAACAGTATAAGATGAAATGGTCAAGTAAATGTAACCTTCTTCAAAATTAAGTGACATAAATCAGTCAGTCTTTCATCTTCAGATCCACACATGACAGAACTGGAATCCAATATAACAGCTGGTGCTTCCACAACTGAAGACCAGAATAACCAACCAACAACAGCACTGACAAACAACTAAAACAAACATTTGAGCGCATTAACATGGTTCCCGCTAAACTTTATTACACCACTGACATAAGCACACTCATTAGAGGAACAGAGAAAGCCTCCTACATGCGTTGCTCCCTGATCATGCTGAAAGACGGAAGCTAAATGAAGCATTCACACCAGCGGGGCACAGCAGCTGCTAGTACAGCTAACTTAACCAGAGCTCGGATAACCTTGCCAAACACGTGTATTTAGCTCTATTTCAGCAAATAACGCAAATGCTCATAACGTTGTATTTTCACTTTACAGTTACATATCAAAGTTCAACATTAAAATCTCATATGTGGTCAAATAAGGATGAAAAATACTCACAGCTTGACAACATTCTCCACAACCGCCGCCATCTTGGCTCTACTGTGCTCGCAGCGCGTGTTCTGCGCTTGCGCAGAATGAAAGACCTTAGAGGAAGGTCACGGGTCACGGGCGTTCAGGAGGCGGGCGCGTGAAGGCAGAAATGAAGGTTCTTTTCATGTTCAGAATCAGTACACCGATCTGTCTATTGCTGTTATCCCAAAATGTATGAAGATTGCTTCAATCAATCAAAATATCTATTGTCTTTTAAACAACAAAAGGATATGTTGTCTTTCAAAACCCTTACAACTTATTTAGCACAAAAGGAGAAAGTTTAAATACTGTAGTGGTTGCTATTGAAGAGTCAAAAGGAGGCTAAAAGTGGTTCATACAACGCCATGCGCTATAATAAAGTCTTCTGAAGTGTTGTTTGAGATAGAGAATTAAATTTAAATCATTGTTCCCTTTACA
Source organism: Chanodichthys erythropterus (assembly GCF_024489055.1). Taxonomy (NCBI): domain Eukaryota; kingdom Metazoa; phylum Chordata; class Actinopteri; order Cypriniformes; family Xenocyprididae; genus Chanodichthys; species Chanodichthys erythropterus. Next base: position 38,804,762 of record NC_090233.1, on the reverse strand, counting down.
GCAAACCGAGCCAGAGAGTTGAATTTGCAAGTGGTGCTCATTTACAGGTATGCAACAGTTCAGTCAACCCACGGCAACATTTTAATTGTAGCCCAATTCCGCGGACTTGACATCCCAACTCACTGCAGAGTCAAATGATGTCCAGCTCCCCCTCTGAAATGGATGGATCTTGAGCTAATTATGTTTAGGGACAGAGCTCTGGGTATGGTGTGGTTGGACCTTGAAGCTCCAGAGAGGGGGAGCTGGATGTCAAGCTCCAGTGGAGCTGCTCCACCCATCCGTGAACCGATTCGTGCCCCAAGTTCCGAACGGCATATTAATATGGATTTTGTAAAGATCAATTTGACAAGATCCAACTCAAAAGAACATGAATCAGACATCGCTGCAACTCATAAATTAGCCAAGGGGTGTTTGTGTGGATGCCATGATTTTCACTGAATGAATAACGAATAAAATTAAAGTCTTCCTTTTACACATGTGTACACAAGTAAATGCTATTCTTAAACATTATACTTTTGTTAACTTAACTGAAAATGTTTCATGTAATATATTCATATATTAAGAATACACGTTGGTGGATCCAAAATGGTTTATATTCATATTCATGCATTTTATTAATATTTATGTTAATCATTTATGGCTTATGATTTATCAGTTTTACTTTTGATTTCATATATTTATGTACTCCTACTTTATATATTAATTCTTATCCTATTTCAAGTATTTACTTGTTATTGTACCCTTATGGTTATTTTTATTTTATATTTAAGAGTATGTATGCTTGCTATGTTCAGTTGTTCTTCAAGTGTTGTTCTTCCGGTGTGACAGGTCACGCTGACACATTTGTGGTTAGATACTGGGCGCCTGCCAAGTACTGCAGAAGTGATGTTTTTCAGAATTAGTTGCTCAGTTGAATCCAATCCAAATATGTCTGTTATTATTTCTGCTGACATTTGAAAGTGCAAGATTTGTAAAATTCCCTAAGGGTCAAAACAACTTTTATATCTATTTTTGGCATCTGACCAGTTTATGATATAATGGATAAAACCATTTAACCTTTTCTTAGAACAAAAACATCAGTTTGAGTGGGTTGGAAATTTCCCTATATGCTTATGGTATAATATGGACTGAGTTGTTGATAATTCAGCTTTTTCTCTCCATTGCTCTCCTGGGCTTCTGCTTCTTCTCTCTTATCTGCAAATTCTCTTTGATCTTTATCTATTAGATACAATACTACTGGATTTTACAATACTCTAAATTTATCATTAACTATTGACTGCTCCTTTATGATGGTTATTTTACCTTTTGATTTTATTAAATACTTTCATTATCGATTAAAGTTTGCGTGTGAGGCTAAAATTTAATTGTAATGAATAAATAATTTTTCATTAACGTTATAGCCTGGATCTCTCAAGTTTTTGCATCAACGTGTAAACGGGCAAAATTAACATAAATATGTCAAAATCAAACCTGTTATATTATTCTAACTCACACCCCCGGTTTCACAGACAAGGCTTAAGACTAGTCCCAGACTAAAATGCATGTTTGAGCTGTTTTAACGGAACCCAATTTACACTGACATATCTTAAAATATGTCAGTGCCATTGTTTTGTCTCAAGATGCACACCAATGATGTTTTTTCTAAGGCATGTTTATAAAAAGCTACTTAAATATCCTAATTGAACTAAGGCCCAATCCTGGCTTAATCTAAGCCCTGTCTGTGAATCCAGGCTTCAGTGTTGTAGTGTTCACGAATGGACACAAGGTGGCACTAGTGGTCAATCTGACGAGACAAGCAGTGGCCGGTTTCATAAACCGCAAAGACAAGTGTTACAAGTTAGTCATCTATTTTTTTTCAGGACTGGCGGGCCCACTTGTATAAACATAGCCGCTAAGTTAATACCCTGTCTTATGAAATAGACTGATCAACCAGCAATTAATTGAGGCTAGTCATTCTTACTTTTCGGATTTAAGTTAGACCAATCAATCTTTTTATGTAACTCACTTTATTAAAAAAAAAAAAAAAAAAAAAAGGACCCGTCTTGAAGAAAAAATCAGATGACTAACTTGTCTAAGTAAGACTTGTCTAAGCAGCTTATGCAGTCGGCCACTAGATGTTGGCTGCGTCCGAAAACCTAGGTAGCTGTCTTGCTGCCTCGCTATCTTATAAGAGAATGACTTGTACGGCAGCGTTTGTGCATGAAGGTAACTTACCTCACGAAATTGATTTCGGACAGACTTCTGAGGCAGTGTAACAGTTTAATGATCTACAGCAATATAGCGCGAGCTTTGGCGAGAACTAAACAAATATTTAATTACTACAGTAGTAATTTCTCGATAGAAATGATATCAAAATTGAAATATGTTGATCAAAATTTATACATTTATACATTACATTTATACACAAACTGAGCAGCAAACGCAACCTTCGGACGCCATCTTTATTTTTCTAGCTCAACTGTCACAGAATGGAAAGCACAGGATTGTGGGATATCAAAGGCAGCTAAGGATACATCTATGCTTCCTTCAAAAATCGATCTGAGGAAGGTATCTCATGAGAGAGGAAGTGAAGCTAACATTGGATTCGGACGTGCCTTGATGCCTTACTACCTTGAAATGTGTCCTCAGAAGGCAGCATTTTTCAGTTTTCGGACGCAGCCGTAGACTGGTGACTGAATTGGCCCGCTGCTCTGCTTTTTCTTTCTTTTTTTTTCCCCTTTTCTTTTCTTTTATTATTACTATTATTATTATTTTATATTATTGCCAGCCCATGCAGTGTACCAAAGTGATCATTTCCGTATTTGGCGTTCAATAATAAATCGATAATAAATCATGAATCTGTAGTCTTGACTCAATGCGAGGGACTTGAACCCCAAGTCTGATGATTGTTACTTTTTCTCGAGGATGAGGAAAACGATCAGGTGGAGCAGAAAAGAAAGGGCATGCTAAAGGAATGGTCTCCAAGAAGAACCAGCGAAATGTAGCCAAATTACTGAACTATTCAGTGCAGGTTAGTTTCATCTGTAAACAGGCTGCTGTAGTTTTGTCTTCGTTAACTTAGCTAGTGTTGAGTTCAGTGTTAGAATGTTTCAGCTAGTCGTTAAGTGTGTCTCCAGCTAAGTATTAAATGCTAACATTACTATGGTCACTCAAAATACTGTAGGCTATGGTAAAGGACATCATTATTATCAAGTTACATTAGTAATTTAGCAGACAAATGCTCACATCACTTTATAATAAAGTTAAGGAGCGAGTAGACAATAAACGTCGTCAATGCAATAACATGTTAAGTATTAGGATTTAAAAAATATATTATTATGATTTAGTGTAGTACCCATTTTGACATTTAGGCAGTTTAGAAAATGTGTTTTACTATATTTGTATAAAATTGGCTTTTGTTAAATCTTGGAAATTTAAGTCACTCTAAGATTAAAGGGATAGTTCACCCAAAAATGAAAATTATCCCATGATTTACTCACCCTCAAGTCATCCTAGGTGTATATGACTATCTTCTTTCAGATGAACACAGTCAGAAATATATTTTAAAATATCCTTAGTCCTCCAAGGTTTATAATGGTTGTGAATGGCTGCCCAAATTCTGAAGACAAAAAGAAAAAAGCATCCATCCATATAAAATGAATCCATACGGGTTAATGATGGAAGTTAATAAAGGCCTTCTGAAGCGAATTCATGCGGTTGTGTAAGACAAGTATCCTTATTTAAAACTTTATAAAGTAAAATAACAAGCTATACGTATTGGATGTACGTCCAAAAAGTGTTAACTTCCGTAACGTAGTACTCAATGCCATGACCTACAACATGCTTTATCAACCCCCTTAAGTTGTATGGATTTATTTTTACCATAACCATTCACAATCATTATAAACCTTAGGGGAACCTAAGGATATTTTTAAATATATCTCTGACTGTGTTCTTCAGAAAGAAGATAGTCATATAGCTAAACCTAGCTTGAGGTTGAGTAAATCGTGATAATTTTCATTTTTGGCTGAACTATCCCTTTAAAAAAAAAAAAAAAAAAAAAAAAACATTGTCCTAATGCAATACTTTGATTTTAACTAAAATGAATTTTGATTCTGTGCAAACAAATTACAATGAGATGGTTGTTTTGCAACAAGGTGGAGACAGTTTTGTTCATAGTACCCCTGTAGTGAAGAAGTGACAGATACAAGAAAAATAGCAAAAAGTACACACAGGGAGAGACAGTGAGATATCAGGAAAAAAAGAAGAGAAGGAAAGGGAAAATTGAAGTGAAGGTGCAGTTCAAAAGAGAATATCTGATTATGAGATAGATATGCTGGTCTGGGACCTCAGCAGCTGGCTTTGTTTTTAGTGTTGAAAAGGTCTGCAGAGTATGCAGAAAATACTGATTACTCCCAGTTTAATGTCATGTGGGAAATGTTCTTCTCTCCTAAAACATTAGGAAGTGACAGGAGCAATAGGAGCAGATTCAGCATGCTTCTGGCTGGCTTCTGTGGGAAGAAGAAAACATGTTATGAACTATAAATTTTAGTTCAATTGACGACAATATTTACTTTTGCTAGGTGATAAAGAAAAACAGCTTGTCTCCTCTATCGGACATTACAGTCTCACCTTCCGTCAAACACGTGGCACAATCATCGATCCCATTATAATCAACGGAGATGTTCACACTGCAAGTACGGCTGTGGCAGCTGATTTTAAAGGTGCTGTATGTAATTTTTTTTGACTGTTCTAAACCACAGAATACCATAATATTTTTGCAGAGATTTAGAAAACATGCTAAGTTCACATACTTGTTTCTCTGAGTCTGAAAAACAACGCTACAGCCAGTTATTCTACTTTGAAATGTGCGTTCAGTGTTGGAATGTCTGTGTTTGTTTTGGACTGTGTGATCCCGCCCACTGCCAATTTACCCAATAGTATATCGACACCCCTGGTTGTCATTTGGAGGAAAGCACAGCGTATTGTAGCCACGGAAGCCAGCAAACAAACTAGGTCAGAAATCACAGATTTTACGTGACCTAAAAAAACCTCACAATCTAAATCCATCTAAAAAGACACAGAAAAATCAGCTCATCAACTTCAAGTGTAAAAGCTCATCGCCTTGCTGCATAATTTCTACTGTCAGTGAAACATGCTAAAAACTATCCAACACTCGGAAAATAACCCAACAAAATGACCCAAAAGGCAGAACCCAGCCAATTTTAGGTAGGCCGTCATACAACAAACAACTTTTATTCCACCTCTACAAACTTCTTCATATGTTTTCTTATTTTTCCTTTGCATTCTCTCCTTTATTCTTCTTGCTCAATAATAACTGACAGGTTGTGAATAGTAGCCACACACATAGCAAAGCCTTTGACACATTCACAAAGGCTGCACTGAAGTAAAAGAGCACATGGTGAATACTTTTCGGTATCCTCCCTTCCTCAGAGCACTTTCAGAATATTCCATGGAAATGTTTTATGTGTGTGTGTGTGTGTATTTGCAGAAGCTGCCAGGGTGGTTATTATCTGTTACATTCTGTTAGTATAGGAGTGAGGACTGAGAAAGGAACACATTGGAGCCAATCCATGATATAAGGCTGTAATTCCCTCCAACTAAAGCACACAAAGATGCACATACACACACCCTGTACGTGTTGAAAACAGTATGAAAACCTTCCAAAAAGGCACGTGATAGATCCACACACGGCAACCCACAAATGCACAGGAGAGATCCACAAACACAGCAAACATTATTGTCATTAGCGTCTTTGCTCACGGTCCACAAATGCGTTATCTGTAACTAACTTCATGCAAAACAAATCACAAGTCTTTTGTATTGGTGCACTACCTTAAAGAATATGCACTTTTGTATTTGTGGAATAAACTTTTGAGACGGTCGTTACGCAGCCTTGATTCATAAATGCGCACAAGCCTACAGTATCTGTCCCCTACATCATCTGCAAAGATGCAATATGTTGTCTTCCTCCAGAGGGCGCTTACTGGCCTTCAAGCTGAATCTTCCAAAGGGCTGCATTCATATCATAGGATGTTTTCTGACTTACTGAGACAACTGAACTCATTAAACATTAAATATTTCACTAAATATATATAAAAATGTAAATATAGAGTAAAATTCCTGCAATGCACAGATCTGTGATAACTAATGTGATCACTCAAAAAATCAGACACTGCAGCTTTTTATGTAACACTTTTCGTTATGAATTATGATACCGCTTGGGTTGTTGGTCCGATGGGTGAGATTGCTTTCTCACCTCAACCCAGGGGCGTAAATTTCGTCGGACAGTAGGGGGGGACAATAAACATAAAATTTCTCAAGAGCAATTTTTGAAGGGGACACAAATAATACACAATTTTACTTATAAAGGATATACGCAGGGGTTAAATTGGGCCGGGGCCGTCCGGGGCTGAGCCCCGGCACATAGGCTTATCAGGGCTTGACATTAACGCTTAATTTTTTGAAGGGGCAAGAGAAAGAGAGCTTTACTTGTCCTGATTAAAACATCAATAACAAAAATAGTTAGGGAATCACCAAAACGCAAGCATGATTCTATTACATTTAGTGTAAGTGGCGATTGATAATGGATAATATAAATATTTAACTAGATAAAAAAGTTTGAGGACAAACTTTAAGTTGGCTTGAAAAAGCATAGCCAGAAAGTTTGAAGAAGTTTTAAAAGTTTGAAGTTTGAAAGTTTAAGTTTTATTAGATAGATAGATAGATTGGTAATTGTCACAGATGGATACTATGGAGTTTTTATAGAGTTATTAGCATGTTCTTAGCCCACTTTAGCACTTAGCTAATCACTATTAGCATGTAGCTATTCACTGCTAGCATGTTGAAGTCCAGATTGCTAGCATGAGTCAAAAGAGCCAACCGCCATGTCTCTACGATGTACTGATGCAGAGATATAGATTTTGCAAAACGGTTGCTAGGGTACTCTGTTTGGTTGCTAGGGAGTGGCTTGGCAGCTACCAGCGATGATACTCCAAAGGCTGCTTGACAATATAAACCAACCCCCATGTCTGGAAGATGTTCTGATGCAGAGATACAGATTTTGCAAAATGGTTACTAGGGTACTGTTTGGTTGCTAGGGAGTGACTTGGCAGCTACCAGTGATGATACTCCAAAGGCTGCTTGACAATATAAACCAACCCCCATGTCTGTACGATGTTCTGATGCAGAGATATAGATTTTGCAAATTGGTTGCTAGGGCACTCTGTTTGGTTGCTATGGTGTTGCTATGCAGTTGCTAGGGTACTCGGGGTGGTTGCTAAGGTGTTGCTATGCGGTTGCTAGGGTGTTGCTATGCGGTTGCTAGGGTACTCGGGGTGGTTGCTAGGGTGTTGCTATGCGGTTGCTATGGTACTCGGGTGGTTGCTAGGGTGTTGCTATGCGGTTGCTAGGGTACTCGGGGTGGTTGCTAAGGTGTTGCTAGGGTACTCGGGGTTGTTGCTAAGGTGTTGCTATGCGGTTGCTAGGGTACTCGGGGTGGTTGCTAGGGTGTTGCTATGCGGTTGCTATGGTACTCGGGGTGGTTGCTAAGGTGTTGCTATGCGGTTACTAGGGTGTTGCTATGCGGTTGCTAGGGTACTCGGGGTGGTTGCTAGGGTGTTGCTATGCGGTTGCTAGGGTACTCGGGGTGGTTGCTAAGGTGTTGCTAGGGTACTCGGGGTTGTTGCTAAGGTGTTGCTATGCGGTTGCTAGGGTACTCGGGGTGGTTGCTAGGGTGTTGCTATGCGGTTGCTATGGTACTCGGGGTGGTTGCTAAGGTGTTGCTATGCGGTTACTAGGGTACTCGGGTGGTTGCTAGGGTGTTGCTATGCGGTTGCTAGGGTACTCGGGGTGGTTGTTAGGGTGTTGCTAGGGTACTCGGTGGTTGCTAAGGTGTTGCTAGGGTACTCGGGGTGGTTGCTAAGGTGTTGCTATGCTGTTGCTAGGGTACTCGGGGTGGTTGCTAGGGTGTTGCTATGCGGTTGCTAGGGTACTCGGGGTGGTTGCTAGGGTGTTGCTATGCGGTTGCTAGGGTACTCGGGGTGGTTGCCATGGTGTTGCTATGTGGTTGCTATTGTATCCAGGCTGGTTGCTAGGATGATGCCAGGGTGATTTGTGTGGTTGCTATGCAGTTGCCATGGTGTTCTGGGTGGTTGCTAGGTTGGTTTGGGTGGTTGCTATGAGAGTTGATCATAGATAGATAGATAGATAGAGAGATAGATGAGAAGTGATAGATGAGAAGAGAGATAGATGAGAAGTGATAGATGAGAAGATAGATTGATAGATAGATGAGAAGGGATAGATAGATAGATAGATAGATAGATTAGAAATAGAAATAGATAGATAGATAGATATATTTAGTTTGATAGATAGATAGATAGATAGATAGATAGATAGATTAGAAAGAGAAATAGATAGATATATAGATAGATAGATAGAGAGATAGATGAGAAGTGATAGATGAGAAGAGAGATAGATGAGAAGTGATAGATGAGAAGAGAGATAGATGAGAAGAGAGATAGATGAGAAGTGATAGATGAGAAGTGATAGATGAGAAGATAGATTGATAGATAGATGAGAAGGGATAGATAGATAGATAGATAGATAGATAGATAGATAGATAGATAGATTAGAAATAGAAATAGATAGATAGATAGATATATTTAGTTTGATAGATAGATAGATAGATAGATAGATAGATAGATAGATAGATAGATTAGAAAGAGAAATAGATAGATATATAGATAGATAGATAGATAGAGAGATAGATGAGAAGTGATAGATGAGAAGAGAGATAGATGAGAAGTGATAGATGAGAAGAGAGATAGATGAGAAGAGAGATAGATGAGAAGTGATAGATAGATAGATGAAAAGTGATAGATGAGAAGAAAGATAGATTGATAGATAGATGAGAAGGGATAGATAGATAGATAGATAGATAGATTTAGTTTGATAGATAGATAGAGATAGATAGATTAAAAAGAGAAATAGATAGATAGATAGATAGATAGATTTAGTTTGATAGATAGATAGATAGATAGATAGATAGATAGATAGATAGATGGATTGATTAGAAAGAGAAATAGATAGATAGATAGACAGATTAGAAAGAGAAATAGATAGATAGATAGATAGATAGATAGATTAGAAAGAGAAATAGATAGATAGATAGATAGATAGATTAAAAAGAGAGATAGATAGATAGATAGATAGATAGATAGATTAGAAAGAGAAATAGATAGATAGATAGATAGATAGATAGATAGATAGATAGATAGATAGATAGATTAGAAAGAGAAATAGATAGATAGATAGATAGATAGATTAGAAAGAGAAATAGATAGATAGATAGATAGATAGATAGATAGATTAGAAAGAGAAATAGATAGATAGATAGATAGATAGATAGATAGATAGATAGATAGATAGATAGATTAGAAAGAGAAATAGATAGATAGATAGATAGATAGATAGATAGATAGATAGATAGATAGATAGATAGATATTAGATAGAATGGAAATTTGAATGAGTCTCAATGGATTAGAAATAGTACATAGAATGGCATCTAATAGAGTCTGATGGGCCTCTCCAACTGTCAAAATTTGAATTTTGACAGTTGGAGTTTGAATAGTCTTGGCTCATTTGAACATTCCGTCAATGAAAGTCAATGGGATTTTTCCAAGTTTTAATCAGCTTTTTAGGAAAACCGTAAGTCTGATCAGTCTGAAAAGATATAGCACACTAAGTCAGAATAGTCTGAAGGTCTAGTCCGAGTTTGGTGGTTGTAGCTTGAACAGTCTAGGAGGAGATGCATTTAGAAATTTAGTCTAAGAAGAATAATAACTAGATAAAAAAGTTTGAGGACAAACTTTAAGTTGGCTTGAAAAAGCATAGCCAGAAAGTTTGAAGAAGTTTTAAAAGTTTGAAGTTTGAAAGTTTAAGTTTTATTAGATAGATAGATTGGTAATTGTCACAGATGGATACTATGGAGTTTTTATAGAGTTATTAGCATGTTCTTAGCCCACTTTAGCACTTAGCTAATCACTATTAGCATGTAGCTATTCACTGCTAGCATGTTGAAGTCCAGATTGCTAGCATGAGTCAAAAGAGCCAACCGCCATGTCGCTACGATGTACTGATGCAGAGATATAGATTTTGCAAAACGGTTGCTAGGGTACTCTGTTTGGTTGCTAGGGAGTGGCTTGGCAGCTACCAGTGATGATACTCCAAAGGCTGCTTGACAATATAAACCAACCCCCATGTCTGGAAGATGTTCTGACGCAGAGATACAGATTTTGCAAAATGGTTACTAGGGTACTGTTTGGTTGCTAGGGAGTGACTTGGCAGCTACCAGTGATGATACTCCAAAGGCTGCTTGACAATATAAACCAACCCCCATGTCTGTACGACGTTCTGATGCAGAGATATAGATTTTGCAAATTGGTTGCTAGGGCACTCTGTTTGGTTGCTATGGTGTTGCTATGCAGTTGCTAGGGTACTCGGGGTGGTTGCTAAGGTGTTGCTATGCGGTTGCTAGGGTGTTGCTATGCGGTTGCTAGGGTACTCGGGGTGGTTGCTAAGGTGTTGCTATGCGGTTGCTATGGTACTCGGGGTGGTTGCTAAGGTGTTGCTATGCGGTTGCTATGGTACTCGGGTGGTTGTTAGGGTGTTGCTATGCGGTTGCTAGGGTACTCGGGGTGGTTGCTAAGGTGTTGCTAGGGTACTCGGGGTGGTTGCTAAGGTGTTGCTATGCGGTTGCTAGGGTACTCGGGGTGGTTGCTAGGGTGTTGCTATGCGGTTGCTATGGTACTCGGGGTGGTTGCTAAGGTGTTGCTATGCGGTTGCTAGGGTACTCGGGTGGTTGCTAGGGTGTTGCTATGCGGTTGCTAGGGTACTCTGGGTGGTTGTTAGGGTACTCGGGGTGGTCGCTAAGGTGTTGCTATGATGTTGCTAGGGTACTCGGGGTGGTTGCTAGGGTGTTGCTATGCGGTTGCTAGGGTACTCGGGGCGGTTGCTAGGGTGTTGCTATGCGGTTGCTAGGGTACTCGGGGTGGTTGCCATGGTGTTGCTATGTGGTTGCTATTGTATCCAGGCTGGTTGCTAGGATGATGCCAGGGTGATTTGTGTGGTTGCTATGCAGTTGCCATGGTGTTCTGGGTGGTTGCTAGGTTGGTTTGGGTGGTTGCTATGACAGGTGATCATAGATAGATAGATAGATAGATAGAGAGATAGATGAGAAGTGATAGATGAGAAGAGAGATAGATGAGAAGTGATAGATGAGAAGAGAGATAGATGAGAAGTGATAGATGAGAAGATAGATAGATAGATAGATTGATAGATGAGAAGTGATAGATGAGAAGAAAGATAGATTGATAGATATATGAGAAGGGATAGATAGATATATAGATAGATAGATAGATAGATAGATAGATAGATAGATTAGAAAGAGAAATAGATAGATAGATAGATAGATAGATTTAGTTTGATAGATAGATAGATAGATTAGAAAGAGAAATAGATAGATATATAGATATATAGATAGAGAGATAGATGAGAAGTGATAGATGAGAAGAGAGATAGATGAGAAGTGATAGATGAGAAGAGAGATAGATGAGAAGAGAGATAGATGAAAAGTGATAGATGAGAAGAAAGATAGATAGATAGATAGATAGATAGATTTAGTTTGATAGATAGATAGAGATAGATAGATTAAAAAGAGAAATAGATAGATAGATAGATAGATTTAGTTTGATAGATAGATAGATAGATAGATAGATGGATAGATGGATAGATTAGAAAGAGAAATAGATAGATAGATAGATAGATAGATAGATAGATTAGAAAGAGAAATAGATAAATAGATAGATTAGAAAGAGAAATAGATAGATAGATAGATAGATAGATAGATTTAGTTTGATAGATTTAGATTTAGATAGATAGATAGATTTAGTTTGATAGATAGATAGATAGATTTAGTTTGATAGAGTTAGATTTACATAGATAGATAGATTTAGTTTGATAGATAGATAGATGATAGATAGATAGATAGATAGATAGATAGATAGATTTAGTTTGATAGTTAGATTTAGATAGATAGATTTAGTTTGATAGAGTTAGATTTAGATAGATAGATAGATAGATAGATAGATAGATAGATTTAGTTTGATAGAGTTAGATTTAGATAGATAGATAGATAGATAGAATGAGTTTGAATGAGTTTGAATGAGTTTAAATGGCTTGGAAATAGGAATGGCAGTTTAATTGAGTCTGTGTGTTTGAATTTGAATTTTGACAGTTGGACGGAATGTTCAGATCAGCCAAGGCAGTTCAATGAAAGTCAATGGGAGTTTTTTCCAGGTTTAATCAGCATTTTTAGGAAAACCGTAAGTCGGATCAGTCTGAAAAGATATAGCACACTAAGTCAGAACAGTCTGAAGGTCTAGTCCGAGTTTGGTGGTTGTAGCTTGAACAGTCTAGGAGGAGATGCATTTAGAAATTTAGTCTAAGAAGAATAATAATAATAAGCTTAAGTACAATATCAGTAAGTTGGCTTTTTCAAGCCAACTTAATAATAATAAGCTTAAGTAGTAGATCAGTAAGTTGGCTTTTTCAAGCCAACTTAATAATAAATATTTTATTAATGAATGATTCAGCGTTTTGAACGAATCGGTTGCGTCAAAGATTCAGTAATAGCCTATTCCAAAACACCTGCCTCATTCTTGAATGAATCAGCCATTTGAACAAATCGTTTGAATGAATGACTAGGACAGTCACTTGCCGCCACCTACTGCCAGTTTACTGCATGTTTAAATTTTCCCAACATTTATTTGTATATTAAAAAATATTTAAAGAATATCATAACATTATTTAATGCAGTTGTAATTTTTCAGTGTAAATTATTTAATTTGATTCATAACAGTCCTGCTTTATTTTTCTTATTGAATTTATTGATCAAATGTAAAAAAAAAATGAAATAAGATTAGGGGAAAAAATGACCTTGGGGTAAATATCACAAATATGCAGATATAAATATGCAAAAGCTGACGGAGCACTGTTGAGAATATAGCTTCAGAATAAATTATATTTACACCAAAAAAAAATCAAATTTTTTCCAGACAACTTTTTTGGTCGGACAAGTGACCAATTTACTTGTCCAAAGGACAATACCCTGTATTTTGTATTGATATGCTCTCCTTTAGGCCTACAGAAAGATTTTGTTATCAGATGTAGCTTTGCACACTGCCAACATCTAGAATGATTTTGATCTGCATTTTAGTGTTCATAGCAGAGGGCTCTGTCGACTTATTTTTAGTTTGTCAATTGATAAGATTTTGTAGGCTTTGCATACTCATGTGCACTCCTCGAAAGCCTGAAACCACAGAGCCCCCCCACATAAGAAATCCAAATTTAACCCCTGGATATATGTAATGTTACACAGAAGAAAACCTTACTACTATTATTAGTGTAGCATGTAGACTGCCATTATGCTCAATGTTTCTCTTTGGTTCAATAAAAAAAAACTTACTAAATTGACCAAAATATTCAAAATCATTTATTTATTTGAATATTTTTGAAGTTTTTTACAACCAAGTCACCAAAATACGATGAATATACTTTGAGCAAAACCCAACACACAACAGTAAATCTTCTAGCCTTATTACAGTTCACATATTCTTATCACACTGTTAATTGTTGTTGGTGTGGGTGACATAGTATCCAACAAGCTATTGTAAACAAGCTACCAAACACGCTAGGTAACATTATAATTGCTAAAATAGCGGACTCACGGGAAAAAAAATCATGTTATCATCTTGCTTTTTTTGTTATGACTAATTACTCAGCGTCGTCAGCATTAAAGCAAAAATAACCACTTCATCCGATGTTTTTGAATAAAATAGCCTTAACAGCCGACTTACTAGAGCTCCTCTCAACTACCGTCTGTCTTCTCTCCCGCCGGCGCCGCCGGATTTCTACACGCACGAGTGTGACGTGCGCGGTGGACCAAACCACTGTGAGGCAAGGGAGAGGTGACTCAAAATGTTTCTAAACTTAAAACGCCTGTTTGCGTTTGTATTGCTTTACTTCTTACACAATTATTTTAAAAATATATCATTTATTTACAATACTTAGAGTGGTATTTATATTTTTTTGGGGGGGACAGCACTCAGATAGGGGGGGTCATGTCCCCCCCGTCCCCCCCGCGATTTACGCCCCTGCCTCAACCGCCCCAGATTTCGTTTTCAGTCAGGCCGAGACCACCTCATCCAGGCAATCTCAGAGCGATTGTTTTGGTGTGGATCCGAGAAGCTTGAGGAACAGAGCTAAATTCAACACAATTTGTTTGAGAGCTTTCAGCAGCGGTTTCTACTGGCACAGGAAAACAGTGATTAAGTCTGATCATTTTAACTATTAAAAGGACAGAACAACCAAAATGTACATTTTGTCATAATTTTTTCATCATTATGTTGTTAAAGAACTGCTTTTGTCTATAGTACAATGAAAGTCGGTCAATGAATCTGGCTTTACTAATCAAAACAGAAATGATTTATTTATTATTACCCAATACTGTGCTGTGAAACGTTAGTTCCTATAGATTTATAACAATCAGAATGCAGATTAGCTTGTTATGAAAATCACCTTTTGTCTGAGTTTTATCTGACCCTTTTTTCTTTAACTTAATATGCATGAAAATGTTTTGTCAAATAAATGATTCATGGATTGTGATCTATGATCTCCTCTCTGATATCAAATAAATATGCTTTTCTGCAATTCTTCACTCCCTCTTTTCCTTCATCCTGGCCCTCGTTCACCTTCCATCAACCCTTTTCCTTATACTCCCTTCCTCCTACTCTCTCCAACTGCTCCCCTCTTTCTAGCTAGTGTTCCCATGGTATTGTGATCGTAAGGTCAGGGACTCGGACTGTGTGTTAATAAAGCCAGTTGGAAAGATTCCCAGGGCCTGCAGAAAATAGAGGAGCTACTGCAAATAAGCAGAGTACACAGACACGCACTCTCAAACTCTTAATGTGCCTGGAACACACACACAAAACCAAGGCTGGCTCGGAGCCACAAGGTAGGCTCAAAATTGCAAATGCAAGACATTGCTTGTATTCAAAACAGATTCAAGTAATAGAGGCATGCGTGCTAAGACTTGAGATGAAAAAAGTGTCTCAGGTAAATGCATTAATACCAGAGTCATTCATGCAATGACCTGCAGTTCTGCTTATTCTTTCACTTATAATAAATTCTAGTCTTAGCTAAAGAGTTCTGTTGCAATAAAAAGGACAGGTTAAGTCAGTACATCTAGTTTCACATAAAATCATAAAGCATGCATTCCCAGGTGAAAAAATTACACTTCTATAATGTACTTAAAGTGCTCTATTTTCATGCACTAATTTTGTACTCAATATACTAAAAATATTCTTTAGATGAGCTTATGAACATCTAAGTGTGCTATTTTGAGACACCATGACATTTGAACTAAAATGTGTTTTTAATATACTATCTCTGTATTTAAAAAATATATTTAGTTACCACTTGTAGTACACTATTGGTTCAAATGTACTACAAGTGGTATCTAAATAAATTTTTTAAATACATAGTAAGTATATTAATAGCACATTTTAGTTAAAATTTCATGGTGTCTCAAAATAGCACAGTTGACTTAGATGTTCTTAAGATTATCTTAATACAATAAAAATTATTCTTTAGTACTTCTTAAGTACAAAATCAGTACACGGAAATAGAGCACTTTAAGTACATTATAGAAATTTACTTTTTTTTTTTTTTTTCACGTGGGTTGTTTAACTGCCTTTGTGTTTATATGGAGAAAAAGAAACAGCCAGACTTAATCAGAAATCAGCATTTATTGATCATTATGTTTCTATGTCTTATTCCAAGTCTATTGTAATGTGTACAGCAGCAGCAACAAACATCCACTTAACATCCAGTATAGAATCTGACAAAGCCCAATAAAAACCAAGACATGGGCTAAACTGTCTTTTGGTGCAAATCTGAACAGCTGTTATAGGCACATGATGCTCAGCTAAGATGTGTAGCCAAAGTTATTAATGATTCACTTTTATTGACAAGGCAGCAATGCTATAATATAGAGATGCAGCTGTTTCCCCTTCAGTCTAAAACATTATGCATTTTTTATGGTAAAAAGTCTTTGTCAGGAATGTCATATATTTATGCAATTTTGAGCTTAATAGTCAAAATCCAAGTTACAATCCAAGTCTATATTTGTCATAAACTAAATATAGCATTAATATTAATCAACATGAATCATCACAGCACTTCGCTGTGGTGGAGTAGAAAAGTACAGGTATTTTAGAGATGCTTGTTAAGGCATATGGGGTTTTTAGCAATGCACTTCCCTATTTAAATTTACATCTATCCAGCTATGTTTACTCAATTGCTTGTTAAATGGTCTGACCTTTAATATGGTCTTGTACTTTTATTTGTTTTTTGTGCTTCAGTGATGCAAAATCATAAGATCCTCAATAACCCTGATCAACCTTAATTAAATACAACTGCATATGAGTTATACATGTGGTCTTTAAAATAATACACATTGATGTAAGAAGTAAAAATGACAAATGTGAAGATATTTTCATATTCAGTCTCTTTTAATTATTTAGAGGAGTAAAGTGGCTATGAGAACTGCTTATAATGTAAAAAAAAAGTTATGACTAGTAATAAAATCTATTCATTCTAACATTCAGGTCCCTGTTCAGTATGATAATAATAAATGTAACAAAATTAGTCTTTAAGCTTACAAAAATAAATACTTGGCCAAATAGAAAGGTACACCATAGGATTTAATCTGTTTGTGGATTAAATTCGTCTTTAGATCAGAAGTATGTCAGCATTGAAGTTAAGTGCACAGAATTATGATTTTGTAAATAGATTCAGCTTTGGAAATGGATTTCACAATGTAAGGATACAATTGTAAGACAATCCACTTGTAACAAAAATAAATAAGGAACCAAGTATCCTAAAGAAACAACCACTAATACTCAACACAATTTGAGTGACAACTAATTTCTGACAGAAAACTGATGTCCTGTTCTACTTCTGATGTACTCCTGTACAACTTCTGCTACGGATAAATGGATTTGCAACGGTCGCTTTGTTGTTGTCGCTTCTGGCTGTTACGGTGTGACATGACAACGGTTGCGTCCCATGTAGACACAGTGTCAGAAACAATGGCTACTTCAAATCTCAAATAGATTTTTTTAAAGGTACACTATGTAACTTTTTATGTTCAAAATTTATATAATGAGCGAGTATGGTACGCCTATGATAAGTGTTTATAATTGGACAATTTTAAACCGAGCAGGATGACAAACGCTGCAGAGAAGCCCAGCACCTGCGTGACTCGTCGACATATACATAAACAGAGAGAATACAGTAGCTCCGGCTACAATGTTCTTCCACAAGATGCATGCTGTTTTGTAAATTAACTGCTAGAGCATCAGAAGTTACTTACTGTACCTTTAATTATGAGAACTGATGAGTTTAAATGAATACAGTAGGTTTTGTTAGTGCTGTAAGCATCATATAAAAAGTGCAAAGGTAGCATCACATAAATCTGATTGCAAAATGACTTTCTGTTAGTGTTTGTTGACAGTTTGATGCACTTTGTGGTAATTTAGAAAAAAAGTAAAGAGTTATTTATTTTAATTTATAACCTGACAAGAAAATAATACTAAAATCTAAATCTGTGAACGTAAAGTATTAACCCGTGTGGGGTGGGTTACATGGGGGACACCAAGGTAACACCCTTCTTTAGGCCCCATTACTCACGCTCAGTCAGAGAAAGGAAAAACTACTGCTGCCTGAAAATCTGTCAAAGCCGGAGGGATTGCAGACACCTCGCCAACAAACAAACACAGTAAAAAAAAAAAAAAGGTGTATTTCATGAAAGGAAAAAATTTCATACTCCTGCTGAGTTGAAAAAACAGCCTTTTGGTTCTGTTTCTGAACAATGAAGACTACTCCCAACAAAAAGAGAACGTTAAAATCCCATGGTGTAGACGCATAGGCCTCCTGGCGCGTGTGTGTGTCCAGATCATTAGGGAGGAGCTGCGCATTTTTACCCGATTACACAAATTGCAACAACACAGAGGGGGGAGATGATGTCATCGCTGCT
The DNA here is from genome assembly GCF_024489055.1 of Chanodichthys erythropterus. Lineage (NCBI taxonomy): Eukaryota > Metazoa > Chordata > Actinopteri > Cypriniformes > Xenocyprididae > Chanodichthys > Chanodichthys erythropterus. The sequence continues at coordinate 38,786,604 of NC_090233.1, read as the reverse complement.
CTGAAGAGGAAAATGTCAGTTTTTCTTTCCTGTAGTGAAACCAGGAGGCCTGTAGGATGTTGCTGTAATAGTACATACTGTACACTCAACGCAGGTACTCTGAGATGTGCTTGCTTAAATGCTTTCAGATGTAGATCTAAAGCCAGAATTAGTGTGTTGCTTGTAGTCCAAAAATAATAGAGATGAATTAAAACAATTCATTTGAATACAGAGAAATCCACTGATGAAAAAGATTCAATTGTGATACAGGCTAAAAATCCTGCAGTTCCCAAAGGTCTTTTCCAAAGATTATATGCAGAATGAGCAAAAAAAGGTCAAAGTCTCCAGGAAATGCCATTGTACAGCAGGTAAATGAGTTCTCTCAGATGGCAAAATGTTTTGATACATGAAGAAAAATGTGATCAGCCCATTTATGTACCATCAAGCTTTGACTCACATGTCTTTGTTCACTTTCAGGTATATATCTCTTGTCGTCCACTGGGTGTAAGTCGCCCACTGAACGTTCCTGTTCTCTGGTTATCCATGATCTGAAGCACATCCTCTAGGATGGACGGTCCCAAGTCCAGATGGAGGGAAAGCATAGAGCCAGCGTTGGACAGAAACGGCCTTTCCTCCCCATCTCCATCCTTCACAAATTTCTCATCTTCCTTAGTATCTGGACTCGGGCCAGATGTGTGCAAATTAAGCGGACAGCGGTTTGGAGATGCAGGAAGCGATGAATGTCGTGACACTATCCTCTCTTCCAGGTGCAGTCTGGGAGGTTTGGGAGGTGGAGAGAGAGACGGAGATGTTGGAGGCGATTGGGTTGTTGTCGGGGCTGTTGGGACCTCAGCGGTCGCTGTTGCTGCTGAAGTCACAGCCGGAAGTGTGAGCGCCTGCACCCCTCCAATGATAGGAAGCGACAGGGCGTTTTTTAGCAGAGGTGAGCTCTCACTGGCCGGCACCGGGTGACTGCTTACGCTCGCTGTGCGACTTAGTTGGAATGACCCTTGATGACCTTGCTGCCCTGGTAACAGGTGAAATTTACCTTGTAGGAAAGACAGGTCACCGAAAAGATCGTCATCGCCTCCCCCGCTGCCAATGTGGATGGTGTGTCTGAAGTCTCCCAGCGGAGGGCTGATCATATCAGATGAAAGAAGGTCACGCAGCTTTTCCTTCTTTCCTTTACGGCTTCGTCGTTTAAGGTATATGGGAGCCTTGGCAGACATGTCTGACCCACTGCGTCCTCCAGCACAACAGAGAGACAGACCTTGCAGCAGGGTGAACGGATGAGATGAAAGGTAAAGAAAGAAATCACAATGCACTTAGCATTCAAAATCAATCCAACTGGAGAGAGTCAGGATGCTTTTTTGATTTATTCTCATGAAAAACTCTTCATTGGTCTCTTCATATATAAAGCCCAACATTCAGATTTGCATTTCTGATATCCTTATAGACACTGCCAGCCCAGTCCACCTGCAGTTTTGGAGAGAAAGAGAAATAGTATTTAGCACATACACTGTAGTACATACTAACTGAACAAGTCTGACACAAAGTAGCACTGATTTATTCATAGACTTTCCCTTCACAATAAATGACATTATGAAATATATTAAAATAGAAAACAGTTAAATTGTAATCATATTTCACAATACTACTGATTTGACTGTATTTTAAGACTTAGAATTTAAAAATTGGACCCAAAATCTGATCTTTTTGTTTGCTTGTTTTTATTTACAACTGAACTGAGACAACCTTCAAAGTAAAAAAACAACAAAAAAAAAAAAACCCAGCTATATCACATTACAAAAAGATGAAACCCATCCAAACTTAAAGTGAGCAGCATCTTATATAACACATGAGCTTTTCAGGTCAAAGTTAAAAGTGGGATTTACTTAGAGAAGGGAAGACGACAGATTTTTTTTTTTTTTTTTTTTTACAAAATTTAAGAAGAAGTGAGAGATGATAAACAAACTATAATTTGGAAAAGCCAGAGCAAATAATTATTGGGTTGTTAGTATTGGCATGTTTGACTTGCACACATAGGAAAATATCATGTCTCCATGTGTGTGCTGATAGTGGACTCATCTGTCAGAACTTATAAAGGTACAGCAGTGGTATAATGGGAACATTTGAGTGCATGTGTTAGTGTGTTTGTTTTTGTGCTGAAAGGTTTAACAGACCGTAAGACCTTTATGTGTGCGACAATACATCAGGGGCTCCAGAGCATGACTCGTAACGCATACCTTTCGCATTAAATCATACTTCTGGAGTTGAATCAGTTAACTATATCCTGGTGTGTGTGTGTGTATTTCCTTCAACCTTGACTTTTATCACGGTAAGCTTAACTGGCGCACACTCCAACCAAAAACAAAGGCCAGTGTTTCCATCTCAAGTGTGGGAAAAGCCACCCCGCTGTTGCATAAGTGACCCAGCTAAAGTCAGAGAGGCTCTGAAAGGTTCCAGGGAATAAACTACAGTGTGTGTTTACACATCATTTCCCTTAAATAATGCTGATCATAGATGTGTCAATTGAGTGTTGTGTGTCTTGCCTAACAGATTTAATCAACACAGTACTGTATGTGGGCCATTCAAACATGTGCCTAATCCAGTTTGATCATGTGATTTGTAAAGTAAATTTTTGTAAACATTCTATTATACAAATAATGTTTTTAAATGGTAATAAATCACTATTTGTATACAAAACGTTTTACATTTTCAGATCGCTCCTACTGCCAAATGTAGCAAAGCATAAAATTAAGTGATAAAAATAGTAAACTTGCAGAGTTCATTAAAAAAGTCAGTATGACAGGTTTATCATATAGTTAAGTTCTATCAAAGTCCCTTTATGAGAAGTCATTTCACTCGGTGGCCATCTTTGAAACACCTCTCGGGCATGCAGGTGCAGCTCCTGTCTCTTTGAATGGGGAAACTGGGAATTCTCCAAGTCTGTTTGCCAAGCTTTCAATTAAATTTAATATTTGAAATCACCAATGAAATCTGACAACAACTGTCTCATAAATTTTGTTTCTAATCGCTTGAATCATTACAAAAATACAATATTTTTCAGGCTGGATCAAGCTAATGCGCATGCGCAATACTAAGTGCGTGTCTCATTTCGGAGGCACGCGTCTTTAGTTATATTCATTGACTTTGTTTAAGGAATTCTCATCATTTACTCAATCTCAAGTCATTTTAAACCTGTATGACTTAAAGGGATAGTTCACCCAAAAATGAAAATTCTGTCATCATTTACTCACCCTCAGGTTGATCCAAACCTGTATGAATTTCTTTGTTCTGCTGAACACAAAGGAAGGTATTTTGAAGAATGTGGGAAACTGAACAGTTCTGGGGCACCATTGACTTTTTTTTTTTCCTACTATGTAAGTCAATGTCCAAAGCGGCCTGGTTACAACCTTTCTTCAAAATATCTTCCTTTGTGTTCAGCAGAACAAAGAAATTTATACAGATTTGGAACAACTTGAGGGGGAGTAAATGATGACAGAATTTTCATTTTTGGGTGAACTATCCCAAGGTATTTTCTTTTTTTGTTGTTGTTGTTTTTTAAACATACAACAAAGTCGGTGGTAACCAATATTTTTGGGTTCCAAATGATCTTCACAATATCTTCACACAGGTTTGGAATGACATTAGAGAGTAAATGATGACAAAATTATCACATTAGGGTGAACTACCCCGCAAGGGGAAACTTTTATTTTAACAAGTCATTTCTATAAAGCATTATTTCACCTAACATCTAAAAATATACAGGTATAAAGACAAAATGCTATCATTTATTTACACATGTTTGTTCAAAATGTGCTATACAACAATGGGAATTGGAAACAAAGAGGTGTAGGTCTGTCTTTTTCATGAGATGATAACTTGATTTGTTTAGAAAAATGTCTTTTTTTTTTCAAACAGTAAAAGTTGGCATCAGCTATTCATTGTTCAGGGTATTTTTACACATATGCACATGAAAGACACAAATAAAAGCATGTAAATGTTGAGTGTGCACTCACTAAACTGAGCAAGGTAATGATGAACCATAGATAAACAGTCGGAGGGCAATTAGCACATCAGTTCTAGCACTGACTGAACCAACAATGATTCATTAGTTTACATTGCAACCTGTGCATTTTGTTTCATTACAAACAACAAGTCACTTTTTAGACCATTTACAAATTATTTATTTGCATATTAGGTATAAATAAGGTATATAGGTATAAGTATAAATAATAATAAGTGTTGTTAGGATAGTCTTAAATTTCAGTTTAAAATTAGAATGAGACAACCAGACCAACCAGCACTTAAACACACAAGCAATTAATTTAATTACATAAACTGGGTGAAATTAAAGTTAAACTACAAATCAGCATAAGATCTATCAGAAGCATCACCTTTATAATATAACATTTGAGTGAATACTGCATTAATCAACATTAGCAAGACTGCTCTTTAGATAACAACTTTGGATCTCAGAAAGGCTCTAATCAAACCACAACTGAATAACAGTTTTTCCAGAGAAGGAATCGGGCGAGTCCTGTTCAGACTTGCAGAGAAGTGTCAGGAAGAGCGAATGTTTTTTTGTTTATGGTATTCCGATATCTCTGTGTTTATAATAGTCCAATCATAAATATTAAACAATTCAGTAGAGCTCTGAGTCTGGAGAATAAGATGTTCATTTAACTCCGTTAAAAACTCTGTTAAAAAAAAAAAAGACATTATCATTCAATGTGGAAATGAACTATGCCACTCCTTTGAAGGCCTGAGGTTATTTATTAGTTTCAGAGCAGAAGTGAACAATGTTGCTAGAAAGTGTAAAAGGGGCGCTTTGCTCAGACAAGCCCTTCAACAGACCGCTCTGTTTGTTAGACAATGCAGAGAACACACTGACACAAGAACACAGCCGCTTTTGGCTTTTTTAACAGAGAGAGTTATTGTCTGACCTGACAGTAAACTATCAAAACATGAACGCCATGATCTTTGAAAAATGCTCCAGGTCTCACACATTTTTATTATCAAACAGAAACACTGAAATAACTTAATCAACCTCGGTGTCAAAATCTGCACAATGGGCCATTTTTCCTCATCTGTGAATGAACAAAAGCACAAAGAATCCATAACATAGACATTCCAATTAGAATCTAGCTCCAATAATTTAAAACATTTATCAAACCAATTGCTGTAAATGGCAGTGAGATAAACCTATAAAATTTCATTTACAACAGATTTGACTAGGTAAAACATTCTCACATACAAATACTCTGTCTAAAATAGACCATAGAAGACTATCTGACAACGCTCACCAACAAACAAACAACTAAAAAAAGTAACTGATGGTGTACAGACTGAGCAAGCGAACACAGCTCGGCCATTGAGATGGGCCCCCAGAGCACCTCCCCCAGGGGCCCTTCAAGACCAGCTTAAAAATGTGTAATGCAGAAGCTGTTCTGTTTGAATGGAAGTCAGTGGAGGAGAATACACTGAATACGCGGCTCTTGTTTGGAAACAGCTCGTCATATAATACATGTGAAATGGCATATTCATTTGGAATGAGCTATAATTTGAATCTGATTTCCAAAAATAGCTGCTTTATGAGTTAACTTGTGAACAATTTTAACAGGTGTGATTCGTTTTATGGATCTACACATTTACTTCTATGGGATCCTCAAACACTACAAAACCCTGACAGGGCTTCAGTACGGTCATGGCCATTACAGTATATGTGTATATGATTAGCATACGAGGCACATGTGATCACGTTACACTTCTTTTACAGTACGTTTCCCTACCCTTTCCTCACAGAAAAATATGAAATAAATAAATCTAAAAATGTTCACAAAAGAAACAAATATGAACCTTTTTTAAAACGAATAAATATATAAATGTACCCCAATTCCAAACAAAATGTTTTATGTTCCTATCTGATTGTAAAGCCTATTAATAAAGACAATTCTGTTTGCAATCTCGAATTTACAATCAATACAATTTTCAGAAATTGAATTTAAAAGGCAGCTCTGTTGTGGAGGCAGTGGTCTGCCTGTCATCACCTCGCTGTTATGTGCGCGCGCATTCACTCTCCAAAACTATACACGTTTTAAAGTCATTGCACTCCTTTACAGATCACATTTAGTTGATATTCAACCTTTTTAAAAAGTACGCGATATTTTCGTCATGTAACAGAAAAATCTAACTCCGTACATATCACATGGCAGCAGTCCAATGTCATCATGGCAGTGTGCGCGCACCAGCCCGCGCTCCTTTGGCATTCAGAGCGACACCCCATGTTACATTTATCACTGGCGGACACAATAGGTATTTTCCTAAATGTTCGATGGAATTTATCGAACATGTCCTCGTGTTCTAAAATGATAAATTATACTACAAAACACTGATGTAAAGAAATAGGCAACTATGCACAACTTTCCCGTGAAAACGCTCCCATACGAATACTTCACATTTCGTGTTCAATAGTCTTGCCATTTTTTTTTTTTAACTCCACATGCAAATATTATATTTTGCCTACCGTTGAGATTCCCGTGTGATCAACTCCTTTCCAAAACGCATCTATGCGCAGGTCTTTCGGGTCAAAATTAATCAATACTAATTCTTCTCGGTCATATATACTTCCTCCAGCGCGAAAACCTGCAGAACTGACAGAAGTACAAAAATAACCCTTACACTTGATACCGCATACCTATACAGAGAGTATTTGCTGATCCGGTAGAAATAGAGCCGCGCTATAGAGCGCTGTAAGCCCACCTCACATCACTGCTGAAGCAGAGCGCACAGGACTGGACTCCATGGATCTGGATCGCTTTTGATATCTACAATTGTGTTATCCAGACCATTATTTTACATTTACCGCTGTGTTGTTCCGCTTCTTCCGTGTTTGCTGAAGATTCCAGCAGGACAGCGGAGTGAGACTGTAGCGCATCACGCACGAACACGCACGCCGCTGTGAGCACACGTTGCGATGACTCATGATTTGAAGTTATCACACCCTCCACACTCCCCTAAACCATATCAAAACAAACATCTATGTCTCCCTCTCTAAACCTGTAATCTCTTATAGCCAACTCATCGCACAAAAGCACATCTTCAATAGACTGAAACAGAGCTGCATTTCCTCACAGAGAAATACAAAATAACTAAAAACACGTTTTTTTGTCAATAAACATACTCCAACATTCATTGTTTTATTTTTTTTTTAAAGCTTTTTATCCTTTATAAACCTTCAACATTTTTTTTTTTTTAACTTTCAAAAGGTTTTTGTCTTCTTGACAGACTATAGATCAAATTACACTTGGGGTAATATGAATTTTTAAAAAATCCATTTCGAATCAATTCAAGTTCAGCAAATGAATTTGAATTTAAAGTCATCATGACAACCACTGCAGATGTTTTTCTTCCATATCGTGACTTGGGCCTACATCCGAGTGTAACAGATTATTGAAAAAGAAAAAAAAAAAGCATCTTTATTTGCATCTGTGGATCCATGAAGAACCTTTAGCATAATATCCATGAAACCTTTCAGGTTCTTTATAGTGGAAAAAGGTTCTTTAGATTATTAAACTAAGAAAAAAGGAAAACAAAATTAAGAACTGTTCACTGAAAAGTTCTTTGTGGAACCCAAAATGGTTCTTCCATGGCTTTACTGCGAAAACCCCATTTAGGAAGCTTCATATTTAAAGCAGAACTCAGTAAGATTTGCGAAGCTCCCCCTACAGGTTCCTTCAGTGAATCACACTGTCGTAAATACTCCAAGCGCAGCTCTGGACTACAAAGCTCACCAGCGCAGTAGTTTTGCAAATACAGTACAAGAAATCTCGATGGAGGTGGGTCATTTTCAAAATTATCTTATAAAGTCATAATATATACATTGTTTTTGAAATACCGTAAAGCATTTTGTCACTCTCGCGTGAACATGAGGCGAGATTGTGTCGGGTCGATGCAGCTAACTTTCAAGTGCTGTTTTCTGGCGTAGACGTGCCAGAGGGGTTTAGTGCACGACTCAAACACACCACTACAAGTTAATTAACCATCGTAAGGACTTAGAAAACTATATTTATGAAGGTAAAAAAGTTACTTAGTTCTGCTTTAAGAGTGTAGGGCAGGGACTTGGTCTTATCCGTTGGTTGTTGATTGGATATTGGGATGTGGGTGTTGCACTCAAAAGTGGAGGTAGATTAAAGTGGACTTGCTCGGCCGGGGTTTAAGCAGACTAAATTCAATGACTGAAGAAGTCCTGCATACATCATTAGAGAAAAGTCTGTCATTTACACTCTGAAAGCTCCGGATATTTAGATATTACATTCAGAAGTATTGTGGCGAGAAGCAGGGCAGGGCTGAGAGCCATGTGAACGGAGCGAGGCACACCGGTATAACCTTAAGGTTTGCCGGTTCCTGCCTCCTCCATCCCTGAACTTGAATTTTGTTACATACATATTCAACTTTTCAAAAAGTAATTTTCAGCCTCCGCTTTGAAAAATGATCATTCTACGCGTATATAGGCATTACTACGGTGACCAGGAGGGGACATGTTCGGTTCACTTAGTTTTGTCGTGGCCATGACATATAAACTCGTGGGAACGTGATAAGTCGTTGCCACGAGATCGTTTTGTCGAGGTAACGACATCCTTATGTCGAGGCCACGTGATGTAAAGTCGTGGCCTCAAGATCATATGGTGAGGGAACGATATATTTCCCTCCAAAATCTCATATAACTTGTTTTGATACAGTATATTCACATACAGTCATGTAAAAAAGTTAGGACATCCTATTAAATTCCACAGTTTTCTGTATCAGGGCGTAATAAAAAAATCATCTGGTCCTTGGCAGGTCTTAAAATTTGGAAAATAAAACTTCAGATGAATAACATGACATGACATATCACACCATGTCATTATTTAACAAAAACTAGGCCAAAATGGAAAACCCATGGGTGACAATGTTAGGACACCCTTACTGTTAACATAGTAAGAAATGGTCATCAGCAAGTGTGATCACCTCTATAAAAGCTGAATTTCTGGCAGTTTAAGCATCTGGAGACTTCAGATGTGTGTTAACACATTGCCAAGGAAGAAAGTTCAAGACATACCATTATAGAAAGACGGGACAAGTATGGCATGTTTGTAAGGGTTGCCAGGAGAAACCCTCTTCTCGCTAAAAACATGGCAGCATGGCTTAATTAGGTTTGCAAAGTTGCATCTGAACAAACAATAAGACTTCTAGAACAATGTCCTTTGGACAGACAAGACCAGATGTTTGGCCATAATGCACATCGCCAAGTTTGGTAAAAAAAAAAAAAAAAAAAAATCAAACACCTCATACCAAAAGCCACTCATGCTGGTGGAGGGTTGATGATTTTAGGCTTGTTTTGTAGCCATGGGCTCTGGGCACCTCACAGTCACTGAGTCGACCATGAACTCCTCTGTATACCAAAGTTTTCTAGTGGCGAGAGCTTTGCATTAACAAATGCTCACAAACCTCAAACTGGAGCAACACTGTAAAGAAGAATGGGCCAAAATTGATGATGTGAGAGACTGATAAAGTCTTAGAAAATGATTACTTCAAGTTATTTCTGATAAAAGCGGATCCACAAGCAACTGAATCATAGGATGTCCTAACTTTATCACCCATGTCTTTTCCATCTTGGCTTTTTTTTTTGTTCAATAAATGATGAAACGGTGTGATATGTCATGTTGTGTTGTTCATCTGAGGCTTTATTTTCCAAATTTTAAGACCTGCCAAGCACTAGATGATTTTTTTGTATTACGTCCTGATACAGAAAACCATGGAATTCAATTGAATGTCCTAACTTTTTTCACATGACTGTAGCTCTAAAAAGGAACCTACCTGTTTCCACAGCCCACATTCACTTCAGATTGATAGACCTTCTCAGAGTGTCACTCGCCCAATGTCAGGACTGTCTGATGTTGTATTTTAAAATAAAAGCCCTCCAAAAATCTCATACTATATAATCAGTTTTGTCTATTTGAAATTCAGATAGAAATGGGAAGTTTATGTTTTATACAAACCGGCTTTTATATGAGTTTTTGGAGGGCTTTTATTCTGGAATTATACATCAGACAGTCCTGATATTGCGTGAGTGACATTCTGAGAAGGTCTACCATCAATCTGGAGTGAAAAGGGATCTGTGTAAAGTAAACAGGGAGCTTCTTTTTTAGATGTGTCTAAATTTAAGGGGGGATTATATGAGATTTTGTCTTTTTTTAATAATTAAACATCAGACAGTCCTGATATTGGGTGAGAGACACTCTGAGAAGGTCTACTATCAATGTGAAGTGAAAGTGGGCTGTGGACAGTGAGGTGTGCGGCTCCATGACCAACGTTGCTGCCATAGAAGAACCGTGGGTTCCCCAAAGGAAAATTTTTAGTGAATAGCTTTTAAAAGAACCCCTTTTTTCTTAGTGTGAAGAACATTTTAATCATCTAAAGCTTTTCTACTATAGAGAACCTTTTGTGGAATGAAAAAAAGTTTCCAATTATGTTGACGGTTCTTCAAGGAACCATAGATGCCAATAAAGAACCTTTCTTTTTAAGTGCTGTTAATACTGTTCTTGCATATTGCATCCTTTTAATAGCTTATAATTGACTTGTTTTTAACAATTTATAAGTTTTAATATTCCTACTGCTCTTAATGTGCGTTCATCATGCAGTGACAATGACAGGATGTCCAAGGGAAATTTACATGCAGATTGTAGTGACAAAAGACAACTAAGTATATTTATGGAATGAATGCGTATACTTCTAATATTACATATTGGACAAAAACGGTTTAATTTCCAACCCTAGTTTAGAGATGTTGAGGTTAGGACAATCTCAGATACTTATACAGGCTTTATGAATCATACCATCTACCCACTTGCAATCACATCTCATCTTCCTTATCTCCCCATTTTTATTTCACAGCTCTCTGTGTTCCATTGTTCCTTTACATGGGGGAATTTCTCTAATCCACAATGTGGGTCCAGAGACTCCAGACCAATTAAATGCAAGTCTTCATCATAATCTTATGTTCTAAGTTCAATTTGTCAGAGCTGTTACATGTGTTCTTACAATTAAACATAATGGTTATAGAAAAAATTCTGTTCATCTCTTTGATAATACTGACTTAACATTCTAAAACTGTCTCTCTCGTTTTTCCCTTTTTTTTTATTCAATACTAATTACAGCATCATTGGATGGTTCTGTTCAACATATGGAGACCAGAGTGAAGCTAAATCATCTTTCATTTGGTAACTTCATCCATAGATTCACTGCTCCGAACTCTTCTCTTCACATATCTTTCTTTCTTGCTTTGTCTATCTGCTTATCTGCCCTCATCTGATGTTATGAACCACATGCCCTCAGCATTACATATCCGCCTGCAGAACAATCCGGGGTCATAATGCTGTGTATGTATGTGTGCGTGTGTATTGCTTTGATTGGGAAGCAGGGCCAACTATTATCAATCTTTCTTTGTTCGCCAAATCCACTCCAGATGTGATGTGCATTTTATAGAGCAGGCCTAATTCTTGAACACAAACATATAGAAACACATACACACAGCAGAAGCACAAGATGCAAGAGACTTTCAGTGAGTGAAAGCATACCTTAGGATTGCAGGGTGGGAGTGGGTCTAATTGGCTAATTTTACTAGAATGCATAATACCCCCCTGAAGCAAACAGTTATTTGCAAATTCAGCAGTCAAAAGGTCTTCGGTTCACGCGTATAGAAAGCCTCATAAGCCATGCATTATTTTTTTCTGTCTTGCTTTCGCCATGACTTAGAATTACTATAATATTCTCAAGAAAAAACAAACAAACTGCACATCGCTCACTGTTTCTGTGGTTAGCCACAAACCATTTAATTGGCGTCTGTTAAACTTCATTCTATAACCAAGGAGATGTCCCAGTCCCGTGAGTTGGCTGGCACTGAAATTGACATGTCATGATAAATTTGTTGCCACCTTTTCAAAGTGTCGGACACTGATTTGGAAGTGGACTATCACTGACAGTCATCTATTTTTGAATCCCTGAGTAAAAACAAACATGCTCAACAATGCAGCAGTATTACATTTAAAACTGGGTTCTGATACTTGATTAAAAAAAAAAAAAAAAACTTTTGATATCTTTTGAAAACAAATATTGAGATCACATAAATTTCTGATCATGATTAAATAAACATATAGGCCTTCGTACATGCATACATAAATATGCATCAATACCTTTTTAATCGGTTTTGAGAGCCACTCGCCCGTGTATGTTTTTCCAGGTCATTCCTTCATAGCCTGTTCTTACTCTTTGAAAACTCAAATGTAATTCGATTACGCTAATGATCAAACTCATGCAAGCTTTTCCCAGTGGAGCTGAGCGCTCTCGGTCACGCGCACTGCAGTATGCTGACTCTACATATTCTCTTCCCTCGAACACGCACAGACAGACGCAATTCACTCAACAACTATAAATGAAATTGGTTTATCTGCACTGAAACCGCGAATGACAAGAAAGAGACACAGACCAGCATTTTCACTCTGAATGTTATCGAGAATTTTCTCACATCTTGATAATATAGCCTACTGAACATTCACGCCTTTCCTCGAAACAGTTATCACCAGATCAACTCGAGGAGATCTGACTGACACAGAAAAAAACGCTGTTTTGTTTGACTCAAATTCTAGAACAAGCCCGTATTATAGGCAACAATAACGCCACAGAACAGTAACTAAGTTTACCGTAAACAAAACAACAACAACAACAAAAAAACAATACGTTACAGACAGACGTACTAATAAAACAAACGCGTATTTTGTGAAAATAACTTAATTTACTTACAATAAGAACTGCTGATATCCAATGTCAGATTCTGTGATTCAGTAACGATGTTCTTTACATCTCAAATCAGTCCGTTGGGGGCTCAAAGACAATTTGGCAACAGTTTGAGGCGTTGGTGACAATTTAGTGAGGGTCCGGCCCCTCGCGCTGTGCTCAGGCGGTTTTAACGGTCGCTGGGTAACGCGCCATTGTGATTGAACACAAAGCGGGGGCCCGGGATGGCTGGAGGTGAGGCCGCCGTCGCGCTTTCAAATCGGTCTTAACATATTGGTGCTGCGTTGCCAAGCGATTCTTAACACTTGATAGACTTGATAAATGGCACTCACCAGGCCTAAAATTTTAAAACATAATAAGCACAGGAGGAGGAAGGACCGTTAGTCTGTATATTACAAATTAAAAGGGGGTATTTGCTTAGTGAGCATATGAACGTGGGTAAAGTAACAGAGTATAAAGGAACCTAGAGTACTACATGGGTATTTCCTGCAGGCTTTGTTAGTAGTTGGAGGTCTGTAGGCAGTTTCTGGTTGTTTCAAGGCCAGATTCAGAACAACTGGTTCTCTATGATGCAGAAATGAACATATCGCCTTCTCATTCTGTCATTTGTTATAGTGCATTTTCATAATTATTTCAGCTCCTTATTGCAGAACATTACATCCAAGTCAGCTCTAAAAGCACAAGAATCTGAAAGTCAGAAACCGTTGTGTCTAGCGGAGGAACAGGAGGGAGGTGGAGAGATTTGCATTTGAGGCATGCAAGCTGATTCTTGTTAAGTAAACTTCAAATATGTGGATGGGTTAAGGTCAAAGTTCATGACCTGTCAATGACTTAGCTGGGAGAGCAGGCAGAGAAAGAAGTCTGCTTTGTGCTTAGACATGTATGGGAACTGAAAATATTTCAAAAGGCAAGACTAACCACAGTTATTATAACCAAATAATGTCTTTGACTGGCATTTATTTATTTATTTATTTTGTTGTTTGTGCTGGATCTCTCAAACTTTGATACACGGTAGCCACATTTGTCTACTGCAAATAAAACTAATTTGGACATGTACTACACAATTACAGATTATCTTAATGTCAAACTGAGTTCAGTTGTAAAACATACCCCACCTACTGGGGTGAGTTGTTACACTAGCCGGGGATAGATGTAAACATGAGAGGTAATTAGCTAGAACTTTATTCAAAATGGATTATTCTCTGTTCTTCGATAAAGTGAAAATTTAAAGAGACAAAACATTATATTGTATTTCTTGTAGGACTTTAAATTTAGCACAAAAAATGTGTGTGTTTGTAAGCTATGTTGCCATCAACCTATTTTTGTCATTTTTGGGATACATCACACACAATACAAAAAAAAAAGAAAAAAACAAAACAAACGCTGGATGGAAACACCAAGATGTGCATAAATTCTAAAAATGTGCACAAAACAAAAGTTGCTCAGTTGAGGAGAATAAAGTTTTTATCTGATAAGACATGCGCATAAATATACCAGAACATATAATGGAATAATTCCCCTGATGCACAACAACAAAAACTTGTGACTTTGCCTCAGAGGATGTGATTGATAACTGGACTCATTGAATCATCATAAGGGGTTAGTTGTAACATTTTTAATGTAACTGTTACAATGATACGCAAACAGCCAACTGTTTTAGCTGGTTTTGAAGTTAGCATGAATGCAAAGCATCAGATTATTATTTTTTTTCTTTAGGTTATGTGAATCAAGTAATGTAACTACAATACAATGATTGATAGACTAAAAATGATCTTGATAAAAAAAATTTACTTTCCCGAAAATCCATTCTTTTTTCTTTTCGGTCATAATCTACCATGTCACACACATGCCAGTTCTCTATCACTACAGCTCTTTTCTGACTTTTCAAACTGACAAGTTACAACTGAACCCGTGTTACAACACTCCCCGGTCTCCCCTGCATGAATATTAATCTTATATTTATACATCTACATAATTTATAGAAAAAGAACGCCACACTTTTTTTTCTTTTCAAATCATGTTTTTATTCCTAATATTAGATGTAGATACACAAGTCAACAAACAAGTCTTTTTCTTGTTTAGATCAGTAATGAAAAATGCTCCACAGCACACTTGCCCCCAAGTGGCGGGGTTTGGTATTACAGACGAGAAACTCAGCAGGAATAGGCTGCAGTTTTACACGAGGTGCAGTTGCAACAGTAGTATTAATAATTGTTATTAATATTATGACTTTTATAATAATAATTATAATAATAACAACAACAGATAATAGTAGTGATATTAACAACTCAGGTTTAAAATCAAGAATGGAATTATCATTCTTTAATAAATGGTATTTTTAATGGGTTTGGTGGGAATATTTTTGAAGACGCATTAAAATGTTGTAAAATACACTACTATTGGTTTGGGGGGGGGGGGGGGGTTGTTCTGCTAAAAAAAAAAAAAAAAAAAAAAAAACAGATTCATCAAATCTAATGCTAAGTCCACTCACTTTTACTGACAGGAGTTTCTTCCCATTGAATTCACTGTATTTATGTATTGCAATAAAATTACATTTCATTTTCCGTACACTTTTCCTCACCAGTCCATTGAAATTTACACAAACAGACTCAGTTATCTAGATTGGCTTATTTGCCATAATGTAACTGACCATCTGAACAAACTGGGTTAAAACCATCCACACTGGAAAGTATAAAATGTGGGAGGAAGAAAACGTTTTCAGATTAGGCAACTATGATGAAGAATAGAAAAAAATCATCAGCACAAATATGAGAGACTAATCCAAATGCAACACATTGACTTATCTCAGGAAGAAATTTAGCACACAGTCCCAAACCGTATGTGTAGGCTCAGACTAAATGAATCATCTTACAGCTCAATGATGGTAATCTGTGTGATCAAAAGCACAACTAGATCATTCTACCGCAGCTCTTTTATCCTTTTGGATGGAGAACATCAGACCGATCCAGAGAATGTTTCACAAAGGTGACTCCAAGCACCTAATTTCTCATTCGGACCAAGTCACAATTCATGTCACTGAACAGAGCGGAAAATGAGTTTTAGTGACACTGTCCAATCACTGAAAACTGGTAAGAGGCTGTTTTTGAGGGCTGGACAAGGTTCAGTAGAGTCTGCATCATTTTCCTTCACATCAATTGTCACAGCAAAAAAAGTTCAGCTTTCAATTTACTGCGTCTTCGTGCCGACCCCTTAAATGCGTCTCCAAAGGAAATGTAGAGATAATTGACATAAGAGTGGACATGGCTCAATACTCCACACACCTCAGAGGAAGGGGCTTCAATGTATGACGTCAAAAAAACTCGCGCTAATATTAACACACCAAGGCAAGCTTTCACACAATCATATGAGGCTGTAAAATCTTTATCCTACAAAAATACTGCTTTCATGCCACAGTGGGTACACTTGTTACACCAGGACATCATGCGTTTAACTGCAAAAGTATATCTGAAATCATGTCAGCTAGGTTGCCGTTGATTCTGCCTTCGTGTACGCTACTTACGGGACAGGAGAGAGTTCTCTCTTGTTGACGCAAGTATAAAACCTACAATTATATAAGTATGCAGTAAAAATTTCACATTCCTCCAAGGAAGATAATTTATAGTAACTCGTGATGTACAAATAAAGGGAAGAGATCATCTCAATCACCATGCTTGGGGGAAAAACTGTTGATTTGGTCCACATTAAGAATACCTCAGTAATTTTGTTTCTCATTCAGAGTTGAAGCACATTCACAACCGATATACCTGAAAGCAACCTCTTCAGAGCACACACACGCTCACACACACCTAAAAATACAGCATCAACCTCAAGAGCATCACTGACACCAATTCCAATAATAGAGTTTCATCCCTGGAAAGTATTGAAAGTGTAGGGTTAGGAGAGAGAAACGTATGTGCGCGTGTCCGTCGGTGTGTGAATGGTAAAACTGACGCCTGAGAATACATTCCGATAGGAAACTTGGTCGACTACATATTCAAATCAAAGTTACTTGAAAATGGAGAAAAATATATGCTGTCCTCAAATTCTGTTTAACGTGAGTTTAATGTTGGCTTGTGCAAGTGATTCTTGTGTTGTGTCTGTTTGCTTTCGAGCAATTGGAAAACCAAAGTCCAAACCACAGCATCACACCTCAATTTCAATCTTCACAACAAACACTTTTCTGGTCTAAGAAAAAAGAACAAGATAAAGAGGTTAAAGGAACTTGATGAGCTAAAGGAACAAGCCACAGAATAAGAACACATACTTAAAGTATTTCTTAATGGAAATGAAAGAGAGAGAACAGAAAGATAAACAAAAAGATAATAAAACCATCATAAATAGTGTTTTTTTTTTCCTTAAGCAGAAAAACACTACTCTTAAAAAAAAAAAAAGCATTCGACACAGTCATATCAAGAAAAAATAAAAAGGAAAGGAAAAAGACCAGCATGAACTCCCACCTCTGATTTATGGGCTTCTTTCTGCTTTGTCCTCTCTGAACATAAGATCATACCAACTATACTTACATTTTCTTTAAATATTTTACTTTAAATGGACTCAAAAACAGAACAGCAAATAAACAATATTAATAATAGCAATAACAATAAAATCTTTAGCTATAAGTATAATAATACCAAAAAAAAAAAAAGGACTGTAGTCCTTTACAAAGAAAGTGAGAGGTCAGGAAATGGAAATCATCAGGGCAAAGAGACAAAATAGCACTCTTGGTCATTACAGTATGGAAATGCCGTAAAACCCAAAGATAAAATTATTTTTAGGGAAAAAGTTAAAAGGAAACTATTCAAATTGAAAGGTATGAGCTAAACTTTCAGGATGGCTCTCGGTCAGGGACGCCACTCTCTCAGCTCAGAGCTCACCGTCCGGCCAAAAGTGACGTTCCATCTAGGAGGCGAGATTGAGGAAGATCCAAAAAAGTGTGGAATGAGATGAATTTAAAAGAAATGAGAGGAAGAAAAATAAAGGGCAAAAACAAAAAACCTATCACAAAGGTGACATGCGAGTTTTCTTTGCCTTTTCTAAACAGTTTCTTTTGAGTGTTGACAAACTTCCATCTCTTGTTTGGCTCACTGTGGAGATCTGTGCCATATTTTGGTGCTTATTTCTTTTTGCCAAAGAAACTGAAGCGCTTCTCGCCGCCTCTCTCTTTGCCGTCTTTGTTGCGCATGGTCACGCCTCCACCCTCGCCCGAGCTGGGAGACATTGGCGGCATGGTCATCGCCCGACTCAGACCTCGTGTGCCACCTGGCGAACGCTCGGTGGACGGCAGGGATAACTGGATTGCTCGAATCCATGAACTCATCTCAGCCTGAGAGAGAGAACGATTGTGTCACAATGTAAGAGTACGACAGTGCGATATCTTCCTAAAGCGTAATATTAGAGTATGACCTAAAAACATTCTCTTTTCATCCTTTGCAAAACTTACCTCATCCTTCGCTTGGAACAAGAACTCTTTTCCATCCCCAAGCCTTTAAAAAAAAAAAAAAAACACCATAATGTCACATACTAAGAACTTCAATCATTTTCTTGTGTTTCATAATTTCTCCCATCATCTCTTTCTCACCTAAGTTTAAATACATGTTTCCTCTTCTTGTAGTCATGGGCTACCTCACAGACAGCCTCGTTGAGGCTGATGGGAACTTCTCCATGGTAAGGGATTCCATTAGAGGCACTCTTGTTGTCCTTATAGAAGCCCATACTTCCTTTACGTAAAACGCAATATACATTCTGCCATGATCTACAAATGCACAGGGAGAAAAACACACCATTTACATGATTAACCCTGATTAGATTCTCTCAATCATTCTTTCATAAAATTCCTGCTTCCTGTGTCACCTGGTGGCTGCTTTTTTGTTGTGTGATTCCATTTCCTGTTTTCTGCAAAGGATGCCCTCCATGTTTTCTGTGGCCGCCTCAGCTCCTCCTCGCCCTGGCAGTGTTGCTGAAGGGTCTTGCCGTGATGCTGAGTCCAGACCACTGTCACGGCCTGGACCGTTAACTGATTCCGATTCAGATCCCTGGTTGACCAAAACAGGCCACAGTTAGTAGACATTACAATACTGCACTCAAAGAGTGATTAGGTCACTATCGTACTGGTCAATACTATTTTTATTCATTAAAGGCATTATGTAACTTGTTCACAATTACATGCTATATTAATAGGCAACAAATATACTTTAAACTGTTCATTAAAAATATTACACTCTCACATTGACTACCATTCAAAGGTTTAAGATCTTTTTAAAGTCTCTTATGCTCACCAAAACGGCATTTTATTTGATCACAAATTAATACATTACACAATTTTAATATTGTGAAATATTATTACAATTTAAAATAACTGTTTTCTAATTGAATATTTTAAAACGTAATGTATTCCTGTGATGGCAAAGTTGGATTTGCAGCATCATTACTCCAGTCTTCAGTGTCACATGATTCAGAAATCCTTCTAATTAGATTTAGTGCTCAAGAAACATTAATTTTATTAATTATAGGCCTTAGATTAAGCTAGGATTAGGCCTTAGTTCAATTAGGATATTTAAGTAGCTTTAAAAAAAACATTACTGGTGTGCATCTTGATACAAAACAATGGCACTGACATATTTTAAGTTGCTTTCAGTTAAAACAGCTCAAACATGCATTTTAGTCTGGGACTAGGCTTAAGCCTTGTCTGTGAAACCAGGGGATATATTATCAATGTTGACAGCATTTATGTGAAATATAAATATTTTGTAACAAATGTAAAAGTCTTTACTGTCACTTTTGATTAATTTTATTGTGTCCTTGATGAATAAAATTAATAATTTCTATTAAAAAAAAAAAAAAATACTACTGACCCTTCATAACATGACCTGTCTCAGTATTCTCATAAATCCAATTTGCACAGTTATTTTTTATGAATTTTGAGGTGTAATCCCTCACTAATGACAAACAAATATTCCAAGATAATACTGTATCATCCTAATGAACAGATTAATCAAAATATTCAAACGCAATAAGCACAATATGTACATGCACACAAAGGAAAGCAAAGGCACACTCAAAGACATAAGGAGGCAGTATGGAAAAGCTGGGGGTATATGGACGCAAGAATGAAAAAACACTGCCACAAAGACACTGGGACACATCTGCCTAAAACAATTACTCAAACTAATTTTATATTCTAAGCCAAATACGTAAATACAAATGTTAGGAAAAATAGTTGCCTTGGAATAAAGTAAAATCCGATGAAACTGAAGGAAATAAAAAAAGAATATCTCATGTGAGAGTTGGATTAGTAGGGATTTAGTTGTCAGCTGTTGTGATGCACACAAACACTAGCCCTACTGTAAGTTAAGCTCTCCTGACAACAAACAACAAAACAACAGCACTCCACAAAACAACAAAGCTGCATTTTAACATCAAAAATAGAAATTTATATGTGATATTAGTGCATCACAAACACTGAAGTTGAAGCTCAGGCCCAAGCAGGACAAAAATATCAAAAGTTCAAAATTACAGTAGCCAAATACATACAAAAAAAAGCACAAGACTGATCCACTGAAAGCAATAGAAAGCAGCAGAACTGTGACTTTGCCCTCAAGCAGGTGTGGTATAGCTGCCATCATGCTGCGAGGCTACTGGGTTATTAAGCGCAAGCAGCGATGGGGCAGCGATGCTACACTACGGCTACAGGCGGGCGCTACGGGGTTAGTACTCACACGCTCCTGTGCCTTGTGGGGTTTAGGCACAGGCTTAGAAACTGGGTTAGACTGAGGTTTACTCTCTGGTTTAGGTTCGGCTTTCTTGAGTTCAGATACAGAAACCGATAATGACTGCAGATAAGAGACGTCACAAGAATGTGTGTTAACATGTGAGTGTGTTAGAATTAGCACGTTTGTCTTGAAATATTGTTCTGACAGTTAAAAGGACATCCACACAGCATGACCATGAAAACGTACTGATAGTTTTGTTAGACACTCAACATTCTCCCACACTCAAAGAGACTCAAGAGTTTACAGCAGAACATTGATATCAACATGAATAATAGAAAGGAACAAGCAAAAAGACACTGAACACACAACAAGACAGCACAATTGAGACTGGGACTGTGACGTCACGTGTGTCTTGACATGAATTTTAAAACTGTGTCTGTATACTAATACATGATGTAAACATGTATGAAAGTGAATGCATAACTGGATCAATATGAATAGAGAATATAATGCAAGCACAGTGTGGACCATATCTGACCTGTGATGTTTCCTGGTCACTGTAGACACCATTGACAGATACTGACTGGTTCAATGTAGTCTGGTCCAGACTCGTCCTTAAAGAGAAGCCAGTGTAAACACGTCATTAAAAAAAGTTACAACTATGGTCCAAAAGTATCTTTTTGCCACACCTGGCAATAGCAATGTCTTATTTAGCAGTTTTTCCTCCTTAAATCAACTTACATCATGTGATTTAATGTTACTTGTAAATAAATAACGTAAAAAACTAATAAATAGATACACAACCTTTCAAAAGTTGGGATTGGTAAGATTTCTTAATGTTTTTGAAAGAAGTCTATTATGCGCACCAAGGCTGCATTTTATTTAATCACAAATACAGTAAAACAATAATATTGTGAAATATTTGTACAATTTTCTATTTGAATATATTTTCATTTAAATTTATTCCTGTGTTGGCAAAGCTGAATTTTTAGCATCATTATTCTGGTCTTCAGTATCACATGACCCTTTAGAAATCATTCTAATATGCTGATTTGCTGCTCAATAAACATTTATTTCAGAGCTGCTTAATATTTTTGTGGAAACGTCATACATTTTTTCATGATTCTTTGCCTAACAGAAAGTTCAAAAGAACAGCATTTATTTAAAATAGAAATCTTGTAACCATGTAAAAAAATTTACTGTCACTTCTGATCAATTTAATGCATCCTTGCTGAATAAAAGTATCAATTTCTATTAAAAAATTTTTTTTAAAAAAACTTTTGAATGGTAGTGTAAAAAAATGGCTGTATTTCATTGCCAAAGCCTATTTTTACTTGCATTTTGTGCTTGGTGAGTATTTTTGTTTTTGACACTGGTTACAAGGTAAAAAAAAACAAAAAACAATAGAATAAGCAGAAAAGGTAAGAGGTAAAAATTAGTGGAAAAAAATGAGCACCCCTCTAGCTGAATAGAATGGTAGAGTCTGTTTCTTACCTTGCAGCAGAATCGTTAATCTCAGATGGTACTACTTCCTCCACAGGGGGAGGTGTGGGTGGTCGTCGGGCCCTCTCTTCCTCTTCTCTTCTTCTTTGAATTTCCTGTTCCTCCAGCTGACAGAGAATAACATGAGAAAGTGAGAACATTAAAAGGATACAATGAATGGCGTTATCATTACAAATCCTGCACTTTTATAAGTGTAGGTGTGTAGTTAACAAACCGTGGTGAGCTTCTCTAGCTGTGTGAAACGATCTTCCCAGCCTGCTGCCAGTTTTTCAAAAGCTTCATGGCGTTTGATAAGACTCTCAACCTCGTCTACATTAGAGCCCAATTCTGCTGCCCTGACCAGCGGCTCCTGTCCAGCCAGCCAAGATTCAGCCATAGACGCATCCCTGCTAAACTGTAATACCTCCAGAACTGACATACACAAAGAAGCAGAGGAATAAGATGAGATTTCACATGAATGCAAGGATGTCATATGGTCAAACAGTATCGTAAGAAAAAACATCAAAAAACATGTAGATCAAAACTGCCACCTTTGATGTAAATCTCTTTAGCATACTATGAACCACAGAAACAAGCTTCCTCCGATATACTCACCAATCTGTAAGTGGTCCATTTTCTCTTGCCACTTCTGATTAATTTCTGTGCGTTTTGCCTGAAGCTGATCCAATTTCTCTTGAATCTAGAAATGACAAACATCCAATTACCTCACAGTGTTGGCTAACATGCACTGATTAATATGTGAATGTGCATGTTCATTTGTGTGTATGTGGCGTGGACAAACCTCATCTGAAGCATAGTGGTTGTTATTGATGAGGGTCCGTCCCATTTCACTGCAAGCAGTGAAGCTGTCTGCTCTAGTGTCTATCTCAGACTTAATGTCCTGGTGGTTGGCGATGACCAGACCAGCTGAGGAGACGTCCCTACAACAGAGAATATATTGGCTCTCATCAGTTCTTTACTTATTCATGTATGTAATTCCTTCTTAAACAGGTTTCCAACAAATGTTCTTGTAGAATTGAGTCATTATATCATATATCATTATATTATTATGTACTTAAATGTATTCATTTTTTAACGTGTCAGTTTATATTCACTACCGTTCATTACCGTTTTGTGTGTTTTTGAAAGACATTACTTTTATTAGGCAAGGATGCATTAAAATGATCAGTAAAGACATTTTAAATAAATATTGTTATTCTGAACTTTATTAATCAAAGAATCCTGAAAAAAACCCACAAGCATCCACAACACAAATATATTCAACAGTGATAATAATAATAATAAGTAGAAAAACAAGAAATGCTTTTTGAGCACCAAATCAATATTAGAATGATTTCTGAAGACACTGACACTGTAGACAGGAGTAATGGCTGCTTAAAATTCAGCTTTGCCATATGATATAAAATATATTAAAATGGAAAACAGTTATTTAAATTTGAAACAATGTTTTACTATTACTGTTTGTACTGTACTGTACAGTACTTTTTGGTAAAATAAATGCAGCCTTCGTGACCATAAGAGACTACGGTCAAAAACATTAAGAAATCATACCAACCCCAAACATTTGAACGGTAGCGTATGTTTGATTCAGATGTGTATGTTTGCAAGTACCTCGGACTGTCATGTGACTGGATCTGTAAGTTGATTCCCTCCATCCACAGCATGAGGTCTCTGACCATGTTTAAGTGTCTGAACTTCTCCACTGTGTCCAGCAGGAGCAGCCGTCTGGCTTGAGTGGCAGATTGAAGCCCCTCCCAGGCCTCTGTGACTGCACGCTCATGGCGATGGATATCATCAGCTTTCTCTCCAGCGTATGCTTTCTGCAGACGTGCAGCATCGTCCTGCACCTGCGTGACCTGTAGTGAAGGGACAAAGAATGACGTTTAACCTTTAGACACATAATCAAACGGTCAAAATCAAGACATCAGAAAATGTACAACATATATGGGAAAAGGTTAAAGGAAGGCTCTCACCTGTCCACTGAGAGCCTGCACATCATGCTCATAGGCCGTATGCTGTCTAAGCAAGTGCTGGACAGTGTTCAGGTCCCGTCCGAGTTCGGCTCCAGCTAGTGTCTCCTTCTTCTCCCTTATGAGCCCAAGAGCTTCCCGGGCATCCTGATGGAAGCGGTGCAGCTCATAAGATGCGGCCAGCATCTGTGTGCGTGTGTCGATAAGCTCCAGCAGGTCGGCCCAGGCCTCATTGAGCCCATCCTTCCACTCAGCTACGCTGGCGTTTTCTGGATGACCGGACTCGATAAGTTCATCTGCCTGAGCGTTCACTGCATCCACACGCTCTTGGCCAATTGTGCTGGTGTCCCGCGCAAATTCGCGGAACTTATCACGCAACATCTGAAGGGTCGAGAGAGAGAGAATCCAGAATTATAGACGATAATCCCACTGTATAATCTTTAAAGAAAGTTTAAGGTTACATTTATATTAATCCGGATACATTTGGAAAAGATGTTTTTATTTCAAAATGTGCTCCCTTGCATTTTCAAGCAATTTTAACCACACTGAAACAGCGGGAAACGTTAAAATCATCCTACTGCATACGTGTAAAATTCAATAAAAGCTGATACAGAGAACCCAGACATAATAAAGTTCCCACAACATTCTTCTGGCACAATCAGGAGTGTTTTACGAGTGTCAGGAGGCCAAAACGTACAGGAAAAAGTTGCATTTTCAAATGTATCCAGATTAGTGTAGATGTAACCTAAAGAAGTAGCTCACATATATATGATATGATATGAATAAAGTTTTTGCAATTCCAGTATTGAAGATTTAGGAAGTGAGGAGGAAAAATTCATACCGTCACATGTTCATAGTCTTGTCCAAGTTCATGAGACCCTGCGACGACCTCTCTCTCAGCGATCCACTGCTCTAAATCATCCACTTCTCTCTTCAGCTGGGTCAGTCTCAGTCTCTCCTGCAGTTTGCCCCTCCGCTCTTCTGCCAGATCCTTCAACCCTGCATACAGTTTATCCACCTGGGCCTGCCTCAGAGTGATTCTTTCACTACAAAAGGGGGGAAAAAAAAGGATTATACCAATACATAATTTCATACACTTTATCTGACAGTCCACCAATACTAGTATGCTCCCCACCTTTCTGGGTGTTCACTGTTCACCATGAGTCTGCTGCTGTTGGCCAGCTGGTGGATGGTCTGAGCGTAGTCCTCTAGAGCCTGCTCCAGAATCTGGTGTTTCTTCACCATCACCAGAGCACTCTGCTCATCCTACAACAACCACAAAAACTTTAAACACTGCTTATGTAAACACATCAATAACAGCACAGCACTTTGGCAAAGTACGTAAACTCTTCAGAACTACAGAATGACTGAACTAATATGAGAATTTTTTTGTGAGGACTAAAATCAGTACTGAAGGAGCTCTGATGTATGATGGTTGCTTTTCCTTCAAATTTTGTCAGGTGTGTCTAAAACCTAAGACTTGGGTACATGTACATCAAATCCCAAATCCTTAAAATTTTATCATATATATATATATATATATATATATATATATATATATATATATATATATATATATATATATATATGTTTTAAACAGTATTATAATAGAAAAGTTAATTTAAATGGTAATATTTCACAAAATATATAAACATTTTGTGAAATATTACCATTTAAATGAACTTTTCTATTATAATACTGCTTAAAATGTAATTTATTCCTGTGATGGCAAAGCTGAATTTTTGGCAGCAAATCGCTATTCCAGTCTTCAGTGTCACATGATCCTTCAGAAATCATTCTAATATGCCGATTTGCTGCTCAAGAAACATTTCTTATTATTATCAATGTTGAAAACAGTGCTGCTGAAAATGCATTTTGGAAATACTTTTTTTCAGGACTCCAAAAAAAAAAAAAAATCATCCTGAAACCGAACTTTTGAATGGCAGTGTATGTCTCATTGTACTTCCAAGCACAAATCTCTTTCAAGGATCTTTGAATCACTGTTAAAGGTTCATTTTAAAGTTCAGTCTTCACTGACCTTCGCCTTCTCCTCTGACATCATATGAAGCTCTTGTTCTCCCATCCAGGCCTCAGCTTCTGCAGCATCTGTGTAAAACTGCTGTGCTCGGTTAGCTTCTGCTAGCCTCACATTTCTCTTCTCTGTCTCAGAAATCATAAGGTCCCACAATTCCCTCAGCTCTGCCAGACGTCCATCAAGAGCAGCTTTCCTCTCCCTGTCCATCTCTGACTCCTTCCCAGGAGACATGTTTCTACCGTGAGCCTGTATGTCATCGATACGGGGCTGATGACCCTGAATCTCCTTCTGCAGAGTCTGGGGGAAAATGGAAAGTCAGTCAGACAGTGAAAAAGAAAGTTTTAAAGACTGGAAATGATCAAAAGTAAACACTTTTTTTATAGATTCAAAAACATCGATTGAGCAATCAATTACCTGATTCTTTTTGATGAGCAGCTGAACACTGGGCAGATCTTTACCGTGGTCTGTGGAAGTGGCGAGGGGCATCCTTTCCTTCACCCATAACTTTAGAAACAAACATGAAAAATACTCTTAAGGTACTTTTAAACAATTTTCACTCAGAAATTGCCAGTAAATTTTAAATTACAAAGAAATGTCAAATAACAGTGAATTACTGAGTGAAATTTTCAAGTAGAATGATTGAAATGGTATTTTCTTATGTGCTTGAATAATATTTACAACTTTAACAAAATGGTTGTTTTTTACAGTGTAGCTGTTCTTGCTTATGACTCACAATCTCATCCTCAAGGTCTCTGTTGAACTGATGAGCCTCTTTTGAAGCAAGAAGATGCTGCCTCCGCTGTTTTAGAGGGTCCTGCAGCTGAGCAAAACTGTCTGTCACCCTTCTCTGCTGACCATCCACCTCCACTGTCCCAGAATCCTCTTGAGCCAAGGCCAGAGCCTGTGACTGCAGAGACTGGACCTCTTTCTCACGCACCTCCATCTGGTGCTCCAGCATCTGAGACACACACAGGTACAGGGTCACATAGGGGGTCATTAGTTTGAAAACATGTCTACTTGCACAGAATAAAGCATATTCACATTTTTGGCACTGTTTCTAGAGAGAATGACTACACATTCAAATGTTCTGTCCCACGGACTACAGGATGGTTTAATTTCACACAGAAGTGATCTGTGAGTATCTGGAGTTGTGATCTTCTTGGTCTTGGATTTACCTGGTGTTTCTTGAGCAGGATGTTGACACTGGTGAGATCTTTTCCAAAGTCATCGCTCTGAAGTTGAGAAGAAATGTTCTGGAGCCAGGAGTCA
Source organism: Chanodichthys erythropterus (assembly GCF_024489055.1). Lineage (NCBI taxonomy): Eukaryota > Metazoa > Chordata > Actinopteri > Cypriniformes > Xenocyprididae > Chanodichthys > Chanodichthys erythropterus. The sequence goes on along the minus strand of NC_090233.1, from coordinate 38,759,302 downwards.
AGTGCTGAACAGCTCTGCGTGAAAAGCTCAGCTCGGTTGGCGTCGAACAGACACTGAGCTTTGGCTTGAGTGGTGCTCTCCAACTCCTCCCACTGCTTCTGTAGGCCACTCAGAGTCTCTGATACCGTCTGCTCCAGCTCTGGCTTCTCCTTCACCAACACCTGACCCTCCTGCGAAAACAAGAAATGATTAAGTTATTTGACGAACCCTGGATGAACCAATGGATTTCCGTGATATTTCCAGACTTTCACACAAAGAGCAATTTCTAGCAAATATAAATTTTAGAGCTGAGCATTTCCATGAATTTTTAATTTTTTTAAGAATTTCGATTACGTTTCCAGGCCTGGAAATTACAATTTCAAAAAGTATATTGGTATTCAGAGGTACATAAGATATATAATGCACTGGGAGATGATGGGAATATACCTTGTCAATCTTGTCCAGCCAATCTTTATTGGAGGCCAACTCAGCCATGAAGGCCTGGTGCTTCTGCCACTTGCTGTGGAGGTTTCTGGCCTCATCATAAGACATGTCCTGAGCAGTCAACATCTTCTCATTTATCCACAATGTCAGCTACAGAGACAGGGATGGAAAAGGAGACTTATTAATCACATAAAGGTCTGAATGTGGCGCTACTGGATTCATCCTGTAGGAGGTGCTGTGGTTCACTGGTAACTGATAACACTGATAACACTCTCAGAGTTTATATGAGAGTGTTATCTTTTTCAATGTCAGTTAGAAGGACTTTGTCTTATAATAATTGCTCTGTATTTTGTATTATTACCTCTTGTCCATCCTGAAGGAAGTGCTGCAGCTCTCTGTTATCCTTCAGTTTAGCCAGCAGCTCATTGGCAGCTTGTTTGTTCTTCTGGTGTCTTTAAGGAAATTGAGAAAGAACATGAGATGAAAAACATGATGTTATCTGGACTGGATCCAATGGGGAATGTTGGGGGATGGGCACGTATTTAAGACACATCATTGCCAGGAACCATAGCGATTAATATGGCACATTTCCAATACAGTTGAGCTCCTTAAGTATGACTTTGCACTATTAACCCTCCACTGCACACATGTTGATTTTTTTTTTTTTTTTAATTCTCCCCAACCCCAAAATATGTGACAATGGTACAGAATCATAGAGAAAATCATAAAAAAACAACAAAAAAAACAAATCAAGAAATCATTAAATAAAAAGGGAAAAACTCTTGAAACATATTGATATATTAAATTTGTATCATGTAGTGTGCTATGCCATATAATGTACTCCATGAAATAAGATTTCACTCTGTACGAAACTTCAAAAATCACTTCTTCTCTGCTGTGAAATAGTGGTGTATGTTACAATTTTTGCGCATCACTTTGGGTGTTACCGCACACCCAGGAACCTTGCATTTTCCCTTCCTATAATACATTATGGCCAATGTGAGGTATTGCCCGAAACATCCTCAAAAAATATCCCTTATCATACAATGTTGCCCTGAGGCAACGAAAAGAGAAACTGAATTTCTTAGCATGCAAAAAAAAAACTAAAAAAAAACTCATAAAACCTGACAAAAGGTTTCACTACAACTTCTTAAACACACACACACATATTTTTTTATAGATAGGTCATGTCATTTTAAATGAGATTACTAAAGCAAATAATCTAGCCTTCTTCTCACACCATGTGCTCCTGTGACCATGTGTTAGTGATGTGTCGTTCTTGAACGATTCGTTCATTTTGAACGATTCGTTCATTTTGAAAAAATCTTTAATGTGACTCGGGAAGAACGAGTCGTCTCAGGGGTGATTTGATCAGCCGCGCATGTAAAATATTCTACAGGTTCTATACTGCTAGTAGTAGTTCACCTGATGATTCAATTGATTAGTTCATTTCATGAGTCTTTCGGGTATTTGAGTCCTTCCTTAATCACGTGACAGACCCATACGCTATGCTGTGTGACCCAAGCACATTATATTTATTAGTAAATAACGTTAACTCTCCAGTTTTGTTTGTCTGTTAAAGCTGAAGTTATCATAACCTTGATGTTTTAAACTAACATTAATAATTCAAATTCAAAATGTTATTTGCTTTTAATTTATGTCATTATGTCCTTTTTGAGCAATCTTCTTATACATATATTAGACCAATATGTCAAGTCTGCCTAGGAAAAGCAATTATTATAACAGCAAACTCAAAATTGGAGTAAAAATGAACAAACTAGGCTATAAATACTTTGTATTGTAGGCTTGGATTATTATATTATTATATAGCCTAGTGTTTATTTACAGATAGATAGTCAAAAAGATAAATTAATCAATATTTTATTTATAACAGGGCTTTATTTATTTATAATAACACACTACAGATCCTCAAGAAACAGTAACAAAAACAGTGACAGAAATGTCAGAAATAGCGTATGGGTCTGTCACGTGATTAAGGAACGACTCAAAACCCGAAAGACTCATAAAAAGAACTAATCAATTCTCTTTCCGGCTCAGACTGCATTGGCTTAGTGTATGGGTCTGTCACGTGTTTAAGGAACGACTCAAAAACCCGAAAGACTCATGAAGAGATCTAATCAATTCTCTTTCCGGCTCAGAATGCATTGGCTTAGTGTATGGGTCTGTCACGTGTTTAAAGAACGACTCAAAAACCCGAAAGACTCATGAAATGAACTAATCAATTATCTTACCAGCTCAGACTGCATTGGTTTAGCATGGGACTGCCTGTCACGTCATTAAGGAATGACTTAAACCCGAAGACTTGTCAGACAAGAGGGGAGGTGAGCTTCATCAGCTTGTCATAAACTGAAGACCCAGGTAATGAATTAATCATTTCTGAATCTTATAGCATTGTATTTTTGTATTGTTTGTAGTGGGATCAACGTTTGCATAAGTAGTAGAAATGAACGAAATGACTCGAAAAAAGATTTGTTCATTTTGTTGAACGAGACTCAAAAGTCCGAGTCGGTTAAATGATCCGAACTTCCCATCACTACCATGTGTCAGAACAGGACATCCCACCTTTAAATGGTGCTTGATAGTGACTTTCACACCTTACTGAACTGTTATTTGGTACTTTCTCGAAATTTCTAATTGGTTGTAATCATTTAAAGAAAAATTTACTAAACATAGGGCTTAAGAAAACTTTCCATTGCCCGAGGGCAACGCTGTGCTGTAGAGGGTTAAAGTATTTAATGTAGTATTTACTCTACAGTTTGTAGAGTTGGTTTTTATTTATTTATTTTTTTAAGAAGTGTATTATGCTCACCAAGGATGCATTTATTTGATCATAAATACAGTTAAAACAAAAATATTGTGAAATATTGTTGCATATTTAAATTAACGGTTTTCTATTTCAATATATTTTAAAACATATTGCAAAGCTGAATTTTAAGCAGCCATTACTCCAGTTTTAAGTATCACATTGATCCTTCAGAAATGATGATTAGCTGCTCAATAAACATTTATTATTACTATCAATGTAGAAAACTATTGTGCTGCTTAATATGTTTGTGGATTTTTTTTCTCAATCAAATACTGAATAAAAGAATAAAAAGTTGGAAAAAATGGAAATCTTTTGTACCATTATAAATGTCTTTTTTGTCACTTTGGATCAATTTAATGTCTCCTTGCAGAATAAGTGTTAATTTCTTTAAAAAAATCTTACTCGTGCCAAACCTTTAAAATTTATCTAACAAATTTATGCTAAATGGGAAATATTCAGCTGGAAAAACAGTTTCTGCTCACCTCTCCTGAATGGAGTCTGTCTTCTCTTGGATCTTGTCTGCATAGGTGTTGCCATCAGATACAAGTCTCCGTCCAGACTCGACCACACCATTGATCTTTTCTTCACTGGCCTCCATTGTAGTAAGGAAATCCTCATGTTTCTTGATGGCCTCCACAGCCCCTTGCAGGCTGGAGGGCATCTCTGTGTGTGACAGAACATATTCCTGTGGGCAAAGAGAAATATGAATGGTTTATTAGCTCTCATTAAGGTTTCACCACAATCAGGAGTCCTTATTTGCAGAATATTCAACTAAAATGGTGTCCTTCCCAAAAAGGTAGAAAGATATGGAATGTACATTATTTAGTTGTATAACACCAAGAAAAGTACAAGCAGTAATGAATATACACACCTGGCTATTGAGGAAGCCCTCCGCCTGTTTTGCATCTCGTAGCAAGGTTTGGAAATCGAAGGCCTGGGCAAGGACACAGTGGCGGCTCTCCCACATTCTCCTCAACTCATGCCAGCCGGTGTCCAGCGCTTGCAGTCGCTGGGCTAAGAACATGTACTGGGCATCAGTCTGTCCCTGAGTTACCTAAACACAAATAATAACAAATGGAGTCAAAGATAAATTGGTTTAAGTATCTTTTTTCAGGTTTTTTGTCAAATTTTAGTAAAATATACACTGCTGGTCAGTAAGATTTTTTTTTTTTTTTTGAAAGAAAGTTATTTTAAATAGTAAAAATATTTCACAATATTAATGTTTTACTATATTTTTGATCAAAAAAATAAAGCCTTGGTGAACGTGAGAGACTTCTTTCAAAAACATAAAAAAAAAAAAAATCTCATGCCAAGTAGTGGTAGTGTATATCAATAAAGATTTTTTAAATTTCAAGTTTACACTAACTGACCTCAGCTCCAGTAGCTCTCATCTTCTCATAATCTTCCCTGTAATTATCTACTTCATTCTTTATGGCCTCATGCTGTCCCAACAGACGCTCTGCTTCGGCGAGAGAGGTGGGCGTGTCCTCGGATGCCACGGTGGTCTGTGTACGAGACAGCCAGGCCTGGAAGTCATCGAGATCTCTGAGGAAGCCCTGAAGCTTTGAGGCTTCGCCCAAAGACTCCTCACGCCGCTTCATGGTGGCTCGAAGCTCCTCCCACACCTCTTGGATTTCAGCCAGTCGACCCTTGATCTCCTCCTCCTGCTCAGGATGCTCAGATGCCAACTTCTCGGCCTCAGAACGCAGGTCATCCAACTTACCCTGTGGAAGACAAAGGGAAGAGAACAAGTAAGAAAAAGTATAAAAGCTACAGTTTCTTTATGGTTGTATTAGCCATAATGATGTGTTTTTTGTTTGTTTTTACCTGTATAGCCTCCAGGTCTCGCTCCATACCGGTGAGCTTGCGCTGCAAGGCCATGACTCCAGCCAGGTCATTTCCAAGGCTCTGCGTGGACTCAATGACCTTGGTCTTCTCCTTCATCCAGCTCTTGATCTCATTACACTCTAGATGATAGTTCTGGATATTCAGTGCCGATTCTAGAGCTTGTTTACGCTGGTTGGCCAGACTCTGGAAATCAGACCACCTTCAGAGAAGAATGAGAAATGAGAAGCGTGAGGCCATTTCTGATTATCTGATTATCTAACTTTATGAACTTTTTCTGTGTGTATGTCTGTGTTAAGTTGGTTCTGTGTGCTGTTAATCTCTCCTTTGTTATAGTTTTGTCTGTGTAAGACCATGCGTGATAACTCTGGGTGTGGTCAGTCTGCTCTTTGTGTTGTTGACTGTACCTGTTATTGAGTTGGTTTTGTGTCTGGTCAATCTGCTCTTTGTTGCGGTTGTCTGATCCAAGCAGCTGTTGGGCCACTTGATTGACATCAGAAATACGAGCGCCCAGTGTGTTCATCTCTGGCTCCAGTGTTTCAAACCTTCAGTCAAAACAAAACAAGCCATATAACACCAACACATCAATAAGTTTAATAATGAAAACTTGCACAAGCATTATTGTATCTGTTCTAACCTCTGCTGGACCACCTCCAGGTCCTCTAGTTTGGTGGGAATCTCCATGTTGTGCAGCCACTGTTCTTTTTCTCCAACCCACAGCTGGCATGCATTAGCTTCACTAAACATGCGATACAACGCAAGTGCTCCATCTAAAGCCTGTCGCCATGACGACGACAAACCCTCCAACTCTTCATAGCGCTGCTCTATCGCTGGGAGACGCCCCTCCACCTGCTCAAGAACAAGAGAGTCTTTTAAATAAATAATATGGGTAACATACACTACCATTCACTACCGATTTGGTGCTCAAGAAACATTAATATTAATATTAATGTTGAAAAAAGTTGTGCTGCTTAATATGTAGTGGAAACCATTTCTCTGATAGAAAGTTCAAAAGAACATAATTTATTTGAAATACAAATCTTTTGTAACATTATAAATGTATTTAATGTAATTTGATCAACTAAATGCATTCGTGCTGAATAAAAGTAGTAATTTCTTAGGAAAAACCTTGGTCACACTTTAGTTTAGGGTCCAATTCTCACTATTAACTACGACTTTTGTCTCAAACTCCTAATTACTGCATATTAATATTAAGTAAAGTAGTTGTTAATTTTAGGTATTGGGTAGGATTAAGGGATGTAGAATATGGTCATGCAGAATACGGCATTAATATGTGCTTTATAAGTACTCATCAAGAGCCAATATTCATGTAATATGCATGCTAATAAGCAACTAGTTACTAGTGAGAATTGGACCCTAAACTAAAGTGTTACCAAAACTTTAAATGACCCCAAACTTTTGAACTTTTGAATGTATTAATAGGAGTGTCAATCGATTATAATATATAAATCATGGTGAATATTGGTTATTAATTGTAGTTAATGCATAATTTCTTTCTAATGTGTGTGTGTGTTGTGTGTACCTGAGAGGACTGTGCATACGCTGCAGGCAGGGTTGAGGCCTGTTCATGTAGTGAGTCGATGAGTGATCGGTGACTTTGAATCTCTTCTTCCACCTCTCTCTGCTTTCTGGCAAGAGTCTGTGTAGAAAACTCATCATGGCCCAGTTCTTGACTAGACACCTACAAACAGAACAAACAGAATAACAAAAGATTTAGTCTGACGACTAAACTCAGCAGCAAAGCTACACCATGATGAATTTCTTTGAAATAGAACTGGACAAAATAGACATTTGTAATTCAGTCACAGCAAACAGTCAGTTAAACATATGTGTGTTTGTTTTACCTGTCTTAGTGTCTCCATTATCCAAGCTTCCATGTCGTTGGCGTCTGTCTGGAACTGATGGAAAGCTACGGACTCTTTCAGCCTCTGCTCACGCAACTGTGAAGCCTGTGGAAAGAGAGTGTGTGAAATGTGGAATAAGATTGTGATGCCGTGTAAAGACAGACATTCCACTTTAAAGTTTGAGCTATTCTCTGGTTCTGTACCTCCTCCAGATGAGACCACTGTGCTTTCACATCCTTGATCCGCTCTGTCACCTCAGGTGCTCCAATGTGGCCTTCCCTCACCAGGGCTTCTCCACCAGCAATGCTATTCCCCAGAGGGCCGTACCGGGCTGCCATCTCATCCCTGAAGGCCTCATGTTTAGACAGGAAGTGAAGGGCGGAGCTCAGGTCCTTTCCATTATCTCCTCCGGACAGGATCTGCTCCTGCTCTCGAATCCAGGCAGCCTCCTCTCCCAGCTCCCACAGGAACTGCCACAGTCTGCGCGAGTCATCCAGTCGAGCTCGTCGATCTGCTGCCAATTGGCCCAATTCTCCATATGCTCGGCCCAGCAGGTCCACCTTCTCTTCAACAAGCGCAGGGTCACACGGCTTATAATCTAAAAAGAGAGGAGAACCAACTGTGTTTTAATTTTGAGCTCAAGACCACCACATGTTTATTTACGTGTGGGGTGTATCCTCACTCTGTTCATTTGAAGTAAATCTCTTTGCAGCAGCCTGCACAGCTCTGACTCTCTCAGCCTGTGCGGATATATCAGCTTCCACTAGTGTGTGTTTCTGTAGCAAGTCCTCCACATCATGAAGGTGTTTTCCACTGTCCTGGGATTGTAGGCGACTCTAAACACACATAAACAAAAACACAAAGGACTGATCTAAAAGACATTACAACATACGAGGGGGCTGCAAGGGAGTTCTAGAAAGTGGAAAAAGTTTAGGTGGAAAAAAAAAAGCAATTAAAGAAATAAAATTATTATTAATATTATTATTATTATCATCAATAATAATAATAATAATAATAATTTTTCTATTTTTTCACATTATAAATTGGTAAAATAATAATAAAAATATAAGAATATTAATAATAATAAAGAATTATCAAATGTAACAGTTACATTTTTACAGTTGCATTCTGTTTTCTAAACAATGGTAGGATATCATGAGTTGAGGAGTTATTGTAAAATAATTTGGGATTAACCTCAATAGCAAGTATATATATTTTGCAAATATTTACAAAAATGTATTTTTCACAGTATAAATCTGTCTTTATACATAAAATTAGATATCTTTATATTTTATGGAGGAGGTCTCTCGCGAGAGAATCATCGTTCATTGTGGTCAGAATTATTGGAACCCTTGGTAAATATGATTATAAATAAGATCAAAGATGACTGTAAAAATAAAAAATATCTGCATTGTTTATCCTTTTGATCATTCATTCATAAAATTAGCAAAAAACTAACCTTTCATTGAAGAAAGGGGGGTGGGGGGGCACAATTATTGGCACCCCTAGAATTTTTTATGAGTAGAATATCTCTGAAGTATATTCCCATTCATATTTACTTTTTTTTTTAGCACACCAGGGTGATGAACATGAAATTGTCCAACCATGACAGGAGTATAAACATGAGGAAACACAAAGGCCAAATTCCCATAATCATTCATCACAATGGGCAAAACCAAAGAATATAGTTCTGATGTGCAGCAAAAAATTGTTGAGCTTCACAAAATAGAAAGTGGCTGTAAGAAAATAGCAAAAGTGTTTAAAATCCCCATTTCCACTATCAGGGCAATAATTAAGAAGTTCCAATCAACTAAAGCGCCAAATCAACTAATGTTACAAATCTGCCTGGAAGAGGACATGTCTAAATCATCCTAATGCGTGGTGAGTAGGAAAATTTGAGTGGACAAAGACTCTCCAAGGATCACAGCTGGAGAATTGCAGAGATTAGTTGAGTCTCAGAAAGCCTAAAAAAATATGATCAAACAGCACCTACATCCCCACAAGTTGTTCGGGAGGGTTTCAAGAAAAATCCTCTGCTCTCATCCAGAAACAATCTCCAGCATATTCAGTTGTCAGACACGACTGGAACTTCATACGGGACTGACATCTATGGTCAGATGAAACAAAAAAAAAAAAAAAGGCCTTTTTGGCAGCAAAGCCACCAGATGGGTTTGGTGCACACATGGATAAAAAGTACCACATGTCCACGGTTATATATACTTCTGGATCTTTAATGTTGTGGGCCTATTTTTCTGCTGGAGGTCCTGGACATCTTGTTCAGATATATGGTATCATGGATTCTATAAAATACCAACAGATAAAAAATCAAAACCTGAATGCTTCTGTTAGAAATCTAACAATGGGCCATGGTTGGATCTTCCATCAGGACAATGATCCAAAACAAACATCAAAACCAACACAAAAATGTGTCACAAAATGAAGCTTCTCCCATGGCCATCCTAGTTCTCTGACCTGAACCCTAAAGAAAATGAGTGAAGAAGATCTGAAGGATCTGGAGAGACTCTGCATGAAGGAATGATCTCTGATCTCTTGTCAGGTGTTCTCCAAACTCATCAGGCATTATAGGAGAAAACTCAGAGCTGTTTTCTTGGCAAAAGGAGGTTGCAAAAAGTATTGAATAAAAGGGTAATTGTGGCCAATGTGTTTTGGAGAAAAACATTTATTTCATAATGTGATTTTTCCCCCACTTTCAATTAATTTCCTTCAATGAAAGGTTAGATTTTTGCTAATTTTATGAATTAAAGATCAAAAGGATAAACAATGCAGATTTATTTTTACAGTCATCTTTGATCATATTTACCAAGGGTGCCAATAATTCTGACCACCACTGTATGTTGGGGTCCATGACATCAAATAATAAAAAAATTGAAGTACTCAAAAACAAACATTCTTTTTTTTAATGTAGAAGCGGAAAATAATGGAGAATGTTGGTCTGAATGAGTCCATACCTTCATCTCTTCCATCCAGTCCATGATGTAGCTCATCTCCTGTAGGAGGCGCTGCAGGTCTCTGTGTGCCATCAGCCTCTCTCGCCGTGCCGCAAGTAGTTCCTTCAGATACTCCCACAGTCTGAGCACATTATCCCTCCGTGCCAGAATGCGCCGCACTTCATGATATCTCTCCGCTTCCAGTTCTCGAGCAACAGCTTCTACAGCTGCTACACGCTCACCGTATGCCTGGATGTCGGTCTCGATGGCCTCATGTTTGCGAGTGGCTGCCTCCACAGCGCCCAGGTCAATACCAAAATTGTCCTAAAGTTGGAGACAATGTTTTATATTAGTCATCATCTCGCATTAAACCATAAATATTTTCGTCTAAGTGTCTACTTCACCTGTGACACTAGCCGCTGGTTTTCGCTGAGCCAGGTTTCTCTCATGGCTGCTTTGCGGTCAAAACGTGCAGCCAACATCTCCAGCTTCTCCTGACGAATCAGCTCGTTTCTCAGTGCCAACTCTCTCTCGTGTTCTGCTTTCTCCAGCCTCTCCCATGCCTTCTCAGACAAACAGCAAACACATCCGGCCATGAGCATCACTCAAAACTTAAGCTAGAGTTGTGTAGATTCACATATACAACAGGATTTTATGTGTATTTACCTTGTTGATGTCAGAGATGAGTTTTCCCTCTCTTGGCATGTAGACTTTCTGATTGTTTGCTCTCATTTTACTCTGAATGGTGAAGAGCAAAACTTCCAAATTTCCCTTTTCAGTGAACCTGTCAAAACGCATACAAGAATAAAGGGATGCATCTAGAATGTATTCTAGGTATCAAATGTTTTAAGTCAATAAAGTCAATAAAAATCCAGTTTACAGCCCATTTTACTCTTGTAATGTGATTGTGTACAGTATATACACGAGTTAAACAGGATATTCAGTGAGAAAAACTGTTGAATAGAACTTGATTTTATCTATTGGGAATTGATTGGTTGGTGAAAAGTGGGTGTTACATACCAGAATACAGCAAGATTCAAATCTGAGTTTGCTAAAACAATGCCTACACATCTATTTAGCTATTGGTGAACATTATCCAACAGTGCAAACAATTATTTACGTACTATATTTTTTAATTGTTTTCCAGTACAAATATATAAACATTCTTAAATCAAGATATATTTATTGAGAAGTTTTAAAATACTTAAAATATTGTTTTTTGAAAAAATGTATCAAAATAAAATGTATGCTCAAAACAATAAAGAATATCTGATCACCAAAAAATGAAAATTCTGTCATCATTTACTGCAGTGGTTCCAAACTACGTTCCTAATCCAGGCTTAATCTAAGTCCTGTCTGTGAAACCAGGCCATAATATCTTAAATCAATTTGCTTCTTGATTTGAATAGGCTGCACAGCCTAGCTGATATTAGTGGAAAAGTCAAGACGTTTCAAAGTAAGAGCAAGTTAATCAGTTAACTGAAGATTACAAAGAATTTTCTGTTATGAAATAATATGTGCCAATTGATGAGTAAGACCAGGAACGTGCATTACGGCGCTTCAGCTGCGCAGCGTTTCTTTTCAGTTGAGATGCTTTGTTGCTATGATACGGAATATCCGCGGCACTGTTACTTATAACTGATTTTGCAGGAATTTGTTTCAGACTAAAAATGTTGACACAATGTGAAATTACTTGCTATGTATTTTCAGAGACCAGCAATATTAATTTCTCATCCATTTTGTTCCATTTTCTGCTTGTTGTTGTTGTATAGCAAGAATGTTGTGACAGTTGGTCAGTGTTGTATTTGTCCCGCCCCTGTCTGATTGGACGTCTGCCTAAAAAGTGACAGTGATGAGCAGAGCGTTTTACTCAAAGTTGAACACTCTTCAACTCGAGGCAACCAGTAAAAAATGCCAAACTCAGCGCTTGAGCTTGAAAAAGACGCTCAGTGCCTCGTTACGCTCCTGGCGTTTAAAAAACGCGGCGTTCCCATTGAAAACAATTGAAAAAGTACGCTAGCAGCTGGAAAAAACGCTTTGGTGGACACATGGCCTAAAAAAGTTAATAGGGTCAAACTTGACTTCATGCTTTTACTTGATCACTCACTTGGGTGGTTTCTCCACAGTGCGATAGGTATTGAAGGCCTGTAGCTGGTTCTGAACCGCACTGAGCGAGTTAGCGAGTTGACGGTCATTAAGGGTAACAATGGTTTGTTCAATCCACTGCAGCAGCTCTGAGGCCAGAGTCTCATATTTCTCTATCAGCTGATCCGCCTCAATAGCATAGTCCAGCACCTACAGAAACAGTTGAGTAAACCCTTATTCACTTTACAGACTAATGACTTGCACTTACAGAAACAGAAACACTTCAGGAAATGGCTATGTAAACATAAGGGTAGACTGTAATTCTCTCTCGCTCTCCATGTACCTTGCCGATCCTCTTGCCCTCTACAGCGAGTGCCTTCATCTTGCTGAAGTAGTGGTAGTATGTGGCCACATATGTGATGATGGACTTCTCATCAGGCTGATCAACATTCACATCTAGAGAGCAAGAGATATGACAGAAATACATTAGCAAGTTAATAATAAATAATACACACTTTTGCTCATTCTTTTTATTCGGCAGATTGTCTCTTGATTTGGTCTGGACTCCTTCCACCCAAAGGTTCTGTGTGTTCTGAATCTCACCCTCAGGATCCAGTAGCTTGGTAAGACCCAGCTCCTTCTCAGCCACATTAAAGGCATTCTGCAGGTTATAGTGGGCATTAGAGCGCTTAAGATTATCAAAGTCAATCAAGTCTGACCTAAGAATGAGAAAGAAAGAAGAAAATTAGCATGAATGTTTTTTGAGTTGTAAAACTCTTTGCCAAGAGGACATTTCAGTTTGACACTGTAAGAACACTGCAGTACACTTCTCCAACAAAAGAGGGAAGCACTTCAACATTGCAAAGAGGGAGTGAGGGATTTTTCTCTCCTTATTTAGGTCAATTTAATTCAACTTTTCTTTTTTCTGTTATGCTGAATGAAAAAACAAAAAAGCAGAAAGATCAAATCTGGTGGGCGACAGCTGAGAGGAAGAGAGCAAAAATGAGGGGCTGGTGGGACTGATGAGGATGTGAACAGCTAAATATTTTACATGGCCCAATTAGTTTATAATGAAATTATTTCACAGGAAGACGAAAGAGGAATCTCACCTCAAATCATACAATGCAGTACAATATAAAGTAAATACAGCTGGGACCAAAAATCTGAAAAGCACATGCTTCTATTTTCCATGTTTTTTTTAACTTAATAATAAATCAATTTTGAATAAAATTCTATGAGCATAACATAAATGTGAAAAGCTGAATTAAAAAGTTAACATTATTTTATAATGTCTTAGTATGAAAAGAAAGTCTTAATTTGCAGTAACGACAAGGGAGTGAACAGGCTTTTACACAATTTACACATCTCAAAATTTCCAAACTTAGACTAAAATGATTCCTTCAATTTATTATACATGCTTTTACAGAACAAAGTGCCAGAATGGTAGCTGATGCCCCTGCAGGCCTCTCTGTATGTGTGGGAACATGCTGAAGAATGAAGGGCTGTGAGGTGCATGAGCACGTGGAAATTGCAGTCATACCAAAGCTTGTAATGTGTTTGAGAACAAAGGCCGTGTACCAGTGTACTTGTCAGTTTGTGAGCTCGGATCGATACCTGTGTTTGTGCACTATGGCATTGAACGCTAGACCATCTCTCCAGCTGGTGGTGAAGTTGTGGACATTGACATTCGGGTACCTGAAAGGAGAATAGCATTTATTAGTACAGAACATCAACTAGTATTTGTTCAATAGAGCATCAAGAGAACAGAAGCATCATACAGACACAGATTCACTTCATTTCTTTCTCTTCTTCTCTTACCCTGCAGTCTTCATCTGACACCACAGCAGCAGAGCGTCTTTGGCAGATTTCTTCTCCTTGTTGTCCTCCGTCTCAACGCTAATGTCTTGGATCTGTTCAAACAAGTAAGACGTAAACTATTACACATTTTTCTGTGTAAACTACTTATCATTACCTCTTAGTTTAGATTTTAAGTTTTGAGGTTTGGTGAGTTTTTAAATTTTTTTAGACACCAGTCAACGTAGATGAAAATGAAAATTTTTTTTTTTGTTTATGTTCTATAAGTTGTTGTTTAGTTCAATTTTGTATACTCTACTGAGAAGTTAACATAAATAATGTAATCACTACCTGAATTTTTGGGAGTAAATTCAGTTGTAGAATGCATATAAATAACCATGTGTGTACTAAACATGATTCAGCACTCAGAATAGCAGTGACAGTTGTATTTAGCTGCTGTGTGTTCATGGCCTGTAAGTCATTTATCACCAACAAATAAATCAATTACATTTTTGCTTCCAAACAAATCTTTTACTGGTCTTATTCATACAGTACTTTTGAAACGTTTGCAGTCAGCTATTGACCAAAAATACAGTAAAAACAGTAATATTGAGAAATACTATTGCAATTTGAAATTTTATTTGAATACATATTAAAATTATTTCTGTGATGACAAAGCTGACTTTTCAGCATCATTCCTCCAGTCTTCAGTGTCACATGATTATTGATAAATCATTCTAATATGCTGATTTGGTGGTCAAGAAGAATTTCTTATTACTGTCGATGTTATTAAACAGCTGTGCTGTTTAATATTTTTGTGGAACATGTTTGTTTTCAGCATTAATACAATAATAAGTTCAAAAGCAATAATAAGTTCAAAAGAAGAACATAAATTTTAAAATATTTTTGTAATAATATCAAAGTCTTTGAATTAATCAAAAGTAACAGTAATGCATCTTTGCTGAATAAAAGTTTTAAAAAAAAGTCATCTTGTTCCATTCCAGACTATATCTGTGTAATAATTTATAATCTGCTTCAATTCATTCAGCTAAAATGATAATACAAAAATAAAATAAAATCTTTTTAATTGAAATCTCAATCTCACAAACTAATCAGAAGCAGTGATGAAATGTAGAAAGCAGTCTGGATCACTGGGCTTTGATAATTAGCTTGTTTCAATAGAAGGAATTATGAGCTGATTAAAAAAAAAGGACAGGCCAATTAAAAAAGGACAATGAAGTGGCAGACAAAAATATGCTAATTATACTTCATTATGACTAGATGACAGACTGATAAAGCCATTTGAAGGACAAACAAAAAGAACAGACCTGGTTTAAAAGAAGTCAAAAGATCACAATAAATGAGAGATAATCACACACACTGCCCAAAAAATTATTTTTTTGACTCAACATGTCTATGAGTCAAATTATCAGTGACAGGTGAAAGATGCACACCTAAGTCTAGTCAAAGCCACACCATCCTACCTGGAAGCGAAGGATAATAGTCCAGATGAGTCCAAGTGTGAGGCGGTGGTTTCCGTCGACTATGTCGTGAGAACCCATATTCTCCAGATGAACCTTTTGTTCCTTTAGGAACTGCAGAGCCTTGTCAACATTCTCCAGACAATGGATGCGCATACGGCCCTTGGTGGGCTTTGGCTGTGAGAGAGAACAAGAAATTAAATGACAAAAATGAAATCGTATTGATACAGACAGCAATGCAGTTTTCAAAACTGATGAATGTAGGATGAATATAACAAGAAAAATAGGGTAGATGGATGGATGGATTAGTGTTGTCAAAACTACTGACTTTGATACCAAGTCAATACTGAAATTTAAAAAATGTGATGCTTTGAGCGCAGTTAAGCGGATTCGTAAATACCTGATTAGCCATTGTGTTAATGTGCTTAACATATAGTATGACTGTGATTGGCTACAATTATCAACCCACGGGAACGTTTGAAAGCACACGGAAGTGCCTGAATTTGAAAGTTTTTTAAAAGCAGGAGCATTTGAAAGCTGGCATTTATCAGTAGATCGGTCCACTGAGAGACTGCTGCTTTCAACTGTTTGTGTGCATCTCTGTAAGCGTTCGGTGAAGAGCTTCGTTGATGACTATTTACAATATGTTTTTGAAGCATTGATCATTGTAGCCATTGTAGATCATTGTTGATTTATCATTGTAGCCAATCACAGACATATCCGATTAGAGTGTGTACACAATGGCCGCTCAACAGCACTCAAAGCGTCACATTTTTTGAATTTCAGTCGGTACTTTTGATGATGGATGGATTGATGCTGACCAGTTGTTCACTGGAGAGAACCTCCAGCAGTCGTATGAGCATGCGTCCATCGCGGAGGTCAGTGTAGAGGTCACCAATTCTGCAGGTCACACGGCCTAGGTGAGAGTTCACCCATTTAGTGAACGTCTTTTTCTGTACTGCCTCTCTCTCATCTGGAAGAGAGAAAAACAGAGGTTTGGAGGTCAAACAACACAAACCTGTAACATTCACTCAGGTACACTAAAGTCCCTACACAAACACACAACAATTTGGACACAGATGAACATTCATAAACCACAAAGATTGCAAATGCATCTTTATTATCCCCAAAATACACATAATGCAAAAAACATTAGGTCCCTAATTTAAAGGCAGAAAAACAAGACTCCATAAATTTTACTGCACCAGGCCATGTCAGGACCTGTATTTTACAACTGTGCATAAAATGAACATTCACGAAAGACGTGCAGAGACCGAGGACTGACTGTAACTCTAAACTCTATTAAAGCAACTCAATTACTGCAGCACACTGACAGCCTGACTGATGGCTGCCCACATTAATCAGAGCAGACCTCACTCACAGCCAGACAATTATGTGACGGAAGGGGCAGGACTCAACAGCACAGAGCACTGTTACAAGACAAAGCTTTCTATTTTTTTTGTTTGTCTGCCTATAATAATTTGAATCAAAACAATGACACACAAAGACAGATGGAAAGAGACCAGAAGCTGGAATGCTTGATATGACTACAGACTGATAAGTGTCTACTAAGAGTGCAGTATTAACGTCACAGGAACTTGTGTGAAAGCATATGGGGCTGGTCAGTAAGAGGCTCAACCCACTGCTGTCATCTGAATGACCTTTACAGAGGAACAACAAGCTGTTTATCACAAACACTACTACAACTACATGCTCTCCCTCACTACCACCTATATTCAGAAAGACAGAGCAAGACCTGCATGTTGTGTCATATGCGCTAATACAACAAGATAATTCCCTTAACAAGTTTAAATGAAGCATGGTAATTTAATTGCTGATAAGAAAAATGTCATGAGCACAAAACGCCTCAGTCATTAAACAAACATGCTCCCCCATAAACACAGAAAACAAGCACACAAAATAATACAAGAGCACAATAGCAGTGAGAGGCAACACAAGGTCAGCCTCAGAGCCATCTGGTCACAGATCGTCTCTCTCTCTCTCTCACACACACACACACACACACACACACACACACACACACACACACACACAGAAACACACATACGGTCTTCCATCAGGGCTGAGCTTGTTATTTCACAGGGAATTGGATAATACAGTAACACTCAGAAACACCTGTACATGTACAACTGAAAACCACAGTGATTGACTACTGTGCTGCTAAAAAAGGTAGTTGAATAGTAAAGGACATAAGATCTGAGAAGCCAGCGTGGGTGTCTTTAGAGGCCTGATCATGGTTAGAAACCCATTACAGAACAAAACACACTTCATAGATGGTAAAACCTTAAAGGCTGTCTCTCATCCCTGATTTAATTCTCATCTGTCTTTTTATTTTTACCCTCTCTTTCTTTCTCAAAATTTCATCAATGAAACTCTCTTTTCTATAGTTTCTTTCAGAAATTGCTTCTATCTCTAACAGTGAGGCAATCACATACACACAGAGCCAACATATCTGATAAGATGAGCTTCCTTTCACACACAAACACATATTAAAAGCTATGACTATGAAGCCATATAATTGTGAACAGATAAAGTAAGTTCAAAATAAACAGGCTTTTAAAAATACAGGATACATTTTGTTGTTGAAATCAAAGGCTATGCGTTGAATTAAACTCTGTGGTATTTTTTTTGATAGATCTGTTGGTCACAGCCAGGCAAATAGACAGATGCCAACATGGACATGATGTGTGACATACCCTCATCCTCAACTACAACCATGAACAAAACACAACCCAGACTATTACATAAAGGTTACATTTGGTACGGATTTGGGTTGCTCCTTGATTTTCAGTCCTGAAGCAAAACCAACAGGATTTGTATTTTCATGGGTTTAAATAAAAGATTTTGTTGTAAGATGCAATAAAAACAACTTTGTGCATCAAAACCACTCCTCTCCTGGTAAAAATGAACTTGACAGAGACTTGTTGGTCTCTGAGTAACCTGTAATTTATTTAAGCCATGAAATGAACTTCATTCCATAAAATAATGAACTAAAAGCATTTCGAAAGTATCCAGCATGTTTTATAATTACCAAAAAATCAAACATAGTTCAAATGTGTTGGTTTTGACGGATATTTTTATGCATGAATTACACATTCTGATTCTGACATTCCTGATTTGAATATTTTCAATAACTTTCTATTCTTGACTGATCCTTTTTTTCTTTTTTCATAATTTAGGCAACAGATGAACTGTTAAATTAGTAATCTTGAGATGAGTCCCTGTAGTCGTCCAAATTGACTCTCATATGCTGATGAAATGTATATTATAAACTTGACAGATGATTTTTATAAAATGTTGTTTGATCACTATCTTCTCAGTTGTTTAAAACATTAAGGCAATTAAGTTTGATAAAAATGTTTAATTTTACAATAAATAAATAATGTTTACATGATTTATTACATTTAATTACCAGCAGATAAAGCCACAGTCAGATGATTTCCAAAGAATTTAAAATAGAGAACAGGGCTTGGTCCACTGATACGATCAAGCTCTTGCCTAAAAACTCCACACACCAGCTGAGGAAACCTGTTCTGCTGGTCACCAGCAATGAGAGGAGGGACGATGCTTTCAAGCACATGAATACGCACATATGCACATAATGACAGAAAACGCTACGCTTTACTGGTTTAGTTGCAGAGACCTGAACTAGCCTGACTTTGATTACACGCCTAGATAATTTTACCCTCTGGCCAGTTTGTTGCAATGTCTTCTATTACTATGAAAAAACATTAAGCTCATATTGCAGCATATTTGGAGTTTTTCTTGTTAGGAATCGCTGGCCTCTCATAAGTGAATGAAAAACACATTATACACCTGGATATAGTGAGCAGTATTTGATAATGATGTTTTATTTACATATATGAAAATGTATTCAAATGTGAAAAATTTGTGCAATCAAATATTTGAATGGAATTTCGGGATATAACTGTCAGTAGTAACTCACACACCCACACACTACATGAGGTGTTCAAGGGCATTGTGCTTTGAGAGTATAAATATTTAGCTTTGACCAAATAAAAGGAATTTGTGTGTTGACCAAACAGGCCCAAAATTGCAGTGAGTGGTCAGTGTGTGTGTGTGTGTGTGTGTTATCAGAGTTGTGGAGTTCTGGTTCTTCAGCCTTGATCTGTTTAGAAATGAGGAGACCTTGAGCATTCCACCCAGAGGAGGAGGAGGAGGAGGAGGAGGAGACGACACACACACACACACACACACAGACACACACAAAGCAGAAGGGAGTCCGAGGACTCTGACCTGCTTTACAATGCAAATAGGAATGAGAAGGTACAGCAGTCATTTGACCATTAAGATGGATGGTCAATATGAAGAGATAATCAGCATATACCTGCCTGCTATTCAAAACGATTTACACACACCCATCTGTCTGCTGCCCCCTTCCACACTGATAGTTCTCATAGTTACTGCATACACATATGACCTACATTGCACAATGAACAAGGAAGAGGTAATGAGATGTGATCTGACAGTGCGTGGATATTTTCAATACACTGCAACCTTCTGGGATGAACTGTTTTCACTACTACTTTTCTTAGAAGTTTCTCAGTCCACAAGGTTTTGAAGAGGCTTTCGGGACTGTCTCAGAGTTCAGGGTCATGCGTGACTGATGATCTGTGAGAATCATCTGGAGCAGCTCAGTCATTGATGATCAGCATTTCACTTCATGTTTCCTTAAGTCCCGATTGAGACCTTTTAATCTTTTTCAGACTTTAAGGGACAGCTGATATATAAAGAAGTGGCACTTCACATTAAAAAGGTTGTTGACTCGAGATACTAGGTAAAGATTTTTTCATATTATATTGGTTTAAAACAGGGAAATATTGTTTTAAGGTGTTTTCAGTGTAAATGTTTCTTGTAAATGTCAACAGCTGATCTTCACTGCTGACTAATCCATCAATTACAGATTAACCTGAAAACACACACACACACACACGACGAGGATCTCTAAAGCTGCATCTTCATGAGCTTCCAGTTGGGGGGGCACAAATGAGCTGATTGGCAGACAGGAAACCCATTGACCAATAGAGTCACTCCACACAAGCTTTGCATATATCTACCAAGCCTTTAGAAGAGACACACAGAGTCAAGAAAAGGGCGTTTACAACACCCACAAAGAGATCTAATGAGAGCCAAAAATAATTTGTTGTAAGAGAGATGTATAAGCATGTGTGTGAATGTGAATGATATCTGTGTGAGTTTACACGTGATCATTACCACTACATCTCGACACATACCGTATATTGTGGTGTCCGTTTCTGGTCTGAACCACAGTAAACAGCTTTTAACCAGATAACAGAACACACACTCACAATATCACTTGTGTACATACAACACAGCTCAGTTCTCATTATTGCATTGATGTCACTGGTGCTGATGACAATCTCAGGCAAATCTTTCTAACAGAAGAACGTCACATGAATCTGTACTTGGATTTCATCACTAACAAACACAAAGAGCTCATATTCATTAACTTGCATGGCATAATTCCCAGTATAGGGAAAGAGTTACCATAGAAACATAAAGGTCACTTCAATATAAAAAACAAAAGTCTATGCACATTAACAGTGTCCTTTGAAGGTTAATGTCTAGCTAGTTATCAATTATGTACATGAGAAGGAGTGATTGAGAGAGAGAAAGCGCACAAGAGAGAATGTTAATAACTACTGTTGCTCAAACATCATCTCAATATTGAGACATTAAGTGAATCATGGAACACAGTGAAGTGATGAAAGGACAAAATACATTTCTGAAGGCTGCATGCATATACACTAAATTTTTGGAGGATGTGAAAATCAAACAGAACTTCCTGATAACAAAGTCTGTATTCATATAAACAAACATATGCACATACAGGGCTCGACGCTAAGGTTTTTTTTTTCTACTGGCCCATTTGGACCAGGGGTTCAAATTTTTACTTGTCCTACAAAATTTTCACTGGCCACATGCAGACGAAAAAGTAATTTAAAAAAATTAATTATAATTATGATCAAATTATGAGCAATAGCACAAACAAATACAATAGAGCAAACATACAAATGTAATAGTGCTTTTCATGTTTTTCAGTTGTTTTTTAGGTAAAACAACACTGTTACACTCTGCAGGCATTTGTTATATGTAATTTACATAAGTTGATTGTTTATATTATGTATATAATATTATGTATTTTATCTGTGTTGTTCTATAAAACCATATTATTACTGGCTTTAGATAATTTACTTCAACCAAAAAATATTGCCTCATTGTTATTATATATGTATTTTAAGTCATTATAAAGGATATTGTTTGCTTAGGTCTGTTTTTATTACCAAAAAAATATTTGATTACTCAATTAATCATCAAAATAATCAACCGGTTACTTGATTTCTAAAAAATCATTAGTGACAGCCCGTTCACGCTGGTCCTGGGCCATTGGGCAGTCCTTATTGTTGAACCCTGACACACACACACATATTATATTATATTATATTATATTATATTATATTATATTATATTATATTATATTATATTATATTATATTATATTATATTATATTATATTATATTATATATGCAGGGGTTCACATAACTTTTTTTTGTCTGGTTCTCAGGGAAGATCCTGGAGTTGTTTCTTGGTACTCACACTTTATGCGACACTTATCCTAAAAGCTGTCCTCATCACTTTCCTCCTGACTGCTCTCTTCACTATCTTCTTTTCTCTCGAACATGGTAGATGATGATAATGATTTTTTTTTACTAACATTAATGACACAGACAACAGCAAGAATATTAGGCTGCTGTCACTTTAAGAAGGAAAGCACGGACGGAATAACTGACACACATCCGGTTTCTTTCTCAACTGTTCACTTATGACATAACCGAGAGAATACTTGCCAAGACATGTATTTTTACATAATTTTGTGTTTATGTGTCCATTTAAGCGCAAGTAAACGCGAAAGAGGAATTAATTTGGTGTTCGAGCACTGTCTGACTGTCTCTCTCTCTCTGTGTGCGCGTTTCGGGGGTGTGAGGCTGTGCGCACAGATAACAGCTCGCGAGTCTCGATTTTCACCTCTTCTTCCGCTTTTAAAATCTTTTGAATGTGTTAATTGGCAAGACAAAACATGTCCAAATGATAAATTTTCACTCTATCATGGTTAAATTTAGCAGTTAATCCACAAATCACATGCGTGCCGAACCACTGGACCTTATACGTACGGATAACGGATTAACTGTGTTGTTTATCATTTATCTTGTTTAACATGTCCAACACGTCCATCATTGCCTATATCCAGCAAAGTAAACCATCAGATCGAAGTGTGATTTTCACAAAACTGTATTTTTCAGTTTTTGTCAAATTTTTCAAATTTGATGTCTTTCCAAAAAAGGACACCAAATAACCAAATGATATATTTATGTAGGCTACACCAAAGAACTCATAAAAAAAAACACACTTTCAGAATTCAGTGTATAGTATGTGCTACAGCAAAGAGCATTTTTACATTTTAGACAAGTCAAGTTGCGATACTGAACAGGACCACATGGAAATGACAAAAAAACCCTAAACCAACCACCTTGACCTGCATATATACTGAAGTTCACAGCAACATACACAGGACAAATCCAAACATTATCTTGAATGTGTGTGAAAACAAAGTAAATGTACTGAAATGTGTCTGTGCATAAGTACAATGTGCGATCAAGTGCATCTAGAGCGCTCATACATGCTTTCTTTACGCATCAATATAACAGACTCACGCATGCTTCTGTACGTCACCGCAATCGCCTTTACTTTGATTGCAATCCTCATCCATCAAAGCTTTCATAGCAAGAAGCTGTTTTAACAAGATTACATTACCTCAAAAAATCTTTTGTTTTATATTTTAAGTTTTTTGACAATAAATCAGTGCAAATAGTTTTAATAAAGTTCAGTTTTCATGTGAGGCTCACTGCAGATCTTTTTAAATCACTCAGCAATTGTTGTGGTTGTTCTTCTTCAAAAAAGAAAATTTTAACAATATATCTAAAGAATTTTGTACATTTTAAAGATAAATTAATTCATTTGGTGCACTTTGAAAGTTCAAAATAAAGAGCTCCAACCCTTGTTCATTGTGCAAATTGAACAAAGACAAAGTCTGTGCATCCACCCACCAACGATATTCTCTGATTTATCCGATTATCTGCACCTGATCATCACATTACAATAATTAAAATATGCACAGACACATTTCAGTATATTTACATTAATAATTCATGATGATATGGTTACTTATCACACTGAAGTAGGCTGCTTATAAATTAACATTTATTAAAAAATAAAGTTCTTATTTAGCTTAATTTCATTTCCTTAACAGCCTAAAAATGGGCTTTACTCCCTTAAACCTTAATTTGTCACTATTTCGTTACATCATTGCTGGATATATAATTATACAATTTCTGTTAGTTAAGCTTGTGTATATTTTTAGTTAAAGCTGTTAAGTTATAAAGCAATATCACTTTGTGTTTTATATAATGACCACTAGAAGGTGCTCTAGGCACACGTTTTCCTTGATTGATTTTCTCTGAAGAGAAATACATTCAGTTCAAAACGAAAGACTGATGCACGTTTGTTGCATTTTATCGTGAAATGAGAGTTCCGTGTCTTTATTAAAATCAACACATTAATGATTCATCTCTCATCCACCTGCATCTCCCCAGCTCCGTTCTGAGGTATCAAAATTTGGTACCGAATGACAAGACACTTTTTGATACTCTGATATAATCAGCATGGACTTTAAGATAATCTAACTGCGTGACGTAAATTACGTTATGATGCAATTTCCGTAATTTTTTTGCGTTAAGGAATTTGAATTAAATCGCATGCGTTAACACGTTAACGGTGACAGCCCTGATATGTACATATACATATATGCGTGTTGTGTGTACACACATATAGACACACAATCAGTCAGTATGGTGTCAAGAAAGGCATCAGTGAAAATGAACAATGATTGATTTAGTGAGTCATTCAGTTCATTCATCAGACTGATTCAAAACAGTTTCTATTTGTAATTTATTAAGGGTGCTTTCTCACTTTGACCCTGTTTACACCTGGTATTAAGATGCATTTTGGTCAATAGGATCACAAGTGAAAGAGGCTAAATACAGGTGTAAATGGGATCTAAAACATTTTTAGCTTGTCCACTTTTTACCACCTCCAGAGGTAATCGAAAACGCATTTGGCCTGAAGAAAATACTAAAATACACTGAAATACATGGAATGTGCACAGAAACCTGCACAAAAATTTCCATTATCTCTTTTGGACATGCTTCTGTGTGGGACGTTTTCTGTCCTGGGCGACACCTGAGAGATACTACTAAACTCTACATGTATTTGTGTGAATCTATAACGTGTATGCAAATTCCACAGTAGGCAGCTGGTCGTGTTGTGACAGGGCTGCTTTCCCGAGGTGATGTTCAAGAGAAACAGAGCGTGAGACAGGGCAAGAGAGAGAGACAGCACAGCCACATGCTTGCTGACAGGATGAAGTCAAAACTTAACAAAAAACTACTGGCGGGGAGTTAAAGTGTCGAATGTGAATACTGGACAAGAAACTGGACTAATCCTTTTCTTGCACTCTTCCTCTTTCATAATCACATGAAAATGTCCTTATATTAGTTTGCTGGCTGTTTCTCCACTTGTGATACTTCTGTCTTGTGATCCAAATCTTGTGGTAACTAACATATTTTGAGCATGTCTGTTTTCTACAAATATTAGATTAGCACAAACGTTCTGTACTACACTACTATAAGCAGTTCAGGTATGTCTGAAAGCTGATGTATGTATGTATGTGAGTCTGGAGTTTTTCCTGCAATGGCTAATGCAATGTTGACAGCACACTGACAGAGGTATTAAACTGTGTACACAACATATTTATATGCAAACACACACATATGCACATCTCTACGCCCTTCCCTTCTGGGTAATACAGCCAAGAAAACAATATCAGAGATCTCACAATCACTGGAATGCAACAACTGGAATGCATTAGCTCTGATGTTCTGAAGATAAACATTTTAACCTCAAATATCTGTATGTTTTCATGCTGAAATACCATCTCACATAGTATCTACACATCAGCTCAGAGTGTTCACTAATGTTGTCATAGTGATGCATTATGGTAGCTGACTTCTGTCTGACCAACAGTCTATGGAGATGATGAATTTTCATGCAATTTCTACTTGTTCAACTTTTACTTCTGTTTAAAGGTGCCCTAGAACTTTTTTTAAAAAGATGTAATAAAAGTCTAAGGTGTCCCCTGAATGTGTCTGAAGTTTCAGATCAAAATACCCCATAGATTTTTTTAAATTCATTTTTTTAACTGCCTATTTTGGGGCATCATTATAAATGAGCCGATTCAGGGCTACTGGCCCTTTAATTCTCCTGCTCCACGCCCACGGAGCTCGCGCTTGCCTTGAACAGTGCATAAACAAAGTTTACACAGCTAATATAACCCTCAAATGGATCTTTACAAAGTGTTCGTCATGCATGCGGCATGCATGCGTCGGATTATGTGAGTATTGTATACTGTTATATTGTTTAACTTGATTCTGAATGAGTTTGAGGCTGTGCTCCGTGGCTAACCGCTAATGCTACACTGTTGGAGAGATTTATAAAGAATGAAGTTGTGTTTATGCATTATACAGACTGCAAGTGTTTAATAATGAAAATAGCGACGGCTCTCGTCTCTGAATACAGTAAGAAACGATGGTAACTTTAACCACATTTAACAGTACATTAGCAACATGCTAACGAAACATTTAGAAAGACAAATATCACTAAAAACATCATGATATCAATGATCATGTCAGTTATTATTGCTCCATCTGCCATTTTTCGCTATTGTTCTTGCTTGCTTACCTAGTCTGTTGATTCACCTGTGCAGATCCAGACATTACTGGCTGCCCTTGTCTAATGCCTTTCATAATGTTGGGAACATGGGCTGGCATATGCAAATATTGGGGGCGTACACCCCGACGTAACAGTCGGTGTTATGTTGAGATTCGCCTGTTCTTCGGAGGTCTTTTAAACAAATGAGATTTATATAAGGAGGAGGAAACAATGGAGTTTGAGACTCACTGTTTGTCATTTCCATGTACTGAACTCTTGTTATTTGACTATGCCAAGATAAATTCAATTTTTCATTCGAGGGCACCTTTAAAAGTGTGGGGTCAGTAAGATTTTTCTTATTGAAAGAAGTCTCTTATGCTTATGCTCTTATATCTCTTATGCGCAGAATTAGAGGAATTCAGAGAACACAATAGATTGTATAATAACAGACAAAACTCACTTGCTGGTTGTACCAAACCAAAAACATGTTACACACACACACACACACACACACACACACACACACACACACACACACACACACACACACACACACACACACACACACACACACACACACACACACACACACACACACACATCTGGTAGCAGTGGTGTAATTGCTGCTGTCTAGCTGCTGTTTGGGCGTGCTGCAAGGAGCCGTATATTCTATCCTTTCATCTCTCTGTCCTGTCATTATTTTTAACCCCTACATCATCCAGGCCTTTTTCTTCTGCTCATGTTCCTGCCCACGTTTCCATCTCTGGTCACTAATAATCACTACAGTAGCAACTATTGCTGTTGTCATGGTTACAGATTACCTAGTAGACACAAGCCGCCCTACCGTTTGTCACTGGAGGAATGTGAGTAACTGAGTCCTGTGACAGTTTGACAGCCCATTTCTGAGCAATAAAGAAGCTTCTGCATGGCAGTGTTCAATGCAAACCAGTTTCAAAAGGGAAAGTTCACTCAAAATTAAAGTTCAGTCACAATTTACTCACCCTTTTGTGAGCATAACGGCCCATGGACACTGTATGCTGTTACTGTAGGGAACAGAGCAGCTCAGAAGTTCTTCAAACATCATCTTCTGTGTTACACGGAAGAAAGTCACAGGTTTGGAACAACATGTGTTAAGTAAATGATGACAACTGTCTTTTTCGGATTAACTATTCATTTAACTTTAAATCACAGAGCTGTGTCCTGTAATCACCTGATGGGCACGTGCATTGATGAGACAGAAACATCTTCCTGCAGTGACTACTTCCTCGAAACAATAAGTTTCGTCTGTCACAGTTCTTCACGTTCATGTGAGTCCAGAAACTCACTGTGGGTCAGATGAAATGAAAAACCACCTAAAAACACTTGTCAATTTATTGCCTTAACTCAGTGGTTCCCAAACTGGGGTATGTGAGGTGACAAAAGGGGGTACACGAACAAAATGCTGAGTAGTTCATTTAATTCTACCTTAAAATAATATTAAAATCAAGCATGTATTTCTAACTGCAAAATGTCGTAAATCCAGTACATTTAATCAAATTACCTCATCATTTGCAGTCAAAAATGACTGTATCCACACAAGCAACATGAATATGATAGATTGCGTGCAGTCTACTGCCTTAAATCACGCTAAATTAGGCTAATGTCGTTCTCAACAATGCAACTTTGAAAAAGTGGGGATTTAGCACTTACTCGCATGAACAAATATAGACACAGATAGTGGAATAATTCCGATTTAAGACTCAAACTTTCTCTGATACAAAAACATACCTTGTGTGAGTTCCTCTCATTAATGATGATAACAAGCAAGAATGCAATAGACACTTTGCTAAGGCCCGCCCTCCTTAGTTACTGTTGCTACGCCTGTCAAGCTTTCGCGTCTGGCAAGTCATTTACAGTATGTATGCAGCGGTCTCAGAAATTTTCAAGGAGATAATTAGTCATTTTTGGCAAACAGGTGAAATATCTGAGAGAGCAAGCCAAACGGACTGCAGTATGCATTCAAGGGATATATCCACGACATAATATGCAACCGATTAGAAAATAATTTGATCAAAACTGAAGCTAAAGATCCCAGCGTGAGCAGCAGCCGCCTCATATGCTGACCATTCAAATGGGAAACACAATTTATTGAGGAAAAGCTTTGTTTATCCACAGCAGGTTAAGTGAAATTTGTGAAAACCTAATAATTATAAATCAAACCGCTTATCCATAAGTCTTGTGGAATAAACACAAGACGTAAGCCTGACCACTTTGCAATGATAACATTCTCCCGCTTATATTTTTAGCACGCCAGGCTAACGTAACTCCGTCTTGCCTTTAATCGTTTTATTTCACGTTCAAATATATGCATTATGAACAAAGAACCGTCATTATTTCCAAGCAATGATGTGCTGAGTTAGCTAGCTAGCTAACCTACCCATCAGATTGTCCTACCCGGGCTTTACTGCATATGCATACATCAATATTACATCATTGTTGTCTTGATAAATAACACAAAATTACTGTATATGCATTATTATAAGGGTAGGTTCAGGTTTGGGGAAGGTGTAGATGTTAATAAAGCCATAGACCACGTTAATATCACACTGGAAGCACAATCTGATAGGTAACGTTAGCATTTTTCGGATTTTGTCAGATTTTGATAACGTTACCTACTGTTTCAATGGGAGTTCACAAATTGTCAGAACACCAGCATTTCTCCACTTGGGTTTTAGGTGTCGGGAAGGGAAAAAAAATTCCACCACCCCGTCCAAACTTTTAGGATACCTGGGGTCAGGTTAACACAATCCTTATGGGATAACACAATGCTTCGGCATGTTCCCTCGCTCAAAAGCTTGACAGACCTCCCGCGCCTAGTAACAGTTGCTAAACCACGATTGGCCTGTAGCGGTTTTTGGGCGTGGCTTAGCAAAGGGTCAATTGTTCCCAAATATCCACATGACTGCAAACGTGACATTATTATACAACAGGTCAAAAAACAAAACCTACATTTTAAACACAGTACTGTCAGTATTTACTCTAGTTTGCAATGAAATAATAGTTCTAGCGAAAACCACAACAGAACTACAGCACACATCTGTGTTTTGCGAACAATTCTGCTTTGATCGATGATTTATTCACAGCCACTTGCTTCGTTACTGAATGACTGACTTGATGACTCACTCATAAAAACAACTTGTTGCCACCCACTGCCGGTTTTAGTTTAATATTTAAAAGTTTTACTTAGTTATTTCCCATCATTGCATATTTCTCTATTGAACATTTTTATATAAACATTATTTATTTTATAAAGTTATATTCATAAAGGTAAAAATATGTACTGGAAAATCAATTTAGGGGGCAAATATTGTCCCTTAATGGTAAAGGTGTGACTGCAGTCTAAGTGGAAGAGAGGGGGTACGCAGAAGGATAGTAATCCCTTCAGGGGGTACTCAGACCTAAAAAGTTTGGGAACCACTGCCTAAACTTATAAAACATGATGAATGACTTTTTATTTGACAACTAATTTTTCTTACCTGAACTACAACATTCAATGCATATAAAAAATAAAAAAAAGTTTCTACTAAAACTGGCACAAACTGCTTGTGTGTGTATATGGCATCAAATACCACACCAAAGAACAGACCTGTTTACCTGTGGCCTGTTGTTAAAGCAATACTTTTTATGGCACACACACAATAGTTACTGAAAGACTGAGAAAGAATGAAGACACACACCTCTAATGGCTATAACTAAGAGGTGTTTTCAACCTGTAAAGGTATCTCAAAAAGAAACCTGCCATCTTCATATTTCCCCTCTGACATCAGCCTTGCTGCAATGCTTTTTTTCGGCAATGTTAATAAGATGTTTACTTCCAGGTTTTTAAAGGAATTCAGCTTATATGTAGGCACACAGAGAGAGGAAAAATATCTTGCACAACCCCACTCTTACAAATGCATGCACACACAGAGGGATGAAAATGATGGGTTCAGAGGTATTTGAGATGTCTGGAGAATGTAAGTGACACTGGAGGACGGAGGATGGAGAACAGAACAGTGACAGTCTGTGTCCTGTTAAGACACTCAAAATGTATATTTTTACCCAAATTTGACTACATCAGTACTCAACCTCCAGGCTAAACAGTCATCATGGAGCACTCTGGCAATTTGATTTCCTTGACAAACTGAAAGACTCTTAGGCAAAATTCATTTTCACCATTCAAATGTTATCAAGAAAATGTTATATTTTACCCAGAAAAGCTCTAAATCCATAAAGGAGCATCAGCCACAATGAGAAATTAGCAATATTTAGCAATGGTCAAAATAAATGAGAAAGGGGGGAGGATTTGATTTCTCAGATTTCACCAGAATTAGCTGAAAAACAGTAGATTATTATTATTATTTTTAAATTGTTTCTTATATTGTAAATTCACCATAAAGTAAAGCTAAACACAAATACAGTGTCAATTTAGTCTTAATGAAATGTTTCAGTACAAATATGCTACATTGAAGAGATCACACAAAAGCAACTTTGACTCACTATAGAACACAAATGTCATTTTCCAGAAGTCAAAAGAAAACAAATGCAAAGGACCTAAATTTGGTCATCAGAAAATACCTAACCTACCATCTTCATAACTTAATGACTACAGCCAATGCTGCTATGATGCATTTGAAACTAAAAGGGTATTTTCCCTCTAAAAAAAAACAGCACTAAAGAACTGATTTCATCATAACACAGACTTTGAATTTTGTGTTTGTGTTAAAATGACAGTTTAACACAAACTTCAGAAAGAGGAAGTCAAGATACATGACAGCACAGGGGCACACTTCTAGAGACATACTACACTGTTTATTCACTTAAGAGTATCAGAGCTAAGAGGTATGAGATTTATGTTGCATCTGCTGCGTAAAACTGAACATGCATGAACTAGCCCAAAAAATCTCTGTAGCATGTTGTTGAAGCCACTAGTTGTGCCATGGACAAAAACACCTACTTCACTGAAGTGCACATGTACCAGTCAGAGTGCGCTTTACTATACAGGTCAACTATTACCCCATCTGACATCCGCAGCTTAAAAATATCTGCTCAGCACAGCTAGAGCAGTAGAAGACCAAGCAGAACAACATTATATATATATATATATATATATATATATAAAGAAGATTAATTATATAATTATAATTTTATTAATTATATTAATTTATACTAAATTAAATTTACACTTTATGGTTAAATCTAACAAAAACCATGCTAATAATAAAAAAAGGCTTTTGCTTCATATTGTTATGTGTCTTGGTGAGCTGTAGGATCTTTCTGCTTTGAACATTAATGCATTGACATTTTTTCACATATTTAAGATTATGTGTCTTGCCAAACCACATAACACATTACACACTTCCTGCAAATTAAAAATGCCTTCTCTAAACCCAAGTAAATATCTCATGTTTTTATTGGGCTTTGTGAAAGTGTGCTTAACTTAAGTTGTTGTTCAAGTTTCTTTAAACAATAAAAAAGCCTTTCTTGGCCTTATATTAGCTGCTTTTCCACCGTTGTGCCAAGTGGTTCTTAGAATGGTAAGGAATAGTTCTAGTTCTGTTTCCACTTGAGCCTGGTAAGGCACGGCACGATTACAAACCGTTCTCGGCCCGGAATTGTCGGCACGGTTGTCTGTTGCCTGACTACCAGTTTCTCCGTAGATGGCTAAGCACTCTATTTGAGCGACGCAAACACAAATGAAAAATAAAATTAAAAGAAATACCTGATCATCCTCCATAACACGGTCGTTATTTACATATTTTCATATCATCAGTAAACCAATGCGTTACCAATACAATGACTGACGCTTTTGTGTTACATTCCAAAGAGCGCCGTTATCAGCCCCACAGTGGAAAATGAAACCGTACCAGCTGGACCGGATCGGCCCGGAATTAAACAGTTACAAAATGAGAAGCTTTCGGCCCGATGGTGGAAAAGCGGCTAAGGACTGTGTATTGCTACTGGCTGAGGAGAGCAGTTATATTTATTTATGTATATTTATGTGTATATGTATGTAAACAAAACCCATCCAAGTCCATATATTCATGTATAATTGCTCAACATACATTGCCATTTACGTGCACAAACAGCAGAGTAAGGACATCTGGATTGCGGAAGACTGGGAGAAGGGAGTATCCCATCACTGTGAGTTTCCCAAGTGTAGAACAGTAAATAAGTACAAAGAGTAAAATAAGATGACAGTAACAACAGAGTGATAACAGGGACAGTGCGAGAGTCTGCGGACACTTCACTCAAAAATCAATATTCTGTCATCATTTACTCACCCTCATGTGGTTTCAAACCTGTATGACTTACTTTCTTCAGCAGAACACAACAGATGATATTTTGATATTTTATATTTTGTCCATACAATGAAAGTCAATGAAGTATAAAACAACACTGAACAACACTTAAGCCGGGAACACACTACATGACTGTGCACGGTGTCTAAAGATTCTGTTGCCAGCTGTCCTCACAAAGATTTTTACAATTTTTTTCTGTTTAATGTTTGAGACTGACGCCGCTCGACTGTGGGGATTAGGGTTGTAAGGATTCACTCCTTTTCTTGATGCACCGATTACAAATCCTGACGATGCATATGCATCAATCTTGAAACATGTTTTTGAATAGTGAATCATTAATTTAGGTCAAAAATGCAAAATGCTAAGAATCAGATTAATCGTGATTCAACAGTACTTTAAAATATATAAACATTAAATGACTACATGCGCGAAAGTGCATAATAATCTAGGGTAGTCTGCATGTAAGCATTAGTATGTTTAATGTACCTGGAACACTGTAACCCTTTGAGCAGTATGGTCCCACATACGGGATTTCGAACGTTCAGCGAGATCACATAACTGCCAGATTCAAACTGAGCTTTCGCACTTTGGCTCTGAGAGGGACACGTCATATATCAAAGCTATGCAGGGTTTTCAGCCACATAATGATACCAGACGAGGAATAAGGGTCTTATCTAGAAAAACGATTAAAAAATAAATAAATAAATAAATAAATAAATGTATATGTCATACACCTTCCCTATTCAGCTTGTGGAAAAAAAACGTACTGGCGCTGCATTCCTTCCATAATTTGAATAGGGAAGGTGAAGGACATACAGCGTAAGCTTTTTGAAGAATTCGGATGAGGTCTGGCGCAATCATAAGTGTTTTTATAAAGCATATACATTTTTTTTTTTTAGAAAATTACCAATCGTTTCGCTAGATAAGACCCTTATTCCTCGTCTGGTATCGTTTAAAGCCCTTTGAAGCTGCACTGAAACTGTAATTTTGACCTTCAACTATTTGGGGTCTATTGAAGTCCACTATATGGAGAAAAATCCTGGAATGTTTTTATCAAAAACCTTAATTTCTTTTTGACTTAAGAAAAAAAGATGTGTAAATCTTGGATGACATTGGGGTGAGTAAATTATCAGGAAATTTTAAAATGAAAGTGAACTAATCCTTTAAATAGCCTAATGTGTTAAAAAAAGAATAAAAAATAAAAATAAAAACCCAAACATGACATTTGTAAATAATATATTTTTATTATATATTATATAAGCTATTCAATTTAATTATATCTAATATATTTGAGGAAATATGATAAGGAAATACAGTGCCTTGAACAGTCCTGTTGACAGTTCGGTTAAATAGCATATTGGGAGAATTGTACATTTACTGTAGACTGATAAAATGACAATGAAAATATACTAATAACATTTTAAATGTCTTCCATTTCAGAATAAATAAAACTCTTATTTTGTTCTAACAAATAATAATAGTTCATTCATAATTAATGAAATTAATCAGGAAAGACACAATGAAATAGGTCTACTTAGGTGACAATGGCAACATAACAGGACATTATGATTAAGGTTTCATAAATAACAAGTGTTGTCGGCAGGGTTTATCCAGTTTTTTCTGCACAAATTGCAATGCAAACAGCCTAGTGGCAGTAGTGGCAGCTGTCTGTTGAGATTCTTGTTTGTTTCTTTACAAGATCTCGCACAGTTATGTTCGACAGAACGTCCCGTCGTGACTCACCAGTTGTAAAGTGTTGTCTAGTGGACATGACTCAGTCATTAGGTTTGTGCACTCCGAATGTCAAAGACTAAAATTTGTGTTGAGTTCAGTCTTAACGCCGAACACACCAAGCCAATGATCGGCCATGAAAGAAAGCAACTCAGTCAAGATGGCACAGACAAAAGGCTGGTCTAATGTTATGTTATCCTACCCGAGCATATCCAAATGCAAAAATTTTCATAACATGAGCTGCTTAAAATAAAGAAAGCTATCAACATAACTGATATTCAAAATGGTAAGCAAGCGCTGCTTTGTTTAGGTTTCGTATATCTGCATATATCTCATATCCTTGTTTAGTTTCTCCTTTTGAATGATAAATATAGACTATTCCACTAGTTCTTTGAGGTTGGCTTGGTGTGTTCCAGGCTTTAGAATGTTTCAGCTGGCCCTTAAGAGTGTCCAAAGCTTTAATTTCTTCATATGGAAAAAATCTCTTCATATTTCAAACTATTTTTTTTATGCTCCACGGAATAAAGAAATGCATACATGATTGTAAATATTGACATTTTTTATTTTTGGGTGAACTGTCCTATAACTCTACATCTGGGTGGAGAGAAATAAAGTGTAAAATGTAATGGTTCATTTACATGTAAGAACAGCCAAAGAGATCACAACTGATGATATTTCATAAAAATCTATATCTCATTTGAAGTATATTATCTCAATCTGATAAAGTGAATGTCAAAGTATGTATGTATGTGCTGGTGTTTCTGTGATAATGCTGTTTACACACATACACACATATCTATCATCTATACAGCTACACAAATCATCCTTATCTCAGATGGCTGTTAACCACCTAAACTGGGCTATTTGTCACTTACATGGACTTAGCATGTTAGTGTGATGTGATCATGTATATCTACTTGAGTTTGTGTTTGAGCACTTGTCAAGGCGGCGTGGAATTCTCTGCCTGGGACTTTATAAATCTGTGTTTGTGTCTGTGTGTGAAGAATTTCTGTGCATCTCCATGTAATGACTGAGAGGGAGGGGTGGGGAGGAGTACATGTTTACCTCTTCAGGGTGACTGACACTAGGGTAGAAAACCTTTTAAACTCAAGCACACTCACAAACACATACTGCTTATCAGCAGAATTTCACTGAGCTTTAAGAATTAAATTTTTATCCAGGCTGACATTCTCCAGCTCCTGTTAGCTCATACTCCTAAAGCTCCGGGTCACCATTTTCGCCTGTTTCTGTTGCTTAGAGCTCTGGTAGGATGCACATGCACAGCTAATTATGTATACTTTGAAACTTTTATGTATTCTTTTGATACTTCGATTTCATAATCTCATGTAATTGGGGCTTTCTTTATCATCGGGATTTCATAAACTGATTTATCAGCAATACATTGTGCAAGCAAACACACTTTACAACATTTCACCCTGAGTTTACAAAAAGATGGAATAAAAAGAAGAATGTGTGTAATGGAGAACTGGATTGCTGATTTATTCAAACTGTTTTGCAATGACAGTGACACATTTAGTTCTTCTGAAGCAGTGACACGACCTTGTAAAAAAAAGACTTGTATCCCATCCTATTTCACTGTAATTGCACACATAAACACCTGCAGGCACACATGCATTCTTGGTTGCAGGGATTTATTTAAATAAAAAGATAATTAGAACCACAACAGATGAACTGGTGTCACATCAAACACATACACCGAGGAGAACCGCCCTGAACGAGCATGAAGACCATGCCTGAGCAAGCCCCCCAATACGATGCACCTGTACTTCTGTAAAATTTTTTTTTTTTTTTTTTTTTTTTTTTTTTTTTTAAAGAGTAACCTGACCAGAATTACCAGTGTTTGTGAGAGTACGTGAGAAGAGGGGAGGATCACAGGTGGCTCGGGCAGAAAAGATACATGAGACACTGTATATGTGTGTGCGTCTGTGAATGTGTGTCAAAAAGCAGCTGAAGGTATGCACCAGATTTCAGACAGGTGCAAATGACGCAACCACAGTAATCACTAACATGTACATCATGTTAGTGTCTCCCTTACATTAAAATTCCATGTCTTCTTAAGTGTCCTTATAGGCCTAAATAAAAACACTATCATGCATTATGCACAGAACAGAACATTGTGATGTTTGACATTAATCAGCCTGCACAGCCTAAACCAGAGGGCTCTGAACAAATATTTTATTTTACTTTAAAGAACCAGGATTCACTTGGTCTTGAAAAACCTGGGGATATATGGCAGCCTAATTTTAAAAGGCTGATTTATAGATCTGGAAAAGTCATGTAAATTAATAAAATCTTATCACTTTATAGGTATTTGATACATTCTATAAATACAAAAGGAACACCCTCTGAAATATTTTATCAGGTAAAAATTCTGAGTAAAAATGTGTTTAAATATCTTTATTCAGTAATTCACGAATGACTTGAAAAGTCACGGGACCTTTGAATATTATTATGGAAAATGGGGCGCCTTGGAGTCGAAAAGTTTGAGAACCACAGGTCTAGAGCTTTCCGTAAAAAAACCCAACAAGGATCAAACACATCAAACAAACAACCCGACATAATAATTTCAAATAGTAATTCAAAACAAATGACTGGACTACTAGAAACTTTGCTTCCATTTTTCAGGGTTAACTTTAGATATCTGCTTACAGTGACTCTTGAGATGTGCATTCATATTCAAGGCCTATTTTGCAGATGTCATTCTTCCTATACAACAGATAATAGCCCTGAAAAGTACAATGCTTGAGTCATTATCTCTCTGTTAACTGAGAAACACTCCCCATGACCTCAAGCACACACACAAACACACAGCAGATCAGATCTCACGTCGTGTGGGGGGATTAGAAGAGTTCACACATGCTATGTGGCGCCTGTCTAAAAAGTGTGGTTTCAAAGAGAGAAAAACTATTTGAATGAATGATACACCCACACACAGAAAAAAACAACAACAAAAAAAACACAAACATCAAGAACATTCTTCCGAATTAACTCTATATTAATACACACAATAGGAGTTTCTATCCTCTCCTTTTCTGTTCTATTATCCTTTGCACTTCCCTTCTTATCCTCTTCCCTTCCCGTCTGTTCCTCTCCACTCCTTTCCAACCCTGTTATCCTCCCCTCTTATCCTCCCTCTCCTACACCTTTCCGTACTGAACTTCCCTCTCGTCCTCTCGCTCCCATTTTAACAGTGTAATTTGGATCTGGGGCAAAAGCCCTGCGGTACCTGAAATAAGGCCACTCTCTAGGAGACCAGCACAGGTCTCTGTGTCTCTCTCTCTCACGCACAGGCATAAAAATAAATCATTGTAGGCCTATTTTCTCATCTGCACCATCTTTGGTGCAGAGAGAGAGATAAGATGAAAGTTTTTCATTACTCTAACTAAACTCACTAGCATCTGCAGAGGACAGATTTATGGTTGGACTTACTGCAACTTTTTAAAAGGGCAATTCTGTCATCATGAAATAGTTTGCAATGTTGTCAATGTCCAAGTGTTATTACATTAAATGTCATATGTTTGTTTGAGAACTTATAAACCACCATTGAACTGATTTTCATACTTTTCTTATAATGTTGCTTTAACAGCAAATACTACAGTGCTAATATATGGATAAATACATCACAAAGATGATTTATCAAAACAGTTTAGAACAACGTTTAATATTCATGAGTTAACCCTTCACCACTTGTTATTTCACAGCCACCACATATGTGTACCACCTAACTTTAAAATAAGTGACACCCATGATGATGGGGTTCAGTCTGTCAAGGGAAACGTGCCTTCCAGTTAGATCTGGATGAGGTAATATGAACTTATTGACTGTGACATTCAAGGTTGTTGGCTGTCTCAGGAGATTCATAATGTTTAAGTGGCTCAAAAGACAAAAGGCAAGATATTTGACATGGTTTAAAGGTTAGCGGAGAGGCTGAGCTACTCTTTCACAGATGCATCTGAGAAAAAAGAAAAAAAAAAGAGAATATGAGGTATGAGCCAAGAACAAACAGTCTTACCTTGCAGCTGTTTGAAACGGCCTTCCAGGATGTTGGAATATTGCACCTGGTTTACAAAGGCAGCTGACGAGAGACATTGCTCAGGTTCGCGTGGATCAAAATCCATGTCTCTTCTCTTTCACTGTAATGCTCACTCGCTTTCACTATGAACCGTTCCTCCGATCCTCACTCTCAAAGTTTCATCCAAAACAATCGATCAATCCACAAGTGTAAAGCCAAAAGTTATGAGCATGGCACATAAAATGTAAGGTTGAAAATAAAAAGAGAAAACCAGACCAAAAAAAAAAGAAAAGGTCAAATGTTAAACTTTCCTCAAAAGGTCCAAAAAGACGTTGGGTTTAGAAACAGAAACTCTCCAGGTGTGTGTATGCATCCGAGCATTTCAGCGCATGCTAAACCGCGCCATACTGCTTCATCCGTTTGAAAAAAAACCCCTCTTCCTTTAATTGACTCTCTCTCTCTCTTTTTTTTCTGGCAAAAAAGGAACCCACAATGCAGTTGAAGCGAGAAAAAGGTTCAAAATACTATTTTCACCTCGTTCTCTGTTCTTCTCTTCTTCAAATGCACTTTTCTCAGTGCAAAACTCTTCTTGCTCTCTCTCTCGCACGCACACACACACCTTGTTTGAGT
Source organism: Chanodichthys erythropterus (assembly GCF_024489055.1). Lineage (NCBI taxonomy): Eukaryota > Metazoa > Chordata > Actinopteri > Cypriniformes > Xenocyprididae > Chanodichthys > Chanodichthys erythropterus. Next base: position 38,720,433 of record NC_090233.1, on the reverse strand, counting down.
AAGCCTGCAGAACTAGCTGCGCTCAGCTTCCTAAGTAAACAAAGCCTCCTACTCTCTCTCTCTCGAATTCTGAGCTTTGGCATTTGCATAAGGTGTGTGTGGGAGGAGCAAATCCCAGGCTGAGCGAGCAAGAAAGACAGATAGAGGGAGGGTGAGGGTATGGAGGTGTGGGCTGAACCATTTCTGAAGGTGGACTGGGGGTGGAGAAGTGGTCAAGAGATAAATGATTTCAAAAGAGAGATGGGCGTGTAGGACCAACCTCAGGAGCTGATCAGATAGACAGCAGAAACCATTGAAGAAATGCAGTTTATTTTAAGCCTGCCTGGATTTTCATGTTTTAGTGATTTTTATGGGTGTTAAAAGGGTTGTAAGACATTTACCTTCAATTAATCATGTCAAAAAGTCTCTCTCTCGCTTTCTCAAGCACGTGCACAGATAAAATAAGACGTTAAGGCAGGAAGGAAGTACTTGAGAAAGACTCAACAAGTGAGCGCTGCCTTTCTTCCGGTGCAAGTGTGTGTGCACCACCTCACACCCATGAACTGGCAAAGCTGTCGGTGACAGAAAACTCATCTCATGAAGTAATGCCTTCTAATGGATCAGAAAACAGAATCTATTCTAAGTGCAAATGCATTATCAAAAAGCTTGTTCAGGGAATTTCTACCCCTCACAAACAGAACTGCTAACACACATACTCACACGTGCATTTCATGTGTGTGCAGATTTTACAAGAGGAAGTGGTGTAATGAAGACCAGTCCAATGGCAGGTTGTGCTGATTAGCAAGTGTCACCAGCAGTGACCATCAAAGAGCAGAGGTCACAGGTCAAAGCATGGCCAGAAGCACTAGGCCAACAGTCAGCCAGCATGTCACTGGAAGAGAGGATTTTATCAAAGCAAACTCTAAACCCACACAAAAAGGAAGGAAGAGAAGGATACAAACAGATAGTGAGAGGACAAAATGGACAAGGTATTGTATTACTGCTAGACTGTGATATGAATTTGATCTTTTTTAATGTTACTGTAGTAGTTGAAATAATTATATAAAATCAGGTTGCACTGGCAAAAAAGTGCCAGGTAACAACATAAATGTAAATAAAAATAGAAAAGAAAAAAAAATTAAACCAAATGTTTAATTTTTAAGAATTTTCATATCCACTTGCTATACTGTTGATCTATGGCTTACATTTAGTAGTAATAAAATGTGTTTGTTATAATGAGAATAGTTGATGAATACATGTGTGTTGTTCATATAACAAAAAAAGACATGGAGCGTGAGAGAGGGACACAGGAGGACATAAATGTCTGAGAACCGCTAAAGTTAACTGTGTATGGGTGTGAGAGACATGAGCGCTGGGCCTCTGAGACCCCTCCTCTGCTCTGTCCTTCAAGAGACATTCTACTTCAGTATTTTCAGTTTCCCTTCCCCTGTCAGTGCTTTAAGGAATGAATGTTTTGCCTGGTGTTATTGTGATTGATATGGTGCTTCACATGCTGGGTTTTTGATGCATCAAGACAACAGGGTGAATTAAACTCCTCTCAAATGACACACTATAGACCAGCTATTATGAATTCTATTAAGCCTCATGTTACTCTGTTTTTTCCAGCCATTAATTACTTTATTTCTGAAACATTTAGATATCCTAGATATCCCCAAAGGGAGGTTTTGTTATATTTAGCTAACTCCTGTTGATAATTTTGTTGTATAAGCATGTATAAATTGATTCATTACTGTGCCTCAGACGTGTGAAAGACCATGACAATGACTGGCTTTAACACATCCATTGACAGCAGAAAGAAAACATGTAAGAGATAAAGCAGGTCATAAATATGACATTAGAAAATCCCTGAAGATGAGAGAGAATAAGGGGGCGTCACAGGGTGAATAACAGCATTGGAAGAATGTGGATATCAAGTTGCTGCTTGTCAAAAGATGGTATCTTCCTGCACTATAACACATCAACTACTGTGTTATGCACTGGCATCCATTGTATAGAATGCCTTTTCAACAATGTAAAGCCATTCTACAAACATATAATTCGAACTGTAACTATACTATCATGCATACAGGTCTCTAAGAATACTTATAAGAGCATGTAGAAGGTGTTTGTGTTCAAGGTGGTTAAAGAGGTTTTTTTTTTTTTTACATTGCCTTATGCTACCCCCTACTGGGCACAATCACATGATGCAACCTGTTAAAAACTAGCAGATAAAGAAGCAAGCATGCAAACAAACCAAAACACAAACACAGGAAGCACATGGGTGCAAAAACCAAACCTCAACTCACACACATTGGAATAAAAAAAAAAGAAACTGACCTGCGAGAGCTTTGATGCGGGAACGTTCGAACAGACGTGCAGAACTGTTCTCATTATCCCACTCTGTTTCGGCTGCAATGTCCCAGCGGTTGTTGATGTCATTATACTGCTGCTGGATCTCGACACTGTCGAAATCCGTCGGTGAGATGGTGCTCATGGTCACTGCTGGAAACTCAACAGCTGCCCTGAAAATCAGAGAAGCACAAAGTAAGACAATGACAAACAAAATCTTTATTAGTGATCTCAGTAAATGTGACAGAGGAAAGATGGAGGATAGGATATCAGTCACATCTGCATCACCGTTGCTGCACATTTGGCTGCAAAGAAATACAAGCCTTATGCTGGACAAGGTGGGTCAAGACATTATAAAAATAATGTATAAACTACATGTTCAAATATGGCTGAAAGCGTATTGAAAACATGTCTTGAACATTGGAACACTGTTTTGTTTCATAAAGAAACAAAACAGTGAAGGAAACTGTTGCTAATACAATGCTATATCAGATATACAATAACAATTTTTGGAAAAAATAACATTACGATGTCCAGAAATCAATTTTAATAGTACATTGAGAACATAATACAATATGTTGTTAGTTCTGAGATTCTTCAACTTAGTGAAAAAAATACATAGATCTGCAATTACTATTTGAATTCCCTAGTGGTCTGGTGGTACAATTTTTGCTAACAGTATCAAAGGTTCTGTGTTCTAATTGACCTTGTAAAGTTCAGTGTTTATTCCCGACATTAGAACAGGGGCCAGAATTAACAAGTGCCAAATGGAAAAACATCTTTGCTAAATAAGACTTTTTTCATTTAAAACAAATTTATTTTAGCCCTCACTGATATTAAAATAAATTGCTTAAAAAAATAATAATAATAATTATATAAATATAAAAATATAAAATGGTCTTAATTCAACTATTTTTGGCAGATATGGCAAAAGTTAATTTTGGACCCCACATACGTGACCTTTGAGCTGCTGAAATGTTATGGCACTACAAAATATTACAAAATGCAACAAACTTTTTTTTTTTTTTTTCCATCAAGGAAAAAAAAAAGGACAAAACAATTCTCAGTGCAGGAAGAAATAGTTAACATGAAGATAAGATTAATTCAAACCTAAACCAAAACACAGATTAAATGAAATCCCTCGTCCCTCCTTCAGACTGAGCAATCCCTTGTGCTAATCCCACCATAAAGATAAGTTCTTAGAATCCAGAGATTCTGGAAGGAAAAAGAGAATTCCCTGTAGGACAAAGTTTATCCCATAATTGTTTCAGGGCTAGAAGAGTAAAATGTGCATCCCTCATACACAGTGCTCTTTCTTTCTGTTTTGAAATATACATCTGGACTGTACTATACTTAGGACACTAGACTCTCTCTGCATAGCCTAGTGAAAAAAAAAAAAAAGGAAAAAAAAAAAAAAAACAATACCAAAACTAATTTAAAATCCATTTATTTCATACCAAGTATACTATAAAATACATTACCATATTTACTGACACATTGCTTAAGACCTACTGGTATGAATATTATAATTAAACTTTATTGCACAGTGCACATGTTCCTAAAGTATACTTGCAATAGCTCCATTCTAGCACAGTCAAATATACTTAAGTATATCTTGAGTTGGACCTCAGCACTACTTCCAGATAACTTAAGTGCATTAAGTCTAAAATTTGTTGTTCCAATTTAGCAGACTTTAAGTATATTAATTTAGTATACCAAAAGTACAATTACAGGGTATTTATATTAAGTACATAAATATGTAAATGTATTTGTAGTATAGTATACTTAGCATAAAATAAATGTATTTCAAATACATTTTGGTATATTTATTTTTCACTAGGGTTTACAATCATGAAAGCCATCAAGTCCAGCATGACTATTTCTAAACTTTATAACCTTTTAATTGGGCTCCAAACCTAGTGAGCATTTTAAGAAAGCAAAGAGACACTCGCCAAAATTATTGCTTCTTTCTAAGATACATTCAAAATTGTAAGGCAGCATTGCATCCTTTGCAGAGAATGCAATACAATAATATAGTTTGACAAGCTTAGTGGAAAAAAAATCTACCCAAGATGACAAAGGTGGAGTAATGTTGATTATAAAATAATCATTTCACTGGATTTTTGTAATTTTACGATAGAAGTATTGTATTTTTAGCTTACTAACATGCTAACACCAACTCCAAACTATTAAGTTTGAAGTCTCCTGTTTACTTCTGTGTGCTATTTGTAGGATGTTTTTGTATGTAGAACATTTCAGTCCCTTATGAGGTTTCATTTCAGCTACCTTAGATGTTGGCGGTAGAACGCAAGGCATCTCAATAGGTGGAACAGAGCCAGTGTGTGCATCCTTTCATGGTAATGTACCTCAAATACAGTGATTTATGAGGTCTTTGTGCATGGCTGTATGGTGATCGGTGTGGTGGCCTGAATCAGTGTGAGCAAGCATGTGTCTATGTGTCTGTTCTCTCCCAGCAGGGTCCAGCTTTAATCCACTCGCCTCACCCTGAGCATCACTTCACCGACAGCTCCATCAGTCATAAGGGGAGCAGGAAGGGTGGGGGGTTGGACTCTAGAGGATACAAAAGGCCTTCCAGGGACACACAAACAAAAGGAACCCCAGGTGCTCATGATGGTGAAATTCGGATTTATTGATGACCTTATGAGGGATCAGATTTATAGTTTATTACAGTTATTTATATCATGTGAAATTATAGACCTGGTTTCATGCATTTAATTGGTGCAATACCGTAAGAATCTAGACAAATCAGCAAACATGACTCTGAACTGAGATTTATGAAAAAGACTGATAAAATGATAGATGCTCTTTGACTGCTTTAATAGTATTCAGTTTTTTGATAGTGATAACGTATAACGGTGTTTGATAACGATTTTTTTTTCATGTGTAGGTTGACTTGACGGAGGAGTGTTTGGGAATCTGTGGGTGCCATAAATGCACTGCAGCTTTAAGAATACTGACTACATATGTGGGTTAGGGATGTGCAAAGATTAATCGTGATTAATCATTTGCAAAATAAAAGTCTGTGCTTACTTAATATATGTGTGTGTTCTGTTTATAATAGTTATGTATATATAAATACAGACACCTGCATGTATATACTTAAGAAGAATGTTAGATTTATATATAAAATATTTATATTTACATATACTATAAAATATATATAAATGTATATATTTATTTAAACATGCATATATTTCTTGAATTTATACATGTATGTGTATTTATATATACATAATTATTATACACAGACCACACACATATATTATGTAAACACAGACTTTTATTTTGCTAACGATTAATCACGATTAATCGTTGCACATCCCTAATGTGGGTGTCACCATCAAGATTGTCTTCATATGAACACATACATAGTGTAAACACACCGAGTCAATCAAACTCAAGGGTTAAACAAGTAAAAGATACAGATGGACAGACAGACAGATAGACAGAGTGAATATGTTGCATCATTATATGGTCTGAGAAGACAGAAATCAAGTATATTTCTGTGATACAGCTCAATGAATGTGTGTGAGCGGTAGTTTGTGTGCATGAGGCACGCACAGCGAGATAAACCCATATTTTGGAGGGATCTCAACCCAAACAAAGAAAGAAAGAGGGCTGTTTCAAATCCCATTAGCATGTAGAATAAGGAAGTGCTGAAAATAGAGACTGGACATAGAGCAGTTATCCTGGATTACACCCACACACTTCTCTAGTGCCTCAGTTACTGACAACACACACACACACACACACACACACACACACACACACACACACACGCACACACACACATCTCTTCTGTCAAATATCTATCAGGCATGTTACTAAAATCAGCATTTTGATTTGCTCAGCTCTCAGCAGCAGTTTCATAACACCACTGACAGATGCCTCATATTACAGCGTTTCAGTGAAACAGGCTTTCATTGCCTTAAATGTGAAACCCTGTCTGACAAAGTCTTTGATGACCGTTAGCATTTCAGATTTTTCCTTTCTGTATTTTAGTTACCCAATTAAAAAATTAGGAGCTAATTTATAACAACAACCTTATTTCTTTCAGACATAATACAGTTTATCTCGGCAAATCCTTGCAGAATAAAAAACACTTCCTCTTCTCAGTTTCCCTCTTGTAGCTCTATTCATCAAAGCATTCATACTATTACTCACTTAAATGGAAATGTAAGCAATAGTTCAATCAAAAATGAACATACCAATTTCATACAGATCCAAACCTGTATCTTTCTACTGTGAAGCACACAATGAGATCTTAGGCAGAATGTCCAAGCTGCATTTTCCACAATGAAAATTTAAGGTGATTTAGGGGCCGATCACACAGAACGCGTTTTTCTATTCCAATGCTTTACTTTCCCATTGTTTTTCTATGTAAACACGCGCTTGACGAACGTGCATGACCGTTACGCTCGCGTCTTTTGCAGCGCCTCACACGAGCGCCGCGTTTTTAAGACACAGTGTCAAGTTAAAGGAATTTCAACTTTTACATGCAGCGCACACACACACACACACACACAAACTCCCCTGAGGACAGGAACTCAGGTGCAGCCCTTCCAGACACAAAGCAGGTCCCTCTTTCCAAATCTCTTTAACCCGCTCTAGTGTACATCTCCAAAAAGCTGCCTTAAGGGTGCTGAGGAGTGTTCAAATCTGAGAAGTGTTATAATCCCAATCTGGTAGGGTTGGGTTGGATTGGAGTGAGGGCGCTGTAACACAGCAGGTCAGACACACCCATCCCACTCCAGCCCATGACACCACATGTCTGTGAATTAAAGAGTAGTAGAGTAGTAGGATTGTATTAATGTTAAAAGGCAGAATGAGGAAGAGAAATAAATAAATAAATAAATAAAGACACTGTGTCCTCAAAACTATGCCTTTTACACATCAATCACACTATCAGTGAGCTTGAGAGTATTTACTTTTACATTTAATATTCTTATAAATCAAGCATTTCAGTTATGCAAAACAGGTCACCTAACTGCACGCTACTGTAATTGTTAAAAGTTCTTTATAGAGTGCAGTGCACACACATCAATCAAACAAATCAAAATTTGCTGTTAAACAGTATAAAGGTGCCATAGAATGCTTTTTCACAAGATGTAATATAAGTCTAAGGTGTCCCCTGAATGGGTCTGAAGTTTCAGCTCAAAATACCACATAGTTTTTTTTTATTATTAATTTTTTTAACTGCCTATTTTGAGGCATCATTAAATATGTGCCGATTCAGCGTGCTTCCCCTTTAAATGCTTGTGCTCCCCGCCCCCAAGCTCGCAACTCTATAATACAGTGCATAAACAAAGTTCACACAGCTAATATAACCCTCAAAATGGATCTTTACAAAATGTTCATCATTTATAAAGAATGAAGTTGTTTATGAATTATACAGACTGCAAGTGTTTAATAATGAAAATAACGACGGCTCTTGTCTCCGTGAATACAGTAAGAAACGATCTTGTCTAATGCCTTGAACATGAGCTGGCATATGCATGAATTTGGGGGCATACATATTAATGATCCTGACAGTTGCATCACAGTCGGTGTTATATTGAGATTTGCCTGTTCTTCGGAGGTCTTTTAAACAAATACTGAACTCTTGTTATTCAACTATTCCAAGGTAAATTCAATTTTCAATTCTATGGCACCTTTGAATTAAAACTGAATCGTGAGATCCTACATGCAACAAAAGTAATGATATTTTATATGAACAGTATCTTTAATGGGATTGCTGAAAAATAAAGAAAATTATTTATTTTGCACTGGTTTATTATGTTCAGAGAAAAATATGTATGCGTACCTGCAGAACGTTCTGCCCTTTAGGTAATCTTTAGTTATTTAAATTACTCTTCTGCATTCAAACTATATATTTTTTTACATCCAAAGTATAGCATACATTAATTATTATCATATATACTAGGGCTGGACGATTATTCGAGAAGTAATCGAAACCGAAATTCAGAACCTCTAACCGACGTAATTTTCCCATGTCGGTTATTTCCTTTTTTAATCCCGTTTAATGCTTCCCCCTTAAAAACATACTACCTCATGTGTAGCCACATGATTCTGCCCCGTCCGGTTCAACACATAGTGATGACACGCAAACGGTGAGCCTTGCGTCTTTACTAAACTTTGTCAGTTGTGTTTGTTTTAAGGTTTGCCAGTTTGGACATTCAAGCGATTTTAGACGACTGGATGTACACTCATACAAATAGTAGCTGCACAAAACGTGAAGATCATGCACACAGAGAGGAATGCAGAAACTAGTTGTCAGCGCTTTCCTGTGATTTATCACTAAAGTAGCTTAGAAACTCAAAACTTATAGCATATATTTTTGTACTTTTGAAGGAACTATTTACAACCCACAGCTTCACAATTAGTAGAGAGACGGTATGACTAATTCACACACGCAATCACTCGTACTGGTACTGTACTAATTTATCTTTATATGATTTACAACGAGCAGAAATCTTTAAGAAATGTTACGAACCATAGATAAAATAGCTGCTGATAGTGAGCTGTTATGTCAGATCACTCTTTCAATAGGAAAAAATATCCCACCTTTTAATAGTCAATCATATTTACAGTACAAACCTTGTCAGTGAATACAGAAACAAAATAATCGTTAATTAATCGTAATCAAGGTAAAATGTTCAATTAATCAAGGTTTTGATTTTAGGCCATAATGGTCCAGCCCTAAAATATACTTCATTTTGCTTGTTGTTTGGTGAAGAGCGTTTGGCAAGATTTATCAGAGTACTCCTATCACAATATCTGTCAGCTCTAGTCACACAAGTATGCAAAGACATCAATATTAAATCAATATTCTGACATTACAATCTGGAACATATGACATCAATGAGAGCACAAGCGCTGTCAGGCCGAAACCTTGAATTTCCACATTACTATTGGTCACCCTTTATGTCTGTCACTGGGTTTTGTATATTTTTAAACAATGAAAAGTATTTTTTTAAAAGAGCTTGTGACTAAACCTTGTAACTCCATTGGATCCTCAAACTGTCGGTCAAACCCCATTAACTCAACCCTGCCCACTCAGTTTGGATTGTCTCTGCTGGTTTGCAGTGCAAGGGTAAATAATGAACTGGTTCTTTGAATAAGTAAGTACAGTGTTTTCTTTACTCAAGAAACATTATAAAGGCTAATGTGTTATGTACACTGATGAGCCGAAACATTTCGACTAGAGATGCACCGATACTAAATTTCTCTGCCGATACCGATAGCCGATTATACATAGTAATATCGGCCGATACGACAGTTTGGTTTTTCTGAAGAAAAAAAAAATCTCCCAAATAATGTTGCAAACTATAGAGGGAACCCTCTCATTTCGTACACTACAATATTAGAGGTTACAGTTAACAGCAGAGGTATTAAGCTGCTGTTTATTTTCAGATATAATAATTACACTCAAATAAAAACTGAAATGTATAAAACTTAGTATCAAGGTAGTTTTCATAAGCACTTGTCTTCATGGCAAATTTACACAAACATATAATTAACAGTAAATAATCTCTTCTCTAGTTTTTTAGATATATATATATAGGAACTGTGAACATTGGAAAACATTCCTGAGGTAAATGTGACATGATGTGACATAGTTCACAAGCTGTTTTATTGACCCGTAAATTATAAATGTAATGCAGTGTATTTACTGTCTCAGATGCGGTCACTCTAATGATTGACAAAACACGTATGTCCAAAATTCTCTGGTCAAAAACCTCATAAATCCATTGAGCTTAATTTTTGTAAAATGTATGCAAGTGTCTATATATAAAGCCAAAATATCAACTCGGACAATGTGGCATTTCATTATTTTAAAAAAATCAAAACAAAAAAAATTTGTTCCAAATTTTTTCCATTTCTTGAAAATGTCGACAGCAACAATAGGTTTTATGATTATCTAATTGAATGTATCTGCACATAGATTTAATTTTAAAAGGTCATTTCACTTCTGTACACATTTAAAATGAAACAAGACTGACACAAACTCTCTGAGACAGACACACACACTTGGCCATTTCTAATTGGCAGTTTGATTCCTGCGACTACAGACAAGACAACAAAAGAAGGAAAGGAAATCAATAAAGTTTTAGGGGCAAATGTGTGTGTATGTGTGTCTGACGGCTCATGTACAGAGTGTGCCTGCAGGGTCCAGACTGCATGAGACACACACACTCAGGACATCTATCCTTCAGTAAGAATGGCATTCAGGACTATCTATAACTGTATATTAGTAGCATTATGGGTTAGAAGAAAACACTTATTTTTCTGGACTGTCTACCAAGAGTTACATTTTCAAATTTAACTTTACATTTTTAACAGTTCACCTTAAGAGCCTTGTAGAATATGAATGGCAGCATTAGAGGGATGTAATAGTAGAGATAAAGAGATTTAAAAGCACACACACAAGCATTTCTAAGTCAAAACGCTCATTTTCAAGTTAAAAACTGCCGTTTATCATAGTTTTAAATTCCATTACAAAACCAGGGCTGTTTTAAGGTTCGTATTTTTCTTCCCATTCATCCATTTCTGCTTTATCGTTTTTGTTTTTGTTCCGTCTAAAAATGCTGCCCACTTAAATTACATTAAAATTAGAATTATTCCAAATTAGATCTTACTCCTGAGTTTGAGATTAAGTCATTGAATCAGCAGTCATTCAATAACAAATCAGATGTTCGTTGTTGTGTGCAGAGGCAATAGAAAGCTTCTGAATAGAGGTGCAGAAAACTAAATTTATATGCCAATTAACCAACGCCTCACCAGCTGAAAACGGATTAAGTTTTCTTGTCTGTTGCCAATGTCTCCTAGATTTTTTGTTGTTGTTGCAATTTTGACCATTTCTGAACTTCTGTGCAGATGCGATGATTTATTGTGCTACATCATAACAGCTTGTACTGATGTTAACACAATATTCAATTTACACTTTATATTGCATTCACGTTTAATATCCTAATTTCTTTTTAAATAATATTTTCATTTTCATAATTACAACTGAACTTAAGAGCAAAATCATCAACAAAAATGACAGCCTTTATTTTCCAGTGAAAAAATCATTTCTTCACAGCCTTACCCTCATTAATCTAACTTTCCTTTCTCTGTGTCTCAGCTGGCTGATCTGTTTTTGGCTACACCCTTTTAATAAAAGAGATCAAATAAGAGACCATATGCCTCCTGGGCATTATGTGTGTGTGTGTGTGCGCGTGTGTGTTCTCTGTTGTCCTCCTCTTGATGGTCTTTCATATTGGCACCCTACTGCCACAGAAACAGCCTCTATTTTATCGCTTTTTACATCCTCTATCTCTCGTAATTGATTAGAGTACAGCTAGAGTACACGATCGTTACGCTGACTGGATGTATGTGATAGTAGAGAATAGAAAACCATAATTTGCTTCACTCCTACACACATGCACACCTCCTTCCCCACCTCCACCCACCCACACTCCAGCACACCACCATTCACATGCATATACACAATTTGAAAAAAATTAACCATAAGGTGAAAGAAACAATTTCTAGTTTCAAAACACTATGGCCATAAATTGGCCTTTAATTCACACACACACACACACACACACACACACACACACACACACACACACACACACACACACACACACACACACACACACACACACACACACACACTTTGTAAGTGCATGATATGCAGTCCCTGTTATTCAATTCTTGTTTTAGTTTGTCTTATCAATACTCTAACATGTGATCTGAGTTAATCAATAAAACTGATCAGTAGAGAAGCACTGGTTTATAAATCGGAACCGGTTTTTAGTTTTATTCTGGCCAATCTCTATTTCAGATTTGCACACAAACTGCATTGCAATCATTTCCCAGTATGTAATGTGAAAATTTTACGAAGTCTGTAAACAGGAGACTAAAATGAGCCAGAAATGGGACACGCTGAAGATACAATACTGTACCAGGCACAGCAAGTTCACTGTTTACAATGCTCAAAATATAGGAAGAAAAATATAAATATCGAATTGGGGGTGGGGCTTTATGTGACCGTATCTCTGAAGGGAAACGTCTTCAGAAAAGTTTTGATGGCATTTTTTTTCCCCTCTCACCGCTGTATAAAATAGTGTTTATATAGGTGCAGCGCTGCTTTATTATGCACATTATATACGTGCGAGCTCAATTTTGACTCGACTCCTGATAGAAGAGCTGCACAATGGGAGTGTTTTACGTCAACAGGGAAACGTTACATGCCTATGCTTTAATATTTCGCACTGAGGTTAGTGTACATGGAAAAATGGCACAACAAAGCAAAAGGAAAGAAAAGAAAATGCTACGTTTATGATACATTTTTAGACTTTATTCAAGCTGTTAAACTTAGAATGTGAAACTGATGTGTCTTGCAGCACAGGGTGAAGTCAGTATGTACATTAATGATGATTTGAGAGAAATATAATATACATTTAATGTAAAACAATGTACATGGCGCTCTGTGGCGCGGCAGGATTTTAAACAAATTCCTGAGTCGTTGCTAGGCGCCGCGGACAGGCGCCGAATGTCGCCGCCTGTGTGCGTACTCTCATAGAAAACAATGCGTTTGAATTTTAAAGACGTGGCACGACGCTGAGCTTCGCGTCCGGTGTGCGACCCCCTTTAAACCTGTTTTGAGCTTGCTCTACGCTGTCTATTATTGTCGATCATAATCATAATTGTCGATTATTCCCCTGAAATTGTAATTGCGATTATTAATTACGATTATCACAATTTACATTGAATGATGTTTCGAATAGCTTTATACCACTGTTTGAAGCAATAATCATGTTTAGCTTGGTCTGCTCAAAGTCACGCTGGATTTTCTCCTTAGCGCAAGGTTGAGGGGTCCATCTATCACACTTTTCATTGTTTGTAGAGTTAGTATGTGGAGTGGATACATAGGCTGTGGTGTTGTCACGATACTGGAATTTCTAACTTTGATACAATACCTTGAAAAGTATCAATATTTGATACCATTTTTGATACCATGGGGAAAAAACAATGTATATACTGTCATATAGATATTTTTAATATTATTTCTCTTTTTTGTCCATATATTGAAAGTCTAGGCAATCAAAAATTTCTTCTGAAGAGATCACTTTATATGATAAAGCTTTTAAGCTTTTTTCATATAAACATTGATCAGTTACCGCTAGAATTATCTCACAAATATTTGCCAACTCAATGTATTTGTTTTTACAATGGGGTAATTTTGTTGCAATATCTTAGACGCAGCACAAGGAAGCTTGATTTCAAATTGTACATTGAATTTAAAAAAGACTAGTAAACAGTAATAAAATAAGAACAAATTAACAAATTACTAACAATTGCACAAATAAATACAATACACTCTAAAAAATGCTGGGTTAAAAACAACCCAAGTTGGGTTGAAAATGGACAAACCCAGCAATTGGGTTGTTTTTACCCAGCAGTAGGGTTAAATGTTTGCCCAACCTGCTGGGTAGTTTTATTTAACTCAACTATTGTTTAAAAATTACTGTATTGCTTAATTAAAATTAACCCAAAGTATGTTGGAAATGAACATTTATTAATGTTCATAAACTATTAAACTATTAAATGTATATTAATACAATAAAAATTAATAATAAAATATTATAAAATATTAAAGCTTATTAATAAACATTCACCTTTTGTCTATTATTGTTGTCTCTAATTGCATCTGGTTTTTAATTTTCCAACTATTTTGGGTTCATTTTAAGCTAGCCATATAGCAATTATTAAATAATAGTTGGTTTAAATAAAACTACCCAGCAGGTTGGGCAAACATTTAACCCAACCGCTGGGTTAAAACAACCCAATTGCTGGGTTTGTCCATTTTCAACCCAACTTGGGTTGTTATTAACCCAGCATTTTTTAGAGTGCAGAATAGAAAAATAAATTAAATAGACTGCTTTCTTTTTTTCAGGTAGGTCTAACAGTAGTAATCAGGTAAGAAACTGAATAAAGTAATCAAATGTAAAATAACATTGGATAATCTTTATTATAAAAATTAAATACAGATTAATCAATTAAAGTTACAGAAGTTAATCAGTCAAGAGCAATAAGTGATTTTCTCTGTCTTTTGTTGTTTGATTAACATTAACAACATAGAGAGCAGCACATTTATTCGGCTACTGTCCCTTTAAGACCTGATGAACGCACAGACACAGTATTCATGAACTGTTTTATGTTAATACTCACCAAAATGGGCATTGTGATATTGTTTCTGAGTGTATTTAACCATTAATAAGCTGAAAAAGAGCTCATTGTGGCACTTGTATGTCAAAGGCGGCTTTATTATGTATGTGTGCTTTGTGTCAGCGCGAAATTTGAAATTCAGACCCGGTCACACCAACACTATTAAACTGGAGAGCATGAGACAATTGTATGAAAGGAGGCGCGTGTGTCGCAACACGCTGTCAGAGGGGAGAGCGAGAACGCGCATCTGGTATCGGTGTATCGATACAGCAGAAAGGAGTATTGTGGTACCGCTTCAGATTTTTCAGTATGAATACATATCGAAATATCAATATTTTTGACAACACTAGGCTATATAGACAGCTTCATTTAAAAATGTTTTGCATACACCTATGTCACTGTTAGCTCCTTTTGTGCTGGGTTAGACCTTTTATAGCCTACTCTGAAGTAGTCGTGATTCACCTCTCACAACGTAACATGCTCTAAACACACCTCTTAAACACGCAGAATAACGTAAATGGTTTTTTTCCTTGTAATCGCACCTTTGAACAATTACGAAATCGTGGCATCCAAAATCGTAATCGCGATTAGAAATTCGATTAATTGTTTGTACAGCCCTAGTCAAAACCGATACACAGTCTGCGCTGAGCAGCTCAAATAAGTAGCGCAGTTTCATTCTGCTTTCGTATTGTTTGCCGTTAGATGTTAATCATATGCAACAGAAATGGCAGCTGTTGGCCAACGTGGTGGTGGCACCAGTGCAACCTCTAACAAAATGTAGTTGCAGTGGCAGGTAAAAAGGTCACAAAATATGTACAATTAATTATACATAAACAAAACATAATAAAATAACTTATGCATTCAATAATGCCCAACTTGTTGCCCTATGTAAATTCCATAATAATAACTGTCCTAATTTCTGAGCAATTTAAGTTAGGATGAAATGGAAATTTACCCTTTTTTTGAAAGCATGTTACTAATCTCGCAATTCAACTTTGCATGAGTTTAATTTTTAAACTTTTTTTTGACTGCAATTTTTTTTTAATCAAAATATAACTCGATCTATCTGTCTCCATGTCTACACTGGCTGTGATCGGTGCAACGCGACAAAAGACAATAGAACCAGTTATAATCAGTGATGTTGTCTACACTGGATGTGGCGCAACGCGAGTGACAAATCTCTGACAGTAAACTGATGCCTCATCTATTTGTGACGTACTGACATGAATGACAAATGCTTTCCAACGGGTGCTTTGTTGCTTCCAGTGAAGACTTTTAGCTGTTGCCATGCAAGTGACAATGGTCGTGTCCGGTATAGACACGCTGTGTGAAACAACAGACTTGTCTCTGGTGATGTATGCTGGACTTCTCCAATCATTTAGTCCACTCAAAGCCTAACTCTTTCTTATCAAGCTCGTTTTCAGATCTGCCTTCATCAAATCAACAACTAGGGTTAGGTACCAAACTCGGTACTTTTAAAGGCACGGACCAAATGACATCGGTTCTACAGAGTCCCGATTCACATTAAATCAATCGGTGCAAAATTTCAGAACCTGAAAACGCATCTGGCCGCGTGACAAAGGTACGTTAGTGAAAGAGAGAGCGAGACCATGCTACGTCACCCCTGCAACTTGTTCAAACACAACACACAGGGCAATGGCTAAACGTTCTGAAGTGTGATTACATTTCACAAAACTAGATGCAGACTGAGACAACGCTATCTGCAATATGTCAATGAAAACATGAAATGCGCCTACTCCAATCCGTATATGATCCGCGTTTCGAGCGTTGTTAATCTCATTGCGATGTTCTGCACAGAAACAGCTCTCATGCACATGTTGTTACATACTAAATATTGTCAGTCATATTTTCCATGTGTTGTTATTCAAACTTCAGCTCTGATAGCATCATGGGGAAAATGAAACAACACTTTTGTGCTACTGTACTGAGGAAACACACTCACGGCACGTGTCCAAACACTGAACAGCAGAACAGCGCTGAAACAGTCTTTTGTGACATTGAATTTTCTGCTGTAATATGATCTCATGCATACTACAGCGCACACATAAAAGTTTATTTTGTTGAGTGTGTAAAATATCTAAATAAATGTTTAAATTAAGAGATTTGGATTTATTTTTATTTTCAATGAAACAAATGTTTTTGTTATTATACAGAGAGGAAAGTACAGAAAAAGGTACCATTGGGTACCAGCACCGAATTTTAGATTTAAAATGTGAACGGTACCCAACCCTATCAACAAACGATGTCCTTTTTATCAACCCATTTTATTAGATGTAACCTACATCACAATACAGAAGAAATTACACTAATCACTACTTCACAGATTGGTATATTACTATTAAAGGTTAAAATCAACAACTGATTTGTATGCAAACATTTACATGTACAAACAACATACCTTTTTTATATTCTTTCACGTTTATTTCATGCTACAATAAACAGGAAGAGATGTTCGCACTAGAGAAAATGGCATTTATTGTTTGATTTTAATAAAATGACAGAATTTGAAATATGAGACTTTGTTTTATATCAAAAGTAAAAAAGCACAAAGCTTACTGTAATTTATGGGATGGGAGGCACGCTAAAAATAATGTTTAGTTAAGTTTTATTCATGCATCCACTGAAAACAGCATAGACTAAAGATCAGTTCTTGGGATTTAAAATCAATATCGGTTCATCAAAATAAGAACCAGTTAAAATCGAGAAATCAATAATTGTAACCTAGCCTTAATGTAGCAATAAAAGCAAAAAGCAATAAAAGAAAAAGTGATATGATATGGAAATAAAATACTTCTAAAATAAAATTTCTAAAGTGACTTTTTGTAATGTCTATTCAATGCTTTCATCTGTCAAAATAAGATGTTTCAAATGAAGTGATAAGAAATCTCTATTAGTAAGTTATTAGTAAGACGAGAGCCAGCATAATGCGAAGCATCACGTATGCACATTCAGACGTCCAGTAATAAGATTAGTCTGCCTCAAACAAACACACACACACTGACCCTGTTAGGACTAGAGCATTAACACACAGCACACTAGACAGTCAAATTCCTCCTGCTGCCTGAGCAGGTAAATCAAGAGCAGATGAGACGGTTTCATCATCCCGTTGTGCCAACATATGAACTGAGCATTATGCTAGATCTCATAAAATATCAGCAACATTTCTGCACCCTCTGAACACTAGTGGTCCTTTTAACTTAAATTAGATAACAGTTTAAACTGAGAGAGACACTACAGTTGACATGGATTGTTAGTCTGCCTCTGGCACGACTACATCCTGGAGCAGCCAAGAAAAGTGATCTTTGTAATAGGGTTGCCGCTACCTAAATTGAAACCAGCACCCTCTGTGTTAAAATCCTAGATTCTTACCCACTAAGATACCTGGATCTAATAGGGTTCACAAGGACATCTTTATAATAAAAGGAGGTGGTGAGTATATTTAAACCCATGGTCATTGTCATAATGAGTATGATTATTTCAGATTTTGTTCAAGAGTAAACAACCAATCAACAACTTTTATTGCCTGAGATTTTATGCCTGTTTATTAAGGTGCCGGTGACCACTGCACATTTCAGCTGGTCTCGGCCTTAAGATGGGCATACACTCTGTGAATTTAGACACTCAAGAGCTTGTGAGCCCACGTTACGAGTTAAGGCCCTTTTTACATGGGAAAATTTACTGTGATGATGCTCTTAAATCAAAACAATTGTTCTCTATGGAGCCTTTCACACTGGGCACGAATGCACGGCGAGAAAAAGTTAGGATTTTTTTTTTCTTTTCAACCTGTGTGTTGATTTTTTCCCCATTGCTCCGTGATGAAACGGGCCGTCGAATTAGATTTGAGCTTTAGATCATGTGCCTGGAGCAGCTGCTGTTGCACAAAAGGGCGAGAGTGGTGGCGCTGTTTCAAAAACTAGTGTAAACAAACACCAAAGAAGAGTATCCAGGTGGAGATTATGAGATTATAACAGATCATGAGACACTGAGCAACAGAATTATAACAGGGATTAATAATTCTCAATAAAGGGTTCTGAAGATATACTGTATGATTCATACTATGTCTGTACAATGATGGTGACATTCTATGTGTGCATGTAGGCTCTTGTGACTGTATAGAACTTAGGTTAGATGCCATATTGAATTTAGCATGAAAACGAGGCCGTCAGGGATAGACTTATGGTGTTTTTGTCTATTGATGGGTTTTTTGTTGTTTTTTTTAAAGACGTTTCATCAGCTAGACAATAAGTATGCTGTTAAACAACAGTACAATCCATTGAATACACTGTACTTCTATCCTTCTAAGGGCGGGGGAAAAATTCGATTCTTAGATGCATCGCAATGCAGACGATTCTGAATCGATTCACAAATGTCAAAAATCGATTTCTAAATGTTAATTGATAAAGTAACGTTGACAGACGGAAAAAGGCAGAACTCTGAAGTGCGAAAGTGCAGCACCCAGACAGTCTGTGGTGTGCACATAACTGTGCATGTCCACTAGTCCGGAGCGAGTGGAACAGAGCGAGCATTTTCAATTCATTTATGAAAGTTGAGCTTCACGCTCATGCACAAGCATGAAGCTCAACTTCCATAGGAATGAACAGAAAACGCTTGCTCTGCGCCAGTGGATACGCACCATAAGAGACCCATGATGGCCGAGCGAGAAATCCGATTGGCACTCTCTGCATTAAAAGTGTATGGAAGCACTTTGGCTTCTATGAAGTTGAAGGGAAAAAGCACCTGGGCTGCATTTCTCAAAACAACAACATTGTAAGCCTAAGTTGATCATCAAGACCATTGGTGGCAAATGTTCTACGATCAACTTAGGCTAACGATGCTTTAGGGAAACGCTACCCTGGACAAGCCACACTATATCAAAGTTATGTTACTGCTATAATATTAATATTATATAATAGTGTTATATGCTTATTGCACATTACATGCGGATGTTGTTAGAAGTCTATTATTTTATGTTATTGATTCAGAATATGCTGAAGTCTGTATTCATTTACTACAAGTATGCTGCTACAGGCACACATTTCTTTTCCTGTTGGTTCTTTGCAATGCTGGGACATATGCTGACAAATGTAACCTACTAGCTGACTTGCCAAATCACTTCCATTTGTTTTATTAATAAAAGATATTGGAAGTTATTCATTATGGATCATTACAAATACTTCGCTTTAAAAAGTACCAAGCAGTTACACAGTGGCAAAAAATGAAAATTTGTATAGAAAAAAAAAAAAAAAAAAAAAAAAAAGATGCATCGCAGCCCTCTGAATCATGATGGAATCTAATTGTAAGGTGCCTAGAGATTCCCACCCCTATATCCTTCACAGCCTTTCTTTCATTCCTGTCAAAAAAAATAAATGTGGCGCTACCCTGAATAAGGTCTATTATATAAAGGAATATACTGAGCAAAATATTTCTGTAAAAATTATTAATCTACTTGTGAATATCCTTTTTTATATCTTCATTTTTCCATTTGTTCTTTTTTCTTTGAATAAAAAAAAATTATTTTTTTTTTTTTGCCACATAAAACATTAAAAGGTGCCCTAGAACTTCTTTTTTAAAGATGTAATATAAGTCTAAGGTGTCCCATGAATGTGTCTGTGAAGTTTCAGCTCAAAATACCCCATAGATTTTTTATAATTCATTTTTTAACTGCCTATTTTGGGGCATCATTAACTATGCAGCGATATATAGGTTGCGGCCCCTTTAATTTTCGTGCTCCCCCTCCCCCGGAGCTCGCGCTTGCCTCGAACAGCATAAACACAGTTTACACAGCTAATATAACCCTCAAAAAGGATCTTTACAAGATGTTCATCATGCATGCTGCTTGCATACATCAGATGCACATCATGCAAGTATAGTATTTATTTGGATATATTACATTTGATTCTGAATGAGTTTGATAGTGCTCCGTGGCTAAAGCTAAAATTACACACTGTTGGAGAGATTTATAAAGAATGAAGTTGTGTTTATGCATTATACAGACTGCAAGTGTTTAAAAATGAAAATAGCGATGGCTCTCTTGTCTCCGTGAATACAGTAAGAAACTATGGTGACTTTAACCACATTTAACAGTACATTAGCAACATGCTAACGAAACATTTAGAAAGACAATTTACAAATATCACTAAAAATATCATGTTATCATGGATCATGTCAGTTGTTATCTGCCATTTTTCGCTATTGTTCTTGCTTGCTTACCTAGTCTGATGATTCAGCTGTGCACATCCAGACGTTAATACTGGCTGCCATTGTCTAATGCCTTTCATAATGTTGTGAACATGAGCTGGCATATGCAAATATTGGGGGCGTACATATTAATGATCCCGACTGTTACGTAACAGTCAGTGTTTTGTTGAGATTCGCCTGTTCTTCGGAGGTCTTTTAAACAAATTAGATTTATATAAGGAGGAGGAAACAATGGAGTTTGAAACTCAGTGTATATCTTTTCCATTTACTGAACTCTTGTTATTCAACTATGCCAATATAAATTCAATATTTAATTATAGGGCACCTTTAAATAATAAAAGGATTGCAAACACCACAATCCAACATCAAGAAAAGTAAAAAAAAATAAAATAAAAAAAAATAAAAGAGAAATTCAGTTCTGGTTTTTGCATGGAATTTCATTGCTATATGTGATTCAGGAATCTCAGGGGTTTGAGTGGTCTTCTCCAGTGATGAACTCTCGACTAGGCAGAATGAGAGAGGTTAAGTTTAAAATATAGAATTCTAAACAGGTCCGGGGGAACTGGACTAAAAAGACTGGACACTGTGGACACAAATATCTACATTAAATGATAATGTAGAAGTATCTAGTTGCTTTGAAGAAAAGCAGCATCTGCAATGTTTAAATGCTACTGTTCATATGGTAACAGATAAAAATAATGTCTGCCAATGTTAATGACTAGCATTCATTGAGTAAATTACATTTATTTTGCTTACTGTATGACTTTACAGCAGTATTTATGAGCAAGCTAATCATAAGTCAGACTGTCTACATTTCAATGATTCTTGCTTACTAAAAACAAACTGTACACAAGAGACCCATTCCTCTAATTAACACTAAACCTTGGCCTGGTCCAGTTTAGTGCTGAAGGGGAAAATAACCGTTAAAAGGTGTATTCAGTAATTTTTGTTTAAATTTCACTTAGATGTCCCAGTGGTCTTTTGACTTTATACTGACTGTCTGCATGCAGTGGATGGTGTGGCTGTGATAGAGGCCTTTCATGGTGTATGGGGCAACAAAACAGAATTTTCTAAGCCACTGATTCTATCATGAGAGTATAAATGATTTAAGTACTATTCATTTCTTTGTGGAAAAAACATCATAATGAGAAAAAAAATATATTCTCTGTACATGGACCATATGTAAATGTATGTGAATGATAACAGATGACGATGTAGCAATAACCCCAATGCTATACTGTTTTGTATGATAACATGTTCTGCCACATATATTTGTGATCATGCAACTGTCAAATTAGAGTGATCCTGGGGCACTCCTGGGCGAAGTTTGAAAAATACCACATACATCTAACTAGGGCTGCACAATATATTGTTTTAGCATCGATATTGTAATGTGCGCATCAAGTAGGGATGGGCATGATTAATCGACGATCGATAATTGATCGTTAAGAATTTCGTCGATCACGTTAATTTGTTATCGATTAATGCATTTTTTGCATTGCGTAGTGTGAGTCTTGAAGCAATTAAATGAATTTCACTGTGTGACAGCAATTAAACATTTTACCACCAGGGTGCAATATTTGACACCATACTCGGTTATCTGTGATCTTCCGTTTTGATTCTGAGGGAGAATCCCCCACCCCTGAATTGCACACCTACAGACTGGAAAGTGAACGGAAATAGGTTCCCCGGGCTGGCCAAGTTAGCGCGCAGGTACCTGTGCATCCCGGCAACGTCAGTCCCCTCAGATCGGGTGTTTTCCGCGGCTGGACTGACGGTCACCAGGTTGCGGTCGCGTCTGACCCCAGATCATGTCAACATGCTTATATTTCTCAACAAAAATCAGTAGACTGGTGCAGAAGTTGTATGCGAGTTACTAAAGTTAGTTATTTTTCACGAGGCTTTAAGTAGCCTAATTTGTTAAGTTAGCCTAATTGTTAGGAAGGCTAATATCTGGCTCTTTCTTCTGGCTTGGATAGTTTTGAGTTACATTTTGACAAAACCTGTCAGATCAAGTATTATTATGTTTTTTAAGTTATTGTTTAACATGATTCTTTTTTATTATTATTATTATTTTGGAACAAATGAGGTCTCTGTTTAGAAACGCCGGCTCGCAGCTGCAGGTTCCACTGCTTTAGAGCACCGCATATGCACGCGCATATATGTTCGGTTTGCCTAACTGAATATAGTTTAACTGTCTGCCACAAGTTGATCTTGTAATAAAGGTCTCAACGAGGAAAAACACGCCGTGTTTTTGTATTCATTGCATTTTTGAATTATAAAAGTTAAATAATTAATTGTATTATAAAAATATTAATGATTAATCGATAGTCGATCATTAATTCTTCCGACGATCGACTAAGAAAATTTAATCGAATGCCCATCCCTAGCATCAAGTATCGTTCATCCGAACGGACAAGGCACCACAGTTCAAAACGCACACAATTCTTGGATTAACTGCAAAGTTTGACCATCATACAATGAAAGTTTATCATTTGAAGGCGTTTTAGGTCCTGTCAGTTAAAACGTTCAAGCGACTTAAAACAATTTGAGAGCACAAAGACACAAAAGAGAACTCAATTCTGAACGCAGGTGAACACCGAATGCCATTCTCTTCAACATCTATTTGTGCCTGAATGGACATATACAAAATTTTGTCAAAATACACGTAAAACATGGAGTATTGTGGCTTAGGTGAACTAAACAATTGAGAAAGAAAACCGGATGTGTAACAGTATTTTGGATCCGCACAACAGCATATTCCTGCTGCTAATCAAACAACAAAAGACAAAAAGAAAATTCACTTTTGTACCTTTAACACTGATTAATTATATTTAATTTACACAGTGAAGACCATGGAGTGCTATTTAACATTTGATTATTCAATTTCTGTACCTGAATACTGTTAGATTTACCTGAAAAATATAAAGCACTATTTATTTCATTTGTAGCCTATCTGTTTCATTATATTTCTCTATGCTTGTAATTTGTTATCTATGCGTATTCACTCACCTACAAAGTCACTAATGATTCTAGAATGATTCATTCTTCTTTCCAAATAGAGCCATTCAATCTGGTGATTTTTTTTTTTTTGTCATACCACAATATATATGGCAGGAAAACTAAATATCACAATGTCAGTTTTTTCCAGTATTGTGCATCCCTACATCTAACAATGTAACCAACATCTCTCTGCATACATACAATACACTCACTTAAAGGTGCAATGTGTAAATTTTAGCGGCATCTAGCGGTGAGGTTGCAAACTGCAACTAACGGCAACTAGACAGCAGAGAGTAGCCTGTGTGGGGCAATGTGGTTTCTTCTTACTTCTAACAAAGAACAGTCTCTGCTTCTAATAAACCAGACGACAACTACTACTACTACTTTGTGCGTTTTCAACGTAGTGACTATGCAAACTGCCTCTAAAAACACTAACGATTTAAAAGAACAACAACATAGTGACACGTGCTCTGTAGAGTGTTTGTCCGTTTAGGGCTGCTGTAGAAGCATGTCAGCGCATAATGGCCACTTGACAAGGAGGGGGGACCAGCGGTGTATGTAGACCTGTCACAATAACTACTTTTTGTTGTGCGATATACTGTTTCAGAAATAATTTTGCGATAAACAATATTATTGTCATTTTAAGACCATTTTATGCCACTGAATATATAATCAAAATATAACAGCATAATAATGCAAGTAGGCCTACACACTTTCAAATGACAACAACCATTTAATTCTTTAGATCATGGAAATGAAGAATCAAAAAATGTAATATACCAAATAAAAAATAATAAATGGTAAATATTTTCTAAAAAAGTGCAAAGTAAAAAAAAAAAAAAATCTCAGACATGTCCGTATGAACAAAGACATTTTTGCACCCGAACAGTGGATTGAGGCTTTGAACTCGAGAGCATTTGAACTTGTTCTTCCAAACTGTCTGTAGTTGTTAGGAAAACACTAACGCCTCAAATAATGCTTTTTTTCACCTGTCGATGACTGCTCTGAGTAGGAACTGCAGATGACAGCATGATTGGTAAAATGTTGGTGACATTCATTATCATATAAACATATATAACAATATATTGCGTCACCAAAAATTATTGAGGTCGCACGATATTATTGCACGATAAGTCGATATATTGATTATTGCGACTTATGGTATGCATATTGTATGTAGAAATGGCTTATTCTAAGGTAATAAAACATTACTGTTCATTATATAAGGTCTTTATGCTCCACTGAAAACAGTTATGTATCTTATATTGCATTTCTGTCAATAGATCCTCCCAAATTTTACACATTGATTGCACCATCAAAGTGATATATACTATAATCTCAACAGCTGTATTAGGCATCAAAGTACTATAGACACTAACATCAGGAGTTTTCGTAAAGCTGCTTACAATGTGTACTGTTAAAAAAAAAAAATACTATACACATGCAATTGGCTTAACTTTTGATGCAGAAATATGTAAGCCAAAAATTTCTACAATCTCTGAGACCTCTAAAACAAAAAAGTGAAAAACCTCACATGCTATGAAGAAGCACTCACAACAGTTCCTTCTTTTTCAGACACAAACATCTTTGATATACAAGTGTGTTTCATTTATGCCAAGCAATATCAATATGAGATGTGTAAAAGGCCATCAGCCACATCAAAATTAAATGACACTGCAAAAACAAATGTGCAATTGGCTGTTCATTTGCTACCTTGTTGCTATTAGTGAACATGTACATTTCTAATAGGCATGTCACTGTCAACATGTCAGACCCACCCAGTTATATGCACTGCATAAGGAGACCCAAATATCATATTTACTGCACTTATCGAACATGGCAAAATTTATCCTTGCAAAACTGCTAATAGAGTTAAAATATTTGCAAGATAAAGTAGATTAGAGTAACTCAAATATCCCTGACATAGACATACGTTTTTGTGGCCGGTATCACTTAAAGACATTTCCTCCAAGCAAACAAAGACACGAAAAGATGTGTGAGCAGCTGTCCAGCTGATTTTACCCTGGATAAAAACCTCCCTTTTACCCTGTTCTGACAGAGGGTACCCAACACCATATCAAAAACAATAAACAGTTCATTTCCAACTTTAAACTCTGAACGCTAGCTGAGATTCTGGACCTGATTCTAGATGGTTGCGTGTTGGCTGAGCATCCAGCTGGCCTAAAGCTTTAGTCACACTAACCCTAAATGCTGATACAGATCATATTATCTCCATGCCCATCTCAGCTCTCCGTGCCCTAGTGTGGTGGTGGGTAGGAATGTAGGGGCGTTAGTG
This sequence comes from Chanodichthys erythropterus, assembly GCF_024489055.1. Taxonomy (NCBI): domain Eukaryota; kingdom Metazoa; phylum Chordata; class Actinopteri; order Cypriniformes; family Xenocyprididae; genus Chanodichthys; species Chanodichthys erythropterus. Next base: position 38,694,344 of record NC_090233.1, on the reverse strand, counting down.
GAAACAAAAGCACCGGCAGTGGTAATGATGACTTGGATTACAGAAACACAGAGTCCTGTGCGTCGGGACAATAGTGGTCTCACTATATGGGGGGGATTTAGACCGTCAGCACTCTAGGGGGCCAATGTCGCATTCCTCTCATCTCTGCCTCTACACTGATGCATCCATCCATTTATCTCTTCATCCATTCATCAACACAGCCACTTCCAGCCAATGATTCATCAGTACATCTGAGCAGATCTTTCTGTCCATCTGTCAGCAAGTATGAATCCAACTATGCATTTGTCTTTCTTTCAATCTGTCCATCCATCCACGCCAATCAATGCGGTTCAAGATCTCAGCAATTTTTGAGTCAGCGCAAATAAGTCAAAGAGTTCAAAAGATATTGCTTAACAGGAATGACCCATTTGCGCAATTCCGTTTTTTTACTGTTTCGATATAAAAATATAAGGTAAAATAGTGAGAACAGGAGAAGCTGACAGCATGTCTCCGGATTCCAGATTTGGAATGAGAAGCACATTAAAAATATTGATCTTTCTTCAGTCCTACACCAAAATAAAAGCTAAACAAGCATTTTGAATGTAATAGATATTTCTAATATTTTATATCATTACCATTAATATAACTGATTATAATAATAACTTAGCATTCTATTTCAATTTTACAATATTCAAATTGACTAGGTTAATAAAAATAACCAGGTGAATGAAAAGTGGGCCAAAATAGATCAGTCCAGATACAAATGGAATCCATAAAGTTCTGTTCCCTGTTTTCACGTTCGGCTCAAATGAAACATGTCTGAGTTCTGTTCTTTTAAAGAACTTCCTGTTGGCAGCAGATTATGAGCAACCTTGCTAGTTTGTAGTTTTTGCACACTCTGTTCAACCCGAGAGCTCCGGTTTCTGTGTGCTTTTATTTATTTGTTCTATTACCCTTGATATATTCAGAGAAATAATATGAAATGTTAAAGAGTTCACACAAAAATAAAATTTATAACAAATTTTTATAAAAATAAAAATCATTTATTCACCGTCATGATGTTCCAAACCTGTATTACTTTCTTCTATGGAGCATAAGAGAAGATATTTTGGCAACCAAAACTTTGTTCCCATTTTAGATATCTTCTTTTGAGTTCCGCAGAAGAAAGTAACAGATTTGGAACAACATGAGGGTGAGTAAATTGACAATTTTTTAAAAAAAATTTTGGTTGAACTATTTCTTAAAGGTTTATATCGCATTTCATATTTAGCATATGCAGCCCTAGTAATTTCAATAACACCCAACAGGAACAAATGCATTGTGGGTATTGCTAATGATAAACTAATAATTAATGAGATGCTGAAATAGGTCAGCATGTGAGAAAGAGAGAGAGAGATGCAAGTTAAGGACCACTTAAAGACCTATCCTTAACATCATATGGAGTCAAATGCAATTTAAACCAATATTTCCACACAAACACAAAAGTAATCCTTCCCTTTTAACAAAAATGAAAGGACTGCTGAGAACAATTACATAAGAATCATATCTCAACATTTCCCAAATTTACTGTTTAGACAGAACATACAGACAGTACATTTCGTACTCATCCAATTTAGCATGGAAGAAAGAACAGAGAGAGAACTTCAGCTGCACTAGCTACAGTACAATTGGAGGAATATTTTGTCATGTTACCTGAGAAATGACTCAAAGTCCAGTACAGGGACAAAAAATAAATCAAATGTGCTCAAACCAACAGGGATAATATGTTGCGACTCGAAATCCCCATCTATACGAGATGAGAGCCTGTCCAACTGAATGAGACACTGACGGTCAACAGCAGCACGAGCGCTGACCGCAGATCCGGCTGTAATCCCCCTCCATCCTCCGCCGCATGCTGCGTTAATGTCATCAAATCCCGCGTTCTCGCCCTATCACTTCATTTATACAGCATGCAATAGCAGGCATTGCCATGTCCGATTTAATAAAATCATTAAGCGCTCTAATCTACAAAGACATACGTCCAAAACACTGGCGTTAAAGGTGGTTGTGCAGAACACTTAAGTGCATTAGGTTTAGTAGCTACCTGTCCTCTCCTTCCATGATAATTTGGTAATATCGCGGTGATTCTTTTTCTAGTGTTGGATTCAGACAGCGCAACAGCTAGCGAGGCCATGCATCCCCCTCCACCGCCTATGACAAATCAAAATAACACAGCAGATAGTGTCCAAGAAGCCCAAGATGCGAGCTACATCACATTGCATTGCATTTAAAACGCCAGTTAGCATCCGCTCGCACAGATATTCCTCACATTAGTGTGTTGAACCGTAATGTTTGGGTGGAAAGCTCACATGATAGTCTGGGTAGGAGTGGATGTGCGCGGTGGACGCGCAGACACACGCCTAAACAAAAGGCGAGCAGCATGGTCACTCTCTCACACACACACACACACTTGGGACCAGTGTGAGATAACTGAGCGTTACATTACCTCACAATTTTGACAACCGTATAACATGTGGTGGCCTTTTTTAATTCGTGATGACTAAAGCTTAACCTCTCCAACAAACAGACCGTTACAGATACGCAGACTTACCGATGGCGTGGCTGTATTTTCAAATCCGACGAATCTCAACGTTTCTCTTGGGCGAAGACAAAGCGGAATGGTTTCGTCCAGATCACATAGGTGTTTCTGTTTTCCTCCCGTTTAAAAGCCAGATAACTCGATAGTTTTCATTTAAATCCGCATCCTTGTGTGAGTGTGGGTATTTTTTTCAGCCCGAGCAGCGCGGGCGGTTATGAAACATAAAGCGAATCCCTCGCGTGACGGTGAGCTCAGGTAACCACGCCGATTTCAAACCGTTATTTCAGTTCTCCTCGATTTTTTTTAATTCCTCCGTAATTGTCATACAGCCTTGGTGTCCACGCGACCTTCGGCGTGTCGCTCTCGTCTTTCTTTAGTCCGACTGATAGACGAAAGAATGAATGATCGAGGGGGGGTTGCGGGGGCCCAGTCGCATCATCGCGCCCATACATACAGCGCGAGCGAGCGCCTACACACGAGAGACAGCAGCGCGAGGGGGGACACATCTGATTAGTATGTTTAACGCATTTCGCGCCCACGGACGCACAACAAGGAGCGAATTAATTTTGCTCTTCTTTTTCTCTGTCGTAACAGTGTTCGTAAAGCCTGTGGGTGTTTTGAAACAACAATTGTGCCAGTGAACATCATCAAGACAGCCTACAGTACGTTACTTGCCTGTCTGCTGCGGATGGATATTTGCCACCATCATGCAAATTAGATAGGCCTATAGAAAGAGAGTGAGATAAGCAAAGTTGTAGCTACCATGTGTGACAGACTGTAATTTGGGCTGTTATTAATATTATACTATTTAATCGTCTAATCGGTCATATACTGTATGCTTAAAGGGTTAGTTCACCCAAAAATGAAAATTTTGTCATTTATTACTCACCCTCATGCCGTTCCACACCCGTAAGACCTTCGTTAATCTTCGGAACACAAATTAAGATATTTTAGTTGAAATCCGATGGCTCCGTGAGGCCTGCATAGGGAGCAATAACGTTTCCTCTCTCAAGATCTGTTTAATGTACTAAAAACATATTTAAATCAGTTCATGTGAGTACATGGTTCAATATTAATATTATAAAGTGACGAGAATATTTTTGGTGCAGCAAAAAAAAACAAAATAACGACTTATATAGTGATGGCCGATTACAAAACACTGCTTCAGGAAGCTTCGGAGCATAATGAATCAGTGTGTCAAATCAGCGGTTCGGAGCGCCAAAGTCGTGATTTCAGCCGTTTGGAAGTTTGACACACGATCCGAATCATGATTCAATACACTGATTCATTCATGCTCCGAAGCTTCCTGAAGAAGTGTTTCGAAAATGGCCATCACTAAATAAGTCGTTATTTTGTTTTTTTGGTGCACCAAAAATATACTCGTTGCTTTATAATATTTATATTGATATGTTTTTAGTACCTTTATGGATCTTGAGAGAGGAAATGTCATTGCTCCCTATGGAGGCCTCACGGAGCCATCGGATTTCATCTTAATTTGTGTTCCGAAGATTAATGAAGATCTTACGGGTGTGGAACGGCATAAGGGTAAGTAATAAATGACAAAATTTTTGGGTGAACTAACCCTTTAAACATTGGTCCACAGTTTCCCAAACAAGGCATGAGGGCCACTGGGCCCTTTGTATGGTTACTGCTGTTACAGGGCCTGGGACAAATTGTCACAAGGCCTGTACATGTAACTTTTGAAAAAATATTTTGTACTCATTTTGGCGTATACATTCCATGAGATTACACACTCAGATTATTGATATGCATTTTTGTGTGATCGGGCTCCCCTGTCCAGCCCTGTGTAGGGAAGGGGAAATCCTGTGTTGGATTAACTTAATTACTTAAAGCTGCAGTCCATAACATTTTTTGGTTAAAAATTACCTAAAATAAATTTTTGAGCAAGTACATAACCAGCCAGTGTTCAAATCTAATTATCTTGCCTCGATTCACAGCGGTTTTATAATAAGAGCGACATGGCGGATTTCCACGGGAAATTCGAGCATGCAGCCATTCGTCTCTGCGTCATTACGTCACGTCCGTAAACAGAAAGGAAGGAGTCCAGGCTAGTTGGTTTTTATCACGTGAGGATGCTGCGGTAGCGGATCATTTATAGACTTTTCTCACATCAGCTGAAATAATTAAACTTATCATTTTGATGGCGGATTGTAATCCAGAAAGATCCAAATGACAATCATCAGTGACAACTGGAGATTCACCCGTAGTCAACAAGCAAAAGACTTTGGACTGTGGAGTGGCTACAGAAATTGAAATCTACAGGTAACGCTTATATACACTAAATACACAGTCACGCAATGCTGATGTTGTTAACATTAACAATTTGAGAACAAAGTATAACAGTAATAATAATCCGTAGTTCACTGATAAGCCACGCAATATCGCGTTCATTATCGCAGATGAATCGCCTTCGATAATGAACGTGATATTGCGTAGCTTATCAGTGAACTACGGCTCTGTCTATTAAATGCCGCGCCATTTGAAAGCAGGTGATTGCGATTTAGCGGTAATCAGTGAACCGGATTTACTGATGAAATGCGCGTGACAATCGCATGCGATATTTCGCCCAGCCCTAGTTTGGCATGATCCGATCTAATCGATCATTAGTTTTAATCATCATTGGCAGCGCAATTTATTGTAGGCCTAATGCTTTTTTCCTCAGCTGGTCAGAACAAAAGTGGCAGAAATGTTACTTACTTGTTCAGATGACATTTTCCAGTGAAAATTCTTATATTGGTCATACTTTCAAGACGTAGAATCTGTGATTCTGAAGTACAGTATCCACACCGGTGTAGTAACTGACAGCAAGCATTAGATTCATCCGCGCTGACGAGCTGTGCCGATGCACAACGCACATACAGATAACTGTTCCGCATATGACTGCAGTTGCAGGTTTCAAACAGAGATGGCGACAAAGAGGAAAAATCACAGACTGCAGCTTTAAGTAAATTGAACAAGCATCAAATGTTATTTTTGGCTTACTTCATTGAAACATGTTCTTTCAAAATGAAAATATTGAGTTCAGCCAAAACGCTGAAGTCAATTTAACACAATGCAATTGTTTGAATGAGAAACCTAATACAATAGTGTGAAATGAAAATGATTTTTTTTAAATAAACTGAACAATATCATAAAATCATTTTTTTGAGTGTAGGCTTGCATAGATACAAGAATCAGGGGCTCTTGTGTTTTTCCAGATGGGTGATTGGCACTGGGGGATGGGGACTTCGATCCATTTGGGGGTGGGGGGTCAGACTGCTCGGGGCCTCTGGGCATGTGCCCCACATGCTGGTCGGTAATCGCAAACACAGCACATAAACAATGCATCCAACATGCTAGATCTGATGGTCAGAGGTTACACCTAGATATAAATTAAACATATTGCAGATGATAAAGAGGATCTTAAAAACATGTGTAAACACAGGTCTAAACTGGTCTGCATGGAAATTATATAAATATTCTTGCCAATGGAGCATATAATGGACTTTGTCAAATGACATTTACATAACAGCAGATAAGTATTCAAACATTATTTGCTAAATGCAGCCTGCTCATGCCATTATCTTGCTCCATTGGGTCTCACGTTATTCACTTATAAATTTACATGTACTGACCTTTTTAGCCATTGCTCATTATCTGAGTTCTGTAGAAGTGTTTCAGAAGTGGGAACAAGACTATTGCTCAGTCTGAAAAGACATGAACTTCTAAATCCACACACTCTCGCACTGGTCTCATAAAGACACACAATACAAGCACAAGCCTTACACTCAAGTATTACTGTGATATTGATCTAAACATGAACAAAATAAACGAGATCATGAAAACTGATTTCTGATCATAGATTAGCCTACAGATCAGCTTTCTTCCTGACTCAGGAGTTGAATATTCTGATATGCTGTGCAAAAATGTCTCTCTCTTACTAATGTCTGTCTGACTCACTCTTTTTCTCTTTAAACCTCCACCTATAATGGTCCCCATCCCTACCTGGTCCCCTCTTTTGAAAGAACACACAATAGTTTGGGAGACAAAGGAAAAGAGCTGAGTGGGCAGCACTGTGTGTCTGTGCACATGGGGCCCTCTGTAGCTGGGACAGACTGGCTGAAGCTCTGCTTACATAGAACTGCTTTCTGCTCACTACAGCACATTCAGTCTCTCACTCTGTCTCTCACTCTTATTTAGTTTTCTCTTTTAATGTCTGTCTGTCTGTCTATCTGTCTACAGTTTCTCTGTACTTCCATTAAATCAGTCCTACTCTCCACTTCTTCCTCAAACACATGGTACTGTGGGTGTGGAGAGGTTAAGGTACAGGGACAGGTTGTGAGGTTGTCAAAGTGTGTAGGATCTGTAAGATTTTTTAATGTTTTTAAAAGAAGTTTCTTCTGCTCACCAAGGCTGCATTTATTTGATCCAAAATACAAGTTATATTGTGAAATATTTTTACAATTTAAAATAACTGTATTCAGTTTGAATATATTTTAAAATGCAATTATTTCTTTGATGGCAAAGCTGAATTTTCAGCATCATTACTCCAGTCTTCAGTGTCACATGCTTTTATTTAACATTATACACTAATGTTTAAAAGTTTGGAGTCTGTAAGATTTTATTTTATTTATTTATTTATTTATTTTAAAGAAATTAATACTTTTATTTAGCAAGGATGTATTAAATTGATCGAAAGTAAACAGTAGCTGACACTAAAGTCAATGTTACAAAATGTTACAAAAGCATTCTGATAAATGCTGTTCTTTTGAACTTTCAATTCATCAAAAAATCCTGAAAAATATGTACAAAACATTTACTTGATAATAATAAATGTGTCTTGAGTGGGAAATCAGCATATTAGAATGATTTCTCAAGGATCATGTGACACTGACTGAAGACTGGAATAATGATGCTGAAAATTCAGCTTTGGTCACAGGAATAAACTGCATTTTAAAATATATTCAAATAGAAAACAGTTATTTTAAATAGTAATATTGTGAAATATTTTTACAATATTACTGTTTTTGCTATATTTTGGATCAAATAAATGCCTTGGTGAGCAGAAAAGACTTTCTTAAAATGGTAGTGTGAAATAAGTATATATATATATATATATATATATATATATATATATATATATATATATATATATATAAAATCAGTGGCGTGCAGTGGTGTTCTGAAATGAAGAGGCACATTTTTTATTTATTTATGAATCAATGTAAATGCATGCATTACTCTTAACGTTGACATCTTGTTAAATGAACATTACTTTATAGTACATCAAAAAAGAAAAAAGAAACCAAATACAATTCTATTTTTTTTTTTTTTACAGTATTGTAATAAATGTTCTATTTATCAAAATCAAGTCAGTCTCATCAAGTTTTTTAGTGTTTTAAGCATATCTACATTCATTCTAAAATAATAACTAAAGGCAATAACAATTTAATCAAAATATTTTATTTGTGTATTGATGTTTTTCTTTTTTAATTGTCAACCTAAGATATTTTGGATCATCAGTCATGCTCCGTAAACACCGTCTGTCACACACACGAATTGTATTTTTTTTTTTAATCTCACCAAGTTAATTGCACTAAAACCCCCCACAGTCATCATGCTTTCAGTCCACTTCAAGTTTGATTTTGACGTGACATAAAGCGGTGATATCTAACTGGGTGATCTGTTTACTTACCTTTCAATAGAGGGTATGCATCGACGTCACTTTCCCGCCGAAAACGCGCTCCCTCAGCTTGACTGAGTGGCAAAAGAACCTGCTGCGTGACTGGCGAAAACGCGATTAAACTAACGAATTACCCTAAAGGTTGGACTCGAAAGTGTTTCTTACAACTTGTCAAATAAACTTAATACATGGATATTGACATGCAGCCAGGAGTCGTGTTTCCTGACATTTATATGTGCCTGATTTGACGCAGGGGAAATACATAAAGCAAATCTGTCTGTGTATATTATACAATATCGGTAGGTTTAAATCTGCTAAATCACTTATATCAATGTTATATCGTCATATTGTCCAGCCCTAAAACATATATAGTTTTATAGTATAGTTTTTGACAGTGTTGTTTATTTAAAAACACCCAATTATGCATAATATAAGATGGAAAATATTTAATTGATGAGTCGTCAACATAATATATAACAATACAATATATACGGTATGATTTTACCTCAAAATCCAATAATTCGACACAAAATGATAACTTCAAATGTTTCTCTGCTGGAGTCCAGCTGTTTCTGTGAATTGCAGTGATCCATTTGCTTCTTTTTCTGTTGCTTTCTCTTGTTTCTAAATATATACCTCAGGGTTTGTGTCAGTACAGTCAGCCGCAAAGCTCTTTCCCGTTTTGAATGTGTTTTGTGTGTTTTTCGCGACATTCACGCTGAAAACCAATGCTGCTGCTCAGTCTTTTGCCACTCAGCGTGCGTGACCACAGTCCTAACGGTCGACGGTGACTTCACGTGCATACCCTCTATCCGGTTGTTAAGTCTGACGTCACGCGGCAGCGCTTCCGGGTCCTATCTCATACCACACGAAAACAACAAATGGTGCTAATATACATACACGATGTGGTGTAATACTACAAAAAATATATAATTACAACCTTTATCTCCATATCAAAATTCCAGATGACCAGACAATGATTCATCTTTTATAAATCATTAAAATATTAATATGAAGTATTTAAAATGTTTAACTGTTTTAAATGATTGATATTTAATATGAATAAATAGCGCTCATAAACGGCCGTCGATGGCATTCTCAAGTGAAACGCGTCGAGGCTTGGAACCGGAAACGGCGTTCTTTACACTACGACTTAACAAGCGGATAGAGTGCCCCAGGGATTACGCGTTTTTGTAGGCAAAACCCGAAAGCGAGTTAGCATTTTAGGACTTCCGGTTCCAACGCCATAAAGACTATGGGTTTTTTTAATGGGTTTTTACTAAATCACCTGAAATAAGGTCTGTGGTTAACAAAGCCTCTAAATACTTTCACGTTTTGATCTATGACATAAAACACACCGGTTATAACCCACTTGTGATTTTTTAAACTTTTACCGTGTCTTAAATTCGGCGGTTGCTAACAAATTGCTAAAAGGGACTACTTCCTTTGGCGGGGACTTTAGACGTCATCATGACAAACAGGACATTTGGACAGCATTTCTCACGAAAAAGTGGATAAGTATTCATACACAGCGCATATATAATCAGTGAGCATGTTTTAAAATAGAGTTGTTTTCTAAATAAAGTTTGAGGACGTTTGGTGGTGACGACGTTGATCCGCGACCATGGTGTGCTGTAGTCCGTTTATAGCCTACTGTTAGCCTTTTATATCTGATGACTTTATTTAGGCTTCAAAATCTATAAATGTTGTGTTAACTTGTAAAGATTATCTTGATAGACAAAACGTGTAAGTGTCATAACCCTTTGTTAAACACAGAGATTATTTTCTGCGATTTTCCAAAAGTCTATGGGGAAAAATGAATAGGCTTTCAGTCGAGGGAACCCGTGCGCTGCTAACTTCCGGGTTGGCCTACAAAAACGCGTCATCCCTGGGGCACTCTATTAGTCTTCCGACTGACACCATCATTTGTTCATTCAAACTGACGCGCGGAACGCGCACGTCAACAAGAGGCGGGATTTATCGCACAAACCAATCATATCCAATCATAACCAATTAGCCTTTCGCCGAGCCCCGGCCCCCTTAGTTACTGTTGCTTTGTCCGACAAGCCGTGGCGCTGTCACTCCACACGCAGTGAAAAATACCTCGCGGAACAAAGAGGATACTGACCACACATCGACAGACAAGACAGAGCAGGTTATGATATTAAACAAAGTCCCAGCTTTCAAACCGTGTAGTTATTAAAGAAATTCAAACAATAAAAACCGTTTTGTTGCTCTTTAATGTGTCGTGACCATGGTCGTGACAGATTGCTGTAGATCCTCAGCTCAACCGTTCGTAAAAAACGATCATCTCTTCCTATTAGTCCATGAACATGAGAATGAATGTTGTTTCAAACGCGGAAAGACGTCAATACACACCATTTTTCAAGTTTAACTCCACCGAGGTTAATCTTTTAACTACTGACTGCTTTGTCGGACAAAATGGCGGATGCAGCGTTCTGATTGGTTAGATCGCTTGTCAATCAAACTCCCGGCGAAAGGTCAATTACATCCAATCATAGCGAGACATTGCCTCCTCTCACATGACTTTCCCCCATTCATTCTCAATAGAGTGCCCCAGGGATGACGCGTTTTTGTAGGCCAACCCGGAAGTTAGCGGCGCAAGGGGTTCCCTCGATCGAAAGCCTATGTATTTTTCCCATAGACTTTTGGAAAATCGCAGAAAATAAGCTCTGTGTTTAACAAAGGGTTATGACACTTACACGTTTTGTCTATCAAGATAATCTTTACAAGTTAACACAACATTTAGCAAAAACCCATTCAAAAAAACCATAGACTTGACACACTCTATAGAGTGCCCCAGGGATGACGCGTTTTTGTAGGCAAAACCCGGAAGCGAGTTAGCATTTTAGGACTTCCGGTTCCAATGCCGTAAAGTCTATGGGTTTTTTGAATGGGTTTTTGCTAAATCGCCTGAAATAAGGTATGTGGTTAACAAAGCCTCTAAATACATTTCACGTTTTGATCTATGACATAAAACACACCAGTTATAACCCGCTTGTGATTTTTTAAACTTTTACTGTGTCTTAAAATCGGCGGTTGCTAACAAATTGCTAAAAGGGACTACTTCCTTTGACGGGGACTGTAGACATCAACATTTGACAAACAGGACATTTGGACAGCATTTCTCATAAATAAAGTGGATAAGTATTCATAACAGCACAGATCATAATCAGTGAGCATGTTTTTAAATAGAGTTGTTTTCCAAATAAAGTTTGAGTACGCTTGGTGGTGACGACGTTGATCCGCGACCATGGTGTGCTGTAGTCCGTTTATAGCCTACTGTTAGCCTTTTATATCTGACGACTTTATTTAGGCTTCAAAATCTATAAATGTTGTCTTAATTTGTAAAGATTATCTTGATAGACAAAACGTTTAAGTGTCATGACCGTTTGTTAAACACAGAGCTTATTTTCTGCGATTTTCCAAAAGTCTATGGGAAAAATGAATAGGCTTTCAGTCGAGGGAACCCGTGCAACGCTAACTTACGGGTTGGCCTACAAAAATGAATCATCCTTGGGGCACTCTATTACAATTTTAATATCATAATTTGTAATATTTGCATTGTTTTATAATAATATGGATTATTTTCTCATCCTATTTTTTTGAGGAGGCACTGCCTCCCTTGCCTACTCGGAGGAATCCCCTGATATATATATAATATAATATACAGTATATAGTATATTAAAAACTATATTAATTTATATTGTTGCAAAGCTCAGTCTGTGTGTATTTGTTTGTGTTTCATGTGCAGAAGACATTATTTTTCCTCAGGCTCATTGCATGTGTCTAGTTTTGGATCTCCAAATCTTTTGGCTGACCACCAGAGAGACTGTGCAAAGATAGATGACTTTCAAGTCTGTGGCTGTGGTCGACACACACAGCACTGATGCTGCGTCGATCAAGTAGATGACTGTGTAGTTTATGCGCTCTTGCTTCTTGATACCATTGACTGATGATGTACCCTGATGCTAAACTCACAATTGCACCCAAGAGAATCTCATCTATGATTAAATGCAAATAAACTATCATATCTCTCCTTTTCCCTTTCTCTCTTTCTTATCCCCTGTATCTTTCTCTCTTCCACTCTCTCTCTCTCTCTCTCTCTCCGACCTACTAAAAGATATTTATATTCCTCTCACAACCTCCTCAAGTCATCTCACTGGGACAAGCAAACTATTTCTGTTCTCTCTCTCTTTCTCGTTCTCACACCACCAAGTTCTACCTATCCTCCAGAAACAAGCTTTTGAAGGTCACCTAGCTGATCCAGTTTAGACCACAAGAATTGTTGGCATAAAAATAGGACATAGAATAGATAGGAGATATAGAGGAAGAGGGAACGAAAACGGGATAAGGAAAAAACCAAAGAGACTGCACAGTAATTTAGGTGATGACTTTTGAAGTAGATTGACTTATATTACTAAAGAATCCAGGCTACCCTCAACGCTAAAAACAGCTAGCAGTAGTTCCTCAGAAATATACAAACATAAACAACTGCAGCAGGGTGATTCTGCCTATGATATATCTGTTTATTCACACATTTTGATCTTTGTCTTTGTGCAATGTATAGTTTGTTGTGAAGGTGTTACAGCTATTATTAAGTGTCTTAGTGGATAATGCAAGTATCTATGTTATGATGGCTAGGAATCCAAAGGATAGGAGAGTGGATTGACTAAATAAAGAAGGAACAAGAAGGATGTGACAAAACTGGCAAAAGAACTGAAAGGAAAATAGAAGGAGAAAGAATGGGAAGAGCGAGAGGATGACAAATAGGTTATTTCTCTATCTCAGGCTCCTTCCCAGAATGCATTGTGTAGACAGTGTCAAATGATATAGCCCTTACAAGATGCTACAGATGGCTGCGCAAGTGTGCGGGGGGCAAGTTTTACCTACGTTGTGAAAACCAAATGTCGCCACGAGGATAGTAAACCCTGAAATCACCTACATTATGGGGAGCACAATACAGCCAATGCTCCCCCACACGGAAAACAGCTCTACTATTAACATACTAAATAATGTTTTAGTGAAAATATAAAAAATGCAGAAAGTTTTCTGTGAGGTCTAGGATTATGAGATATATCATTAATTCAGTACAAAAACAATAGTCCACATTGTAATATAAAAAAAAAAAAAAGGTTTGTAGGCTACATTACATAATCTTTAGATTGTGCTATCACTCACCAGAACACTAATCTAGCTCTAGCACAGATAGCTGACAGTGGATAAAACTACACAAAGAATTAAAACTGTTGCACAGATGAGAGGAGGAAGTGATGAGGAAAAAGGACATACATTCCGTTGTGTGTACTGGGTGGCGTTATTCCCTAAGCACAGTCAGTTTAGACAAAGTTGCATGAAATAACCCAGATATCCCAAAAAAAGTTCTGCCCTCAAACTTTAGCTAAGAACTATTTTAATCAATCACCGACCTAAAATAGCCATCTGAAACCAGGACGCACAGATACAATCCCTCTCCTCTCTCTATACACAAGTTCATTAGAGCATTCTGAATTCTGTATACAGGTAGTGACATTGATGCTGTTTTCATTAATACTATATGCCTGGAGACATGCGCTGCATGATTCACTCACTGGATAGCTGTGACTTTGATACAAACTCAATCTCTGACCTCATTAGAAAGATAGAGTGGCAGAGGGATAAAGAGAAAGAGAATTAAACAACATGGAGAGAGAGAAAGAGAAACAGATAGAGTTTGAGGCTGTGCTGTAGATGAATCAGGTCAACTGAGATTTAGCAAGATGGGTCGTGAGGTTTGTTCGGCTCCGTCTTTCTGCAGCGTGAAGCACAACTGGGATCTCCTAGTGACCAAACATCACTTAATTTCCCAAAACTTCATTTCATATATTTCAAACGAATGAAAATCATGTCAGTTCATTCAAATCTATGCTTGTGTGTCAGCATGTGTGTTTAATTCACTAAGAGCATGTGTCCTATATTTTAGGCACCTCTGGGTTTGGTACCAAGGACTTGCTGACCTATTCATGAGCGCCTTTCTAACTATGCTAATTAAGACATAACAGGGCTGAGGCATGCAAAGCCAAGCATTATCTCATGAGGATAAACTGTACACACAGTCAATAATACAAATGTAATATTAATAACACATATATATATACATTTGAACACATATAACACCACGCAACAGAGTGTGCAGCTTATATAACCAAGTTGTGTCTTTTGTATGTTGAAATATCACTTGCCCCACCTCTCTCTCTTCTCTCTCTGCAACTGGAATAAGAACAGGCTATCAGAACATGAGATGTTTCTTGTTGCTATGCAACCGGCATATGGGATGGTGGGTTATTCTGTGCTGTGTATGGCACTACATAGCCATTCAAACACAGATCCATCTGCATCATTTACACAATGAGGTAATGCAAGTGAGATCCCTAAATAAATGCGAGATAGACTCTAAAAGGACTGTCATTCAGTGCTGCAGCTTTCTGAAAGATGTTGCAAATGCTGTAATTAGAGAAGAATAAAAACTGCATAAAATTAAGATTTGTGAAAGTTGCTGTTTATAATGATCAATATGAATTCAGAAAGTGAGCACAAAGAGCAAGTATTCTTATTTCAATACATATAGTTTTTATGTTGATTTATATTCTAAAATTGAGACTATATATAAGGAAAATTATACAACAGATACTTCCGGTCCTCAAATTTGATACAGTGTGTTTGTGCCTTCCAGGCAGACTGTCAGTCTGTGCATTAATGGAGAGAATTTCTCAGTGAATCTTTCTACGGGTTGCACTGTTGTAGTGACTTGAGATATTGAATCATCCACTCAAACTATTCGTTCAAACTCACTTATTACTTATGGAACGAAACAAGTGACTAACTGCATTCCAAAACCATATATATATACATTATATATATATATATATATACATATATATATATATACATATACATATATATATATATACATATACATATATATATATATACATATACATATATATATATATATACATATACATATATATATATATACATATACATATATATATATATACATATACATATATATATATATACATATACATATATATATATATACATATACATATATATATATATACATATACATATATATATATATACATATACATATATATATATATACATATACATATATATATATATACATATACATATATATATATATACATATACATATATATATATATATATATACATATATATATATATATATATATATATATATATATATATATACATATATATATATATATATACACATATATATATATATATATACATATATATATATATATATATATATATATATATATATATATATATATATATATATATATATATATATATATATATATATATATATATATATATATATATATATATATATATATATATATATATATATATATAGTGGGTACGGAAAGTATTCAGACCCCCTTAAAATTTTCACTCTTTGTTATATTGCAGCCATTTGCTAAAATCATTTAAGTTCATTTTTTTTTCTCATTAATGTACACAAAACACCCCATATTGACAGAAAAACACAGAATTGTTGACATTTTTGCAGATTAAAAAAGAAAAACTGAAATATCACATGGTCCTAAGTATCCAGACCCTTTGCTCAGTATTTAGTAGAAGCACCCTTTTGATCTAATACAGCCATGAGTCTTTTTGGGAAAGATGCAACAAGTTTTTCACACATGGATTTGGGGATCCTCTGCCATTCCTCCTTGCAGATCCTCTCCAGTTCTGTCAGGTTGGATGGGAAACGTTGGTGGACAGCCATTTTTAGGTCTCTCCAGAGATGCTCAATTGGGTTTAAGTCAGGGCTCTGGCTGGGCCATTCAAGAACAGTCACGGAGTTGTTGTGAAGCCACTCCTTCGTTATTTTAGCTGTGTGCTTAGGGTCATTGTCTTGTTGGAAGGTAAACCTTCGGCCCAGTCTGAGGTCCTGAGCACTCTGGAGAAGGTTTTTGTCCAGGATATCCCTGTACTTGGCTGCATTCATCTTTCCCTCGATTGCAACCAGTCGTCCTGTCCCTGCAGCTGAAAAACACCCCCACAGCATAATGCTGCCACCACCATGCTTCACTGTTGGGACTGTATTGGACAGGTGATGAGCAGTGCCTGGTTTTCTCCACACATACCGCTTAGAATTAAGGCCAAAAAGTTCTATCTTGGTCTAATCAGATCAGAGAATCTTATTTCTCACCATCTTGGAGTCCTTCAGGTGTTTTTTAGCAAACTCCATGCGGGCTTTCATGTGTCTTGCACTGAGGAGAGGCTTCCGTCGGGCCACTCTGCCATAAAGTCCCGACTGGTGGAGGGCTGCAGTGATGGTTGACTTTCTACAGCTTTCTCCCATCTCCCGACTGCATCTCTGGAGCTCAGCCACAGTGATCTTCAGGCAGTTCCTTTGACCTCATGATTCTCATTTGCTCTGACATGCACTGTGAGCTGTAAGGTCTTATATAGACAGGTGTGTGGCCTTCCTAATCAAGTCCAATCAGTATAATCAAACACAGCTGGACTCAAATGAAGGTGTAGAACCATCTCAAGGATGATCAGAAGAAATTGACAGCACCTGAGTTAAATATATGAGTGTCACAGCAAAGAGTCTAAATACTTAAGACCATGTGATATTTCAGTTTTTCTCTTTTAATCTGCAAAAATGTCAACAATTCTGTGTTTTTCTGTCAATATGGGGTGCTGTGTGTACATTAATGAGGAAAAAAATGAACTTAAATGATTTTAGCAAAAGGCTGCAATATAACAAAGAGTGAAAAATTTAAGGGGGTCTGAATACTTTCCGTACCCACTGTATATATATATATATATATACATATATATATATATATATATATATATAGATAGATAGATAGATAGATAGATAGATAGATATTTATTTATTTATATATAAAATAGTTATATTATTAGAGGTGTCCAAACTTGGTCCTGGAGAGCCACTGTGCTGCAGATTTAGCTCCAACTTAGATATATGAAAAACTACAGAGCAATCTTTAACGTTTCAGAAAATGTGATTTTATAAACGATATATAAATATATATATAAAAAATTAAATAAAAGTTAAAAGTTGTTTATTTTCATGATTGAGAGGGTATCAAAGTACATTTTAATATCAGTTAATATTATAATATTTCATACAGATTTCTTTAGTTTTTCTTTTCTTGTGAATGTAAAATTTTGCTGATATAAAAGATTAGTCTTTTTTTCAGAAAACTTTGGGTTTTGTAAATATATATATATAAAAGGTTCTACATTTCAGCTTTTATTTTTAATTTTCTGTCATGACCATTTTAAAGTCAATCTGAAGAGAGGGTAAAAGAGCAAAAAAAAAAAAAAAATAGATGTTCAATAACTGATGTGTTGCACAAAGTATATGGATTTTCCTACTAATGGCTGCATTTACAGGATAACAACTTATAGGCTGCATCCGAAATAGCATATTTCCCTACTATATAGTAGGCGAAAAACAGTATGTGACAAAAGAAATACATCCGAATTCACAGTACTCCTAAAAGAGTAGGCAAAAAAATACCCAGACGACCTACTATTTCCGGCGAGATTCTGAAGTGTGCATACAATGGACACAAATTTATTATCCCATGAGGTCACAGGAGAGGATTTGTGAATGAAAGTAAAGCCACGCAACTGACACTGGTACAGTAAGTCACATGATAATGACGACATGGCAGATATATGGTAGTATATCTGGATTACATTCATGATACATTGAATACTACATAGCACATATTTTTTTATCGCAAAGTAATTAATTATTTAAAACAAATACCTACTCAATAGCAATATGCAATTTCATATACAGACATCAACCCATGAGTACACACAAGAGAGGAAGTGGAAGTGAAGTGGTCACATGACAATGCCAACATATGTAGTACGTCCAGAGTGCATTCATACTACACACATGCATACTTTGTCTATAGAACATGTTCAATGGTCACAAAGTGACTGCATGTAGTGAGTCATTAAATCATCAAATCATTAAATCATCAACCCTATGATTCATTCAAACACATTCACAGAAATTGTGTTTGAATGTCTGGATCCTGACAGCAACCAGTAAAATAATCTGACGCAGACACAGGACAATTCAGAAACTAATGACAGCAGTCCCACTGAATGACAGTAAATGCCTATTACCAACTACATGAGATACAGCTACAGTTAAACAGATTGTCAAACTGAGGCTTTCCTCTATACCCGATTAAGAACCATGAGTCATACTGCACTGCGAGACAGAGAAAGTATTTCTGAGCTGGAGAATGACTCACAACAATAGACCTAATCACATGCTATACTTAGGGAAGACAGAAAGAGAAAGTACAGGTGACAAGTGGGATGCGGAGGCTGATGAATGGAAGAATAAATAAGAAAGGATACTATTAACTTAAATTTGAATATGTTGTTTCAGTAAAACTGTTACTAATATCATCTCAGTTTCACCTATTTCTTTTTCTTTAACAATAGCATCCCAGTGCAGCACTCAGTTGAGTTCACCATGTGCCATGGCGATTGCTCCCCCGAGCGGCTAAACTGATTTAGAGCAACTGATTACCATAATGACCTTGTGTACTGAACCCAGCCTCGGAGTCAAAAATACTTGGCTGTGACTGTAACACCGTAACATCCATGGCATTTTATATCCTTTCCCACATCATGAATTGATGAAATATAGAGATCAGAATCCTGCTTTGTCATACTGTGTCCTTGAGTAAAGCACCAAACTCCAGGTGTTTCCACAAAACCATCTCTGCAATTTGTGTTTGTGAGTCACTTTACATTTAGATCATCTGGATACAATTTGACATCTAAATAAATATGAGGAATGGATAGACTAAGAGCAGCGATCTAACTGACACATGCATATTCCTAGTTCTTAGATACCTTGATACTTGTATTTAACATGCAAATCGAATGACATGCACGTGTCCTAACATTCAGTGTCACAGGACCATTGGAGACAGTGCCATCGGTCTTCCTTGTATATAGTCCAACAGGTAAATATGTTTATTAATTATTACATTTCGGACATAGCACTGTACCTGCGATTTTAAAACAAAATCTGTGGTTTGTGACATGAGTGGTATTAAAAATGTTTGAAGGCTGTTTGGTGATAGAGTAGATTTTAACATATGGTACAGAACGATTACAGGATATAAGAATATATCTACAGAAACATGATATTTACTTCATTACATGTAATATATTATGATAGTGATAATATATGTGCTTTTTTTATATGATGTGTACTTAAAAAAACATTTAAGAATTTTAAGGCTTATTAAGTTGTTTCACTCTAATCAGTATGAATGAATTTATCCAGAACAAAATGCCAAAACAAATGCTCGAGACACGAGTGGACTGTCATTTTAGTGAGCTCTATTCAATATATGACTAAATGGAACGAAGTCCAAGTTTGCAGATACAGATATTATGTCATATCTGGATTCACATCTGCATCCATCTATTTGCAACATCAGCCTAAAGATGCTATCATTTTTATCCAAATCTTTGAGGAAACACTAAACATATCTTTAAAGGTGCTCTAGAACCTTTTTTAAAAAGATGTAATATAAGTCTAAGGTGTCCCCTGAATGTGTCTGTGAAGTTTCAGCTCAAAATACCCCATAGATTTTTTTTAATTCATTTTTTAACTGCCTATTTTGGGGCATCATTATAAAATGAGCCGATTCAGGGCTACTTTAATTCTCCTGCTCCACGCCCACGGAGCTCGCGCTTGCCTTGAACAGTGCTTAAATAAAGTTTACACAGCTAATATAACCCTCAAATGGATCTTTACAAAGTGTTTGTCATGCATGCGGCATGCATGCGTCGGATTATGTGAGTATTGTATACTGTTATATTGTTTACATTTGATTCTGAATGAATTTGAGGCTATGCTCCGTGGCTAACGGCTAATGCTACACTGTTGGAGAGATTTATAAAGAATGAAGTTGCGTTTATGAATTATACAGATTGCAAGTGTTTAAAAATGAAAATAGCGACGGCTCTCATCTCCGTGAATACAGTAAGAAATGATGGTAACTTTAACCACATTTAACAGTACATTAACAACATGCTAACGAAACATTTAGAAAGACAAATATCACTAAAAATATCATGATATCGTTGATCATGTCAGTTATTATTGCTCCATCTGCCATTTTTCGCTATTGTTCTTGCTTGCTTACCTACTCTGATGATTCAGCTGTGCAGATCCAGACGTCCTGCCCTTGTCTAATGCTTGAACATGGGCTGGCATATGCAAATATTGGGGGCGTACACCCCGACTGTTACTTAACAGTCAGTGTTATGTTGAGATTCGCCTGTTCTTCGGAGGTCTTTTAAACAAATGAGATTTATACAAGGAGGAAACAATGGTGTTTGAGACTCACTGTATGTTATTTCCATGTACTGAACTCTTGTTATTTAACTATGCAAAGATAAATTCAATTTTTCATTCGAGGGCACCTTTAAAGGTGCCGTAGAATGTCATTTTAAAAGATGTAATATAAGTCTAAGGTGTCTCCTGAATGTGTCTGTGAAGTGTCAGCTCAAAATACCCCATAGTTTTTTTTTTTTTAATTTATTTTTTTAACTGCCTATTTTGGGGCATCATTAAATATGCGCCGATTCAGAGCGCGGCCCCTTTAAATTCTCGTGCTCCCCACTCCCTGAGCTGGCGCTTGCCTTAAAGGGTTAGTTCACCCAAAAAGGAAAATTATGTCATTAATGACTCACCCTCATTTCGTTCTCATTGTCTTCTCTTCCGGGTCTGTTGTCAATCCGCATTCACGACTCCGCAGTGACGCTGCTGACGTAAGATGCTGCTGACGTGTTATCTGGTATATATAAAAATATAGCAATACCAAAATACAAACAATGTAGAATAGCTTGAATACAGCGTGCGTCTCCCTCAGACTGTAAACGAAGCACGGGCGCACCAGATAACACGTCAGCAGTGTCTTACGTCAACAGTGTCACTGCGGAGTCGTGAACGCGGACTGACAACAGAACCGGATATGTGAGCTAAAAATTTTAATGAAAAAGTTCAAGCTTAATTTACAGAAAGTCCTAAATAGCAAAACATTTTTTTCTATCACTCATCAATGTCAAAATATAGTTTGGTAACTCAATAGTCAGAGGTGTAAAGTACTTGAGTAAATGTAATTAGTTACTGTACTTAAGTATTTTTTTGGCTACTTTGTAGTTGTACTGAGTATCAAAGATATTGGCAGCTTTTACTCTTTACTTGACTACATTTTCGTAGTAAACTACATTTGTGATGAGTAATGCAATTACAAATTACATTTTTCATGGTAGTTTACTTCTTCTGCAGCAGTTTGTTTCTTATATAAAGAAGCGATATCACCATCTAAGGGCACCGAAGGTACTATATCTTGTGCATTTTGACTTTACTCTCCCAAAACTTGTCAACAAGGATACTTTACGTGAAAGTGAGTGCATTAGCAGGTAGTTGCTGATCGCAGATGTCTGATTTAATCGATGGGGAATTGACATTTAATTTTACTTAACATTGTTTTATTTATCTACTACATTGACAAGACCATTTTGAAGGATATTGGTTTACTTATGGCCACTTGAACTTGAGAGTTTGTAGACATTTAAAAGGTTGTTGTGTTGACCTTGATTTATTGCAACACTGAGGTATTCAGTTTTATTATGATTTTAGAAAATAAACTTGATTTCTCATCTTACAAATCAATAGTTTCTTATTTTCACTGGCAGTCTCAATAACTAGTGCATCTCTGAGCCTACATTCAGCATGAGTAAAATACTTAGGGTATCTGATTTCAACAGTACTTAAGACTTTTACTCAAGTCGTATTGGAATTGGTTACTTGTAACTTGTAGTGTAGTCATTTTCGATGCAAGGTATCGGTACTTTTACTCAATTAAGGTTTTTATGTACTCTTTACACCTCTGTCACTAGTAGATAAAACAGAAGAGAAAAATCATCATTCTTGAGAACTAAATTCCACATGAACAAACACAGTTTGTGTTTTCGATGCTGTAAAGCGTAAATATACAAGTTATTTTCATGCTCCACACAGGCGACACAAAGAGAGAAAGACAAGATGGCTCCCAGATATGTCTGTGCACTGATCATCTTCACAGGTTGGTGGCTTCACATGACAGTAAATTCATAAACACAACAAAATCATTAAAATTAATCCATTTTCCTTCTTACTAAGCTCTTCAGTACTTACGTTCTTTATGTAGGGGTGATCAGTGTAACTGGACTGCTGGCATCTTGGATGATGGGGTGTGAATTTTTATAGTCCTTTAAAAATACGTGACAGTCTAGTAAGCATTCTTCATAATTACAGGTTTTCTGTTCTTTTCTAGGTTTGAACGAACTGAGATTAAAAAAAAGTCTTCCATAAATCCATTCAAATTCAGCACAGTTGCAGCTCAAACAGAGACGACTACATTAGCGAATGCATTAGCTGTGACTGAAGGTGTGTCCAACACGCCGAAGGCACAAGTAATCACAGACTTTCTAGGAACTGCCCCAATGAAAAAGATGTCTGGAACATCAAGAGCATCATCTGCCGTTGCTTTAGCTGAACTCTCTCTGCAAACAACAGCTGAGACAGCAGCAGTGAGTGCAGCTGGGTCAGTGGAAACTACAGCTGGGAGAACAGTCACCTTGTCTGAGACTATAGAGAAAGTTACGCCATCCGTTTTACCTGTAACAACTCTAGAAACATCTAAATCAACTCTAGGTGAAACAGTCACCGCACATACACAAATAAAAGAAAGTACCCATGTGGAATCATCAACAAATACAGCTCAAAACACACCCAAACCTGAGAGTTTAAGTGTTAGTGATTTTAAACAAACACATAAAAGTGAAACAGATGTGGAAATATTTGGGAAACCAACAGAAGTAGGCATCACAGTACCAAAACAAGAATCAGGGACAACCAGTTTTGCTCATACTACAACTACAGCTAATACCAAGAGTGCATCTCCAATACCAGAACCAAAGACAGACGGAGCAACACATTTCATTACCAGTCAATTGAAATCTTCAGAAATTACATCTGAAAATAAAGCAACAACAGAAACTAGACCAGCTGCTACATTCAAAACAGCAGCTTTTATAACTGAAACAAAAGTAGATTTAACTGAAGGAAAACCGGCACCAAGCACATTCATAAAAATGCTAAAAACAGCAGGAACAGAGCCATCTAAAGCTGAAACAAGTGAAACAACCACAGTCAGACCACAAGAATCTCAAGCTATAAAAACTTCAAATGTTCCAACAAAAATAAATCGGGCTACTGGTATAAAGTTTATAACTGCCCCTGGAAACAAAGGAAAAACAGTGGGAAAACGATTAAGTACAGCAGGTAGAGGCATTACAAAAAAAGGCAGACATGGCCAGGAGAAGAGACCCCTGCCCCATGATAAAACTTTGTATTCTGCCATCACTATGGGTTGCATCCTAGTGATATGTGCCCTGCTAGCACTTATTGTGTTTATAAAGGATTTTATCGGGTGCTAAGATACTTAGCATATACAAATGTTGGTTAATCATGAATAAAAATCATTTGTTTTGGAATGTAAATAAACTGATTGAATAAATAACTAATTCACTAAAATGGATTCAAAATATGATTGTTGACTTTTTTTTTCCCAGCATAAGGTCTTAAGGGCAGTACATCCAAAAAATGAAAATTCTGTCATTATTTACTCACCCTCATGTCATTTCAAACCTGTTTTTTCTTTTTTTCTTTTTTCCTTTCCTATGGGACACAAAAGAAGATATTTTGAAGAACTGGTTACAATAATAAGTCAATGAGATGGTCCTCACTGCAGAACACGAGATCCAGGGTTGGATCTAGATCCAATTCCTCCCACTTTACATATCCCTAAACCTATACTTGTCTCTAGATCTTGTGTGTTCTGCAGTGAGATTTGCAGAAAAAAAGAAAGTCATACAAGTTTGGAACAACATAAAGGTTAAGTATCCATTTGTGATTGTTTTTAACAATGTATTTGTAATTTGCATATTTTCTAAAAAATGTTATGTCTAAACATGACCAGAGTCAATAAACAGCTCAAAAGAGAAAAATACAACCCCACTAAAGTGATCTAATCATCCATCTACTATCCACAATTACTCTTTTGTGAAAGGTGCAGACTGTCCATTAATTAAATGATTAGCTATTTCCCCACAAAAGCTGTTTAATCAGCATAGTGAAGCCTCTCATCCTTTGACTTCCATTCAAAAAACAGCCTCTGGTCTCATTCCCAGCGTACCGCGGGGGGCGGAGCGTTAGCATTAGCCGTTACACTATTTTGGCTAAAGGTTGCAGGCTTGCATTCCAGCGGCTTTGTCACCACTCCCTTTCGAAGCAAAATAGAGAAGCTATGGTGGCCGTCTGGCCAACACAAGTCAAAGATGTCACCGTCTGAGACAGCAGAGAGTACGTTAGCCAGTCAAGCAATGAGTTTTTTTCTCACTTCTAACTAGTGATGTGAAACCGAGGCATTCTGAAGCATTGTCTCGCGCATATACTTCAATGAGAGTGAGACATCATCACTGCCGCTGTCAGATCGCGATCAGACCTCACGAATCGAGTGATGAATGCCGTTGGACATAGCGGTGTATTAGAGGTAAAAAAAATTATATAAATACTGTTCGATTTATCACACAAACCGATCATTTCGTGTCTTAGGACATCAATGTGTCGTCACGAGCCGCAGGGTTTAATTTGGACTTGTCTATGCAAGTTTTATTTACTCTTATAGTAAAAGTTCCCATCCACTAGCATTATTTGACTGACAGACTGCAACGGTTGGAGTTAAAAATCATCATTTGTGTTCTACTGAAGAAACAAAGTCACCTACATCTTGGATGCGCTGGGGGTAAGCAGATAAACATCAAATTTTCATTTTTGGGTGAACTATCCCTTTAAATAAAATATTTTGGGTGAGCTGTTTAACCGTTATGTTCTGTTCAGGGTCTCTGAGACCCCGGCAATAAAACATGATTAAATGCATTTTCCTTTATGCATCAGCTGCCAATTATTTTCAAACCAGTGATATCACGTGGTATTGTCATTACAACATCGGTACAGTGGCTGCGTCCGAAAATCTAGGTAGCTGTCTTGCTGCCTCGCTATCTTATAAGAGAATGACTTGTATGGGATATCAAAGGCAGCTAAGGATACATCTATGCTTCCTTCAAAAATCGATCTGAGGAAGGTAGCCTATCTCATGAGACAGGAAGTGAAGCTAACATTGGATTCGGACGTGTCTTGATGCCTTACTACCTTGAAATGTGTCCTCAGAAGGCAGCATTTTCCAGTTTTCGGACGCAGCAAGTGTGTGATACAATAGTGCGTTGAAAACTGCGTCGGAGCATCGGAGCCCCGGTATCAATCGTCCCATCACTACTTCTAACTGCGTAGAACTGCGTATTCAACGGAGTGACGATGCAGATCAAGAACAACGTAGTGACGAAACGTGTTTGTCCGTTTAGGGCTGCTGTAGAAACATGTCGGCGCATAATGACGACGGACTTGATATGGAGGGGGACCCACGGTCTATGTAGATATAAATGGCTCATTCTAAGGTAAGACATGAAAACATAACGGTTCATTAGATCTTTATACACCACTGAAAACATAATTATGTATATTATATTGCATTTCTGTCAATAGATCCTCCCAAATTTCACACATTGCACCTTTAAGCAGAAGAATACAAAGATACAAAGTGAAGTTCTGTTCCCTCATATGCTTTCCCCTCTGCTCATCTGAATACAACACGATACAAGATCTTATATACCTTGCTATTACAAGTAATGTAACATTAAGAGGGAAAGTGTGTTTGAGGCCACTTACTGACTCGAAGCAATAATTAAGAAAACTAGCTAGTAACTTGGCTACCTGTTGTGTTGATGCTTAAAATCTAACTGCAAAAATTATCCGCCCCCGGGAAGTCCACTGATTGGCGGAATGCCTTGTAACGTATTGGTCACTTGTATTAAATGGTAGAGTTTTAGTTGCTGGACTATATTTGGTTCTTGACCCAAGCAATTTTGACGATTCACTTGTGGCATTATTATTTGAAAAGTAAAGATGTTGCGAGATTTTAACCACAAGAGTCACAGACGTGAGTAGATCACGTGCCCCGGAAGACTATGTTCACATGGCCTCGTTGGCGCAGTAGGCAGCGCGTCAGTCTCATAATCTGAAGGTCGTGAGTTCGAGCCTCACACGGGGCAAAATCTTTTCATTTCTGCGAGTGTACAGTCACGCACAGGAACCAGTGGTTAAGGAGCACATTTTTTTGCTGCGTCAGATAAATAGGGTAGATTGCAAATGCAGTAAACTCACACAATACTCAGTCCGAATGTACTATACACTTTATCTACATCCACAGGCAGAAAAAGAGCAACTGGAAATGCAGTATAAAGCTTTATATGATTTATATGATGTGAAAAAAAACGTTTAAAATGTGAGCGTTTGAAGCATAGGTTTGAAGTTTATGAATGGGTGCACACAATGGTGCCGTTCTACTGCCCCCTATTGTTTTTGTTTGTGATCGTTTTCGTTTTGGCCACTAGGTGGAGGCAGACTTTCACAATTATTAGTATGATTATACAAAGTTAGTAGATGTTGGTACTGATTTAGATGTTAGTCAATGTTAGTAGTATTACTAACATCGACTCGCTGAAGAAGTCATTTTTAATTGTAAACTGGCCTCACATAAGGCGCTTTGAATGTTTTTTTTTTTAAGTTCCACTAAATTTAGATTTCAGTTTGGCACGTTGTTTATGAAAAGCCTATTCTGTCTTTCTTTGTACACGGGTCTGCAAACAGTCTGCAAACCAGGCACATCATGTAACAAATCTAAGTGCCGACCATTTTGTTGTTCGTAGCACTTTGTGCTGTAGCAACTATATTGATGGTAGATCAAATAAAGCATCTTGAAACGCTACTTGCTGTAAGGACCCCAGTAATCCCAGAAGGTGCTCTTTGGTTGGGTTTCAAACATAGGCCTATACTTTATAAAAGAATCCAATTCACTTCTTCCGGTCCAAAAAAGTTAAAAAGCCTTTATTCACATGGCTAATCACAATAGAAACATTATAAAACACTGCACACTGATGCATTTCGGATTTGACAATCCCCACTTTGTCTGTGCAGATGATACTACAGCTGGTAGTTTGCAAATGAATGATTTCAGTTTTCAAAGCAGCTGTCATTACTCAAAGGAAAATTAGACCAGTTTTTGGAATCAAGTGGTTGATATGATTAAGAGTAGGACTAATATGTTGTATTCACTTGGGAATAATGTCTATAGAAAATAACCAAGCTGACAAGCATGGCTTCTCTCCCCGTGTATTTTCATAGTGCAACAATTATCCCCGTTTTCTCAGCCTCATTGTTTATGAATTCACCAAAGCACCCTGCTGGATCTCAAACATAATTATTGAACTAAAAAGGGGGTATTAATTTATCTTCATTTCTTTGGTAGATATCATCTTTCTTACTGCTATAATATTGCGCTTCTGTAGTTATATTTATCAAGTCTGGGTTGTTGTTGTTTTTTGTTTTTTTTTGTGAAAAATAACTTCTCACAGTTCTGTCTCAAAGAAAGCAAAAAGTATTTAAGAAACTGAGAGCTTACACTTTTTTCATTCCGTTTCAGTAGAACATTTCTGCACAATTTAAATGGTTCAGAAAACCAAAATCATCATTGCCATCTGTCAATGACTAACTTCATATAAACACGTAATGAGCTCAGTGGCGCCAAAGAAAGATGACAATGGGTGCATTATCAAATAAAGAAAACAATGTACAAACAATGTACAATACAAATTATTAGAACAAAACACTATCAATGGTGAACAACAGACAGACATTAATACAAACAAAGGAATATCACAAATCAAATGATCGTTGATATCAAACTATTTGAAAGAGGGCTGAAAGCAATAAGAAAAAAAAGAAAAGAAAAAAGTCTTACAAAGTGAAGCCTTAAAAAAAGAAAAATGAAGAGAAACAGAAAAGGCACAATATTTAACAAAATGGTGAGCGATAATAAAGTTAGCCAAAACGTGCCGAGCAGCAAGATAATTAAAAAAAGAGTCCACTTAAGTTAAAAGACATTTCATCCATTGACAATCCCTCATCCAACACAACAAACACATTTTCAAATGGGTGCAAATAGATTAGGAGGGATATGAATAAAAGTATACAATAAAAGCAACATAACATATTAATATTTAAGAAGTTAATGATGATTAATTTCCAAAACAAGAAAATGATTAACAGGACATGAGGAGGTGAAACACGAAATGCTTTGTTGTATTTGGGGGTAAATGTTCATAACTGCAGTTATACTAGATTTGATGACGTGTACTAGTGGTGGAATATCATATTCATGTATGTACATGAGAGAAAGTGTGTGTGCTGCGGAAGTGTTGAGCCCTAGCGCGTATACACACGTTAGGTTGGCGTGCAACAAATCCCTGTTTACAGTGACATCTGAATGAACCATTGGTGTTGATACAGCGTGCATTCTTGCAGGGGCTCGACCTTGTCCCTCGGCCCGCACACTCATCGATATCTAGAGGAAGAGAGAGAGAGAGAGAGATGGAGCCTTAAATGATGTCTGTCCATACATTTACAAGTGATTAAATGTGTTGATTTCAGGAGCATGACCCCAGTTTCAGAAAAAAATAAGCAAGAGATTTTGTGCTTGACTATCTGCATTAACACACCTGTACAGCGTGTTCGCGAGTGGTCCAGTACAAATCCAGTATTGCACTCGCACATCGTACCCAGATAGGACCGCACACATCGTCCATTAGCACAGCTACACTCGTCTGAGTCTTCTTCTGAACTGTCTCCCTCTGAACACATGAGAGTGACAGAACCGATCATGAAACACTGCAATGTTTTTGAGTCTTTCTGTTTAGCTCAAGGTGAATAACACTGTCAAGGTCACCTGGGTTGTAGGAGAAAGCTGCCAGGAAGTCCCCCTCTCCATCAGACTCAGTCTCCAAATGCATCTCACATAACCTGTTAAAAAGCACTGCACACACACAATAAAACTAAATGAAGGAACATTTTGATATTTGATTTATTTTGAATATAACATAAAATATATTTTTTATATTCATTTAAAATGGCGCTCAATGCAACTGCATTTTTGCGTTCTACCGTGGTCTAGCTCTTTTCTTTGCACCAAAGTCTTAATTCAACCTTAACACATAGAAATTTCAGCCTTCTCAACCTTTACCAAACACAAATGCAGAATGTAAAATGGAATTATTACACATGAATAGATGTAAACGGCCTAAAATGAACACTCATCGAGCACCAAATGCAAGTAAAAAACACAAAAAACATCCTAAGCGCGCACCCTGAAAGCATCTCAAACAGCGTGCAAACACTAAGTTGAGCTCTGTTTCATGCCTTCCTATACTTCACACAAAATTATGTCGAAAAAAAAAAAAAGCCAAGTAAACATAGAGACAGAGCGCATTTAGAAAATAAATAGATATAAAATATATATAAATATTATAAAAACGTCTTTGTTTTTGGTTCTGGGTTTTTTAGCTTGTTTGCTGTACACCCTGTCACATAGCAGCGTTTAGACATTGTTCTGTTTTTTGTTATAAGTCAGAAATGACAAACAGGCAGCTTCACGCAATACAAAATCAATGGATTTCAACCTGGTTTGGAGGTGGTTTTCAGATTATGTCGCGTCGCTCTGTCTCTATAGTCAGTTGAGAAAGAAAAATCACGATCTATGTGTGCATTCACTCTTAAAGTGACAGCATCCTAATAATCCTGCTGCTGTGCGGTCTACATTTTTAATGTTAACTAAACAACAATGGAAAAAAAATCACTCGCTGCTCTTGAACTTTAAAAAGGACTATGCAGTGTTATTTATTGATTAGACTACTTTATTAAATAAATTTCTGTACCTAAAAAAACTACTGTTAGTCCTGCCTGAAAAGCACTGGTATTTAATTTCTAACTTTGTTGTATTATATTTATTTGTGCTATTGCTTATGGGATGATTTTTTTTTTGTATTTTATTACTGACCGTTTACTTGTCTTTAAAAATGTAGGCTATTAAAATTATATTAAGCTAGTAGTTTTATCTGTGGTATCAAAATTGGAATAGAGGATTGTGAATTTTCACTAGTATCTAAAATATTGGTGTCATAACTGCCTGTTTTTGTTTCATGGCTGGTAAAAAATAGTTTTGGCAAATAAATTTTCTTAAGTCACTGGCCATTGGCAGGTGTGGCAAAATGTTAGTTTCAGGCCCTGCATGTAAATTTAAAACAGAAAAAAAGTCAACATTGCTAAATGTTTTTAAAGATATTTACATTACCATTCAAAAGTTTGGGGTCAGTTAGGTTTGTTTTTTTTTTTTTGTTTTTTTTTTTTGAAAAAAAATTAATACCTTTTTTTCAGCAAGGATGCATAAAATTGATCAAAAGTGTCAGTAAATACTTTTAGAATCTAATTTTTAGAAACTTTGATCAAATAAAAAATTAGCCTTGGTGAGCAGAAGAGACTTCTTTTCAATACCTGAATTTCTATTAGGACAGGTCCGACACTCTGGACCCCAGCCTCGACCGAAATGACAGCAGCACTCGGAGTACGTCACCGTTTGCTCATTCTGTGGCAAAGTGCACATAAGATCCTCATCGACCTCGTGGAAACATATGTCCTTATGTGCTGCGGTGCGGTCTGAGAAAGACGGAGATAAGGAGATGATGGAGGACGTAAAAATATAAACAAAATACACAAGGGTCACAGAAGAAGAAAGAAATGGAAAAGTAGGTGGAAAAAAAGCCAACTCAAAGGCTAACACAGCTAAAACATCTTTAATGGTTCATGCTCAGCAGTCATGTGGTCAACCGACGCAACCGAGCAAAAGCTTATGGACTGCCAAGCCGCATGAAGGCTAATCAATCAAAAACTTTTTCCACCAATCACAAGTCTGCATGCTGACTACTTGTGATACCCACCATCATAGACGCATTGCTTGAGGGCTGCACTGAAGGTGAGTGGCTGCTCGCAAATGCAGTGGAAGGAGCCGGGAGTGTTGACACATCTCCCGTTCCTACAGTAGGAGGGATCCTCACACTCATTCACATCTGAAAGGTGCACCACAGACACACCCATTACTAAAGAGATATACAGAGAGAAGGACAGATAGAGAGAAAAAAGGAGGAGGGAGGAAGACAAGGAGAGAGATATCAGAAGCACACAGTCTTGGGTGGGAACTTCAATAAATGTTTGGAGTTATTCCATCTTTACTTTTCAAGGAAGAACAGTCAAATCCTCTGCCACATTAGAACTATTCTTTACCTTTTATGTTATATTGTAAGAAGTCATGGCATCTGTTATTATGACGCTGATGATCTCATAAATCTATACTCACCCGCATGTTCCTCAGGTGTTACACAGCTGTTACGGTCAGTTGCCAGAATCCAGGGAGGAGTGCAGATGCAATAATAGGAATCTTGGGTGTTTACACAGTGGCCATTTTTGCAATTAGCAGGGTCCTGACATTCATCCACACCTACAGCAAAAAATGTCAGAAACGGTGAAATTAAAACATTACAATGTAAACATTCGCCACCAGTCTAAAATAATTAAATAATCACAATCATTTACTTTTTCAATTTAATTTATAATTAAAGCAAAAATACATGACTGTTCAGAGGTTTGGGGTTAGTATTTTTTTTATGTTTTTGAAAGTCTAGTTATGCTCACCAAGTATAAAACTGTGAAATATTATTACAACTGAAAATAACTTTCTATGTTTCCTATGTGAATATATTTTAAAATGTAATTTATTCCTGTGATGTCAAAGCTGAATTTTCAGTATCATTACTCCAGTCTTCAGTGTCACATGATCCTTCAGAAATCATTCTAATATGCTGATTTGCTGCTCAAGAAACATTTCTAATTATTATCAATGTTGAAAACAGTTGTTCTGTACAAATGTCTGAACTGTCAATCCTTGATGAATCCTTAATTTTATGAAAAAAAAAAAACCTAACCCAAACTTTTGAACAATAGTCTACATGTGTGTGTATATGGATAGTCAAATGTGTGTAAATGTGTTTGTGATTAATTATTTGATATTGAAATTTTGGAAACCTCATAAATGTCCTTACTGTCACTTTTAATGAATTTAAATGAATTCACCGCACGTCACTCCCGGATAACTGAAAATGGGTAAAGAGGCGGGACGTGGTTGGAGCTGATGTGATTGGTTGCTGAAACCACGCCAGCCTAGCTCGACGTCACCATGTTAGCAAGCGAAGGAGCTATCTATCTAGATACTATCTAAATTATTAATGAAGATAAGTTTTATCATCAGAAAGTTCTAAAGGTTTACTGTCAATCTACTGTGTTTTTTTAAGATATAGATCCTCCAACACCAGTAATTTGTGTTGGGTGTGCAAATAACATGGAAAATTAAAATGGGACTTCATACCTTTTATAATAGAGATCGCGAGATGAATCCAATCTGTGGCACTTGAGTAAAATATAAATGTCCATTGCAAAACAAAAAACAGTACTTTTTGTCCATGAAATATTGATATTTTATCGATTGTTTGCATAACATTTCTTCTGAATGATCTGCTCTCTGTCATTGTTCTTCAAGAAATAATGCAATCTGAGCAGCGTTTATGTTGTAAAACTGTATACGATCGTATCTAACAAACAAATGAGCCTGTGTCCAAAGTATATTTTTTCAAAATAGTGCAGCAGTTTTAGTTATAATATCCAATCAGTGCTGTCAGAGTTGTATATCCTCCTGGTATTGTCATTGTAGTAAATCTCACAAACAAAAATTTCAGCCAATGCCACGATCCAACAACGTGTGTTCTGTTTCTTCTGCATGCATGCACATCTACACAGACACACATCAGTCTCGAATATTATGCAGCAAGCCATATTTTATAATTGTATAAAATAATCGTGCACAAATACGGCTGAGATGCCAAATTCAGCGGCTGGAATTAACTGAGGTAAAGTGACGGCTCACAGACAGCAGCGGCATCTACCTGTCACTCAAGTGACCACGCCCTTAATTATGCAGAACTTTTAAGGCTTAATATAATTTAAAAGAATGAGTTATAAAAAAATTCACCCCCCTCACAGTTGTCATGAAGGGCAAAATTAGCAGTATAGATCAAAACCACAATTTGAACCAACTTGTAAACATGTTTTTTTCTGCTATAAACTTAACAATTTAACATGGGACTCAATGAGATTCTGCTCTCTTTTGGAGCCTGTCCCTAGCGGCCAGTCGATGAATCGCAGTTTTAAGTCACTTCCGTATTGGCTTCACGAGAGACTGGGAGAGGTTGCTGCTTGTTTTCACATCATGTGGCTATGACACTATATAAAGCTTTCTGTGCAAGTGTGAGTCACAGCCTCGTTGGCGCAGTAGGCAGCGCGTCAGTCTCATAATCTGAAGGTCGTGAGTTCGAGCCTCACACGGGGCAGAAGCTTTTTGAAAAGGTAGCTTTAAATACTAAGTGTGTCACACTAAATTAGAAAGACATACCTGTAATTGTTGGAAAGACACACTTCTTGTTGATGGCATCAGGAACCCAAGGTGGGTTGCAGGTGCAGTAGAATGAGCCTCGAGTGTTCACACAATGACCATTGGTACACAGGGACTCGTCATGACATTCATCCACATCTACAAAGGGAAAGAGAGAAAAATAATATTTTTAAGGAATTTTACAGTGTGTTTGAGTTCGACAAGTATAAGAGATTTAGGGGTTATTGGTTTGTTTTGTGCGTCAGAAGTGCTGTACCTGTGCCATTCTACTGCTCTCTAGTGGCAGACACAAAAAAAATCCTTCTTTCTACCACTAGCAGGCAGTACAGCAGCACAGAAAAAAGTTGGCTTTCAACAAAAATATCACACTGGTTTTATGAAAATTACTTTTATTCTTATTTTTTGTTTTCTAAAATAATCGAATAAAACATCCACTATTTATGGAGCCCCTAAAGGGACGTGGTGGTGGAAAAAAAATTAGGAAGGAAATTTTAATCATCACTGCTCTCCTGCTGGTTAGGTACTACAACACTTAGTTTGATAAAAAAAAAAAAAAATGCATAACTTTTATGATTATTAAATAAAATTAATAACTTCACTGTTATTAGTAAAAATATTAAATAAATTGAAAGGCCATCAAATCCCGTAAGCAATTGTCATGCAAAAGCTGTTGTATGTATGTAAGCTGTGTACCAACATCATTTGTGTAAAGAAGGTGCTAAAGTTTATGTGCTACTTGCCAAACTAAGTGTTGTAGTACCTAACCAGCAGGAGAGCAGTGATGTATGAACTAAATCTGGTGACAGTACAGTGTGTTACAGTGAAGTTGAGTATTTTTTATAATATAAAATGAGCAAAAGGGTTTTGGGTTTTGCACTTTTCAGACGGTCCCTTCAGACGTGTATCTCTACTGCCTGCTCATAGAGACCAATTTATTATAAAGCATATTTGAGGAAAATTGGGTTGTTGTAGCTTGTTTTCTAGGTTACTATGATTGGAAATGGCTGCATTTGTGTTTTAACAACGTTTAGTTAGGAGTTATTAATCTGGGAAGCTCGAATCTGTGAATATATTGCCAACTTTACTGAACTGCTTGACATAAGCACTGACTGCATTTCGTTATATTTGAGTACAAGTCCAAATTCTAAGAGCTGCGCATTATTTGTGTGCATTATTAACGTATGTTACTAACTGAAACACTACTGCCAGCCAGCGGGACATTAAAGATGTAATGTTTGTCCGAGCTCACAGCAAGGGAATGATTATAACTTTGCGAGGGAACGCAAACATCTATGCAAGGGAACGCAAAGCATCTCGGGGGAAAGCAAACCACTGTAAATTTCAAAAAATATATATTACAATGCATGAAAAAATAAGTAGAAAAAGATATAAAATGATTTAATAATTCATCAAATAATTATTTTATTGTATTTGTAAACAAATCATAGCATTGTATTGTGCCTTTATAGACTACTGTTCAAAAGTTTATTTGATCAAAAATACAGTAGAAACAGTAATATTGTGAAATATTGTTACAAATGAAAGTAATTGTTTTTTAATTTGAATATATTTTAAAAGGGACCTATTATGCAAAATTCACTTTTATATTGTTTTTGAACATATTTATTTGTTTACAGTATGTGTACACAACCACCCTATTGTGGTAAAAAAATCCATCCACTCTGTTAATTTCCCCATAAAACTGAAAGTGTCTCAAATGAGTTGTTCAGGAATGCACTCCAATGTGATGTCACATTGGAACAGGCCCCGCTCATGACTGGCTATGTAATATTCCCTATTAGCTTAGCTCCTCCTCCTTAACAGCAGCATTCAAGTAAGAAATGTATTCTTATTAAAGCTAATAAAGTTATTTAATCAAGAGCAATGAGTGATTTACAGTTTTTTTTTTTTTGTTTGATTCATATTAACAGCATATACAGCAGTAGATACTGTATATTACGCAGCTGTTTACATTCACAGACATAACAGATTGTGTTTATGTGAACTTTGTGTGTTTTAGACATAACTTGTGTATTTGACAGTTTAAGCGCATTAAGACGTGAAAGGGAAATGAGAATAATACTCAGGACACACAGTCTGACAGCCAGCTTCCTGTGCCCATGCTTCGGATGTGTGCGCTCAGAAAACCATATCAGAATTTTGAATTGATATGGCTTTAAAACGCATGTAAATAATAAACTTTCATGATGATGAAGAATTGCAGTGTCACGTGAGCATGGCCGTGATAGAGATGATAATCAAAACTAGGGCTGCATGATTTATTTGCCAAAGACTGCAAGTATATTATGCACAGTTTTTCAGAGCTGTACAGCTCTGTGATCGGTAGTTATCTTAGTGCTACTCCATCTGAAAGCCAGAGGGCGCTCTTGCACAGAAACTCCAAATATGCCCTGCCGCAGAATAAGATAACACGTGTCATGTCGCTGTAGCAGAGTAAACAGAAGATTGATTAAACATGACTAATAAACACACGACTACCTTATTCTGTGTAAGAAGCCACATCATGTCACAGAAGGATGCTCAACTGTCATGAAGTGAGTTTGGAGTAAAAACAATTATTAAATGTTGTCTTTTGTCAGACAAGATGTTAATAAATGCTTCTCATATCTGGAAAGATGTTTGACAAGTGTTGCTTTTTCAAATATACATTTATAAGCGACTCAAACTCACAGTGTTGTGATGCTTAATACTTTTGAGGAAATCATGATACATTTTTTTTTATCATGATACATTAAATAATTTAAAAACATCAGCATGTTTCTGATTTGTAAATTTTAACCTTGTTCATTTTTTGGGGGGGGGTAGCAATGTAAATGTCTGCACTGTCAATCTTTGCTGAATATTTTCATTAAAAAAAATGTATTTAACCCACTTAAGGGTGTATTTAGACAGTCAAGTGTGTGTAATGTGATTTTACCGATACATTCCAGTAGATTGCTGTCATAGTAAAATCCCTGTTGGCAGTAGCATTCAAAGCCAGGCTGTGTGTTCATGCAGCGTCCCTCCTTACAGATCTCATTAGAGAACAATACACACTCATCAATATCTACAAAGAGAGCGAGAAAGAGAGAAATTCAGTTATTATTTGAAGTGTGTGTGTGTTTATGTGCATGAATACACATATTTGTGCGCATTTACCTCTGTGCCCGGGTAATCCATATTCTATCTTTCCTTCCTCATGGTAAAATCCTCTGCCGACTGGACATAGAGAGTGATACTCCGCTGAAAACAACAGACAACATCAATCAATCACCTATACATCCATTGATGGACCAATACCTCTTTTATCCATCAATATATCCATGTATTTGTCTGTTATCTAACCTGAGTGGTAGACGGGACAGGGGTAGATCTCACAGTGATCTCCCCATCCCACACCGATAGAGCAGCAGCACTCCTGCTTAGTAACGTTGGTTGCCAGGACACTGTCACAGAACACGGTGTCATCCAGATTTAGGTAGCACTCCTTCTTATCATCCATCTCAACCTCTATGTGGGGAAAAAACAAACGTAAAAAAAAAAGAGAAAAGCAATTTAATGTGATCACCAAACGCACTTATTAACCAGACCGACTCTTACTCTCACAGCTGTGTTTATCTTCAGACAGTATGAAACCATCGTTGCACACGCACACATATCCACCCTGTCTGTTTTCACATACGCCGTGAGGCTGACACAGACTCCTTTCCACAGCACACTCATCTATGTCTGAGACAGAAAGAGTCAAAGGGTGAACAAGAGGACCAAGCCTGGGCCTGGGACGGAGAATTGGGCGATGTAAAAAGTGTGAAATACCATACCCTGGCACCTTCGTCCACTGACAAGCATGTATCCTTTCTGGCACTCACAACGGTAAGAGCCCATCGAATTGATACAACGTCCTCGTTGACAATTGGAGGCTCGCTCACACTCATTAATATCTAAATAGATCAAAAATAATGTTACTGATTCACATATCGTGAGCACTGGTGAATTGTTTCAGCCTTATTAGAAGGTTTACAAGATGCACACTATCATTCAAAAGTTCAGTATGTTTTTTAAAACAAAATTAATTTGATTATTTAGCAAGGCTGCATTAAAGCCGGGGACACACTTAAAGACTAGCTAAAACATTCTAAGACTGAGCTCAACACAAAAAGACTGTTTCTTTCGACTGAAGCTGATTTAAATACTCACACACGGAATTTAAACTAACACCGACTGAACGCAACTAGCTCTGACTCTGCGCGTTTGGGCATGATCAGTCGTAAGTATCAAATTACATTCATAATCTGCCTTACAATCATTAAGTGTGTCCCCGGCTTAAACTGATCAAAAATGACAGTACAGACATTTACAATGTTACGAAAGATTTCTATTTAAAGGTGCTAAAGAGGATCTTTTCGTCAACTGAGAAACCAAAGACTGTTACTGAGTTTTTGAAATGAGCGCATGCATAAGAACAACCCCCCTCCTTTTGAGGGAACGCCTCCCAAAACTTGTGCACGAGTATTGGAACACGAGTGTTTACCACCGGCATTCGCTGTGTCGTGTTAGTGGATTCATTATGTCGGACTCACTGCAGGTAACTCATAATCTGCAGTTGTTACTCCTGTCTCCTGACAAAAACATTGCATGCGGCGCCTGTGGAGTGTGGAAAGTTACTGGAGCGTGCAGCCGCGCACGTCTCTCACAAGGAACGTCACGGCAGTGATTGACAAGCCAGAGGGCCAATCGTTTATGCGATGATCGCGTAAACGATTGGCTGATGTTTTTAAGGCCCTACCTCGTGCACAGATGATGTATATTAATATTATTCATTTCAGTGCACCTAATAAATAGTCTTTTATCAGTTAGTAAAGACAGTTTCAAGTACATTGCAAAAATGTATAAAACAAAACATCCTCTTTAGCACCTTTAAATGCTGTTCTTCTGAACTTTCTATTGATCAAAGAATACTGAAAAAATGTATCATGGTTTCCCCAAAAATATTAAGTAGCACAACTGTTTTTAAAAGTGATAATATATAATTGTTTATTGAGCATCATATTAGAATGATTTCTGGTGGATCATGTGACACTGAAGAGTAGAGTAATGCTAAAAGCTGAAAAATCAGCTTTGCCATCACAGGAATAAATTAAATCTTAAAAATATTAAAATAGAAAACAGTTATTTTAAATTGTAATGATATTTCACAGTTTTACTGTTTTTACTGTATTTTTAATCAAATAAATGCAGCCTTTGGTGATCATGAGACTTCTTTCAAAAAACAAATCTGACCACCCCAAAAGTTTTACATTAGAGGACTATTAGCTTTATTGAACATTTTAGACCACATAATTATTAAACATAATTACTGAACTATTGCACGTTTATGTTATAAAAAAGAGATCTGGTCCTCGCTATGTGACTCTAGGCAACATACAAATGCCAACTTTGTAAATTGTTACTGAGAATAACTGGACATCATCGATATACACTAAACGACAACAAACGATGTGTGTTCTACAGTCGGCTCAAAATATCAAACATGTTTCATATCCTCTGACTGGAAGGAATCATTTTGGAGCCTGTGCCAATTTGCACAGTTTTCTGTGAAATCTGTCAAAACATCTAGGGTCTACATCTAGCATCAAAACATCTAGAATGCAAA
Organism: Chanodichthys erythropterus; assembly: GCF_024489055.1. Taxonomy (NCBI): domain Eukaryota; kingdom Metazoa; phylum Chordata; class Actinopteri; order Cypriniformes; family Xenocyprididae; genus Chanodichthys; species Chanodichthys erythropterus. The sequence goes on along the minus strand of NC_090233.1, from coordinate 38,654,757 downwards.
CCAAGGCAAAAAATCAGGGCAAAAGTCATGTAGTGTATTTCAGCCTTAACGCAATCTGTACTTTTCTGTTTAAGTGTACAGATATTGCATGTGCAGTATTAAGTTAATGCATCTTGCAGTGCTGGATTAGTCATTACAAGCTGACCTTCGCAGTGGCTTCCCTCTTGTGTAGGCTGGTAACCAGGGTAGCACTGGCAGCGGAATGATCCCTCAGTGTTAATGCAGTGACCGTTAGCACACAGACGGTTGTCCTGACACTCATTGATGTCTGTGGAGAGACAAACAGACACATAACCTCCAAATACACATGCACACGCACTTAAATCTCTCTTTGTGTAAATGTTGAAAAGTTATGTTTTGCATATATTTATTCTCTTTAGAATAAACTTGTGGATGAAGTAACAAAATATAATTTAAAATCATTTAGAATGGCAAGATTAAGTTTCCATTTAACAGCATGTTGTTTAGTTTTGTTGGCTGTGTGCCACTGACCTCTGCAACCTTTGCTGTCAGCCTCAGGCAGGAACCCCTCATTACACAGACATCGATACGATCCTGCCAAGTTCTCACAATGACCGTTCAGACACACACCACGATTCTGACACTCATCGACATCTGATAGAGAGAGAGAGAGACAGACATCTCTTGTAAGATTACGCTATTGTCAAATTTATTTGTCAAAAACAGCCCACATTTATAACCTTTCCTACTTGCATCAGGTACATAACCATGTGTTGGATGGCTTACACTACCGTTCAAAAGTTACTGAAGATTGTGCTGACCAAGGCTGCATTTATTTGCTTAAAAATACAGTAAAAACAGTAATATTGTGAAATATTTTTACAATTTAAAATTACTTTTTTCTATTTTCAATATATTTTAAGATGTAATTTATTCCTGTGATGCAAAGCTGAATTTTCAGCATCATTACTCCAGTCTTCAGTGTCACATGATCCGTCAGAAATTATTCTAATATGCTGATTTGTTTAAAAAAAAAACATTTATTGTTATTAAAAATGTTGAAAATACTTTTGCTGCTTATTTTGTGAAAACCATGACACATTCATTCTCTGATGAATAGAACTTTTCAAAGAACAGCATTTGTTGAAAATACAAATCTTTTGTAACTTTATAAATGCTGTTACTGTCAATTTTTGTTTGAATTAATGTGTCCTTGTTGTATAACAAAAAAATCTTACTGAACGGTAGTGTACATGGTTTTTTAATGGCCAATATCTAGAGAGAAGCGTGGCCAATAGCAGAAATAATTCTAATAAAAATAATACAAGTTAATGACAGCAAATGGCATGAACAAAATGTTTATAATCCATTGACAAATCATTTTTTGGTCTATTGAGGAAACACACAGGGTGTAGTGCACAATGAGTTGTTTTGGTTTAGTTGTGAAATGCCTGGAGCCTGTGTGAGGAGCTGATGGTAGTCGGAATAGTCTTAGCCATATAATGTGTTTCTGTGAATGTGAGCTAAACTGTGTGTGCATGGTTGCATGTGTGTATATTCGTGTATGTATTCTGACCGTAACACACTCCTCCCTGTGCTTGGTATCCAGGTTGGCAGGGTATACACTCATAAGATCCAACAGTATTCTCACACTGTTCATTAGAACAGATATTCGGGTCCGCACATTCATTAATGTCTGCATAAGAGAGACAGGAACAGAAAAGAAAATAAGTTACAAACATTCCCAGCCATTTAAAGACACACTGTTAATAAAAACAGAATAAACCGTATTGGATGAACATGCATCTACAATTAACATTAAAGGTGCCCTAGAATTTAAAATTTACCTTGGCATAGTTGAATAACAAGAGTTCAGTACATGGAAATGACATACAGTGAGTCTCAAACACCATTGTTTCCTCCTTCTTATGTAAATCTCATTTGATTAAAAGACCACCGAAGAACAGGCGAATCTCAACATAACACTGACTTTTACGTAACAGTTGGGATCATTAATATGTACGCCCCCAATATTTGCATATGCCAGCCCATGTTCAAGGCATTAGACAAGCCAGTATTAACGTCTGGATGTGCACAGCTGAATCATCAGACTAGGTAAGCAAGCAAAGACAACAGCGAAAAATGGCAGATGGAGCAATAATAACTGACATGATCCATGATAACATGATATTTTTAGTGATATTTGCAAATTGTCTTTCTAAATGTTTCGTTAGCATGTTGCTAATGTACTGTTAAATGTGGTTAAAGTTACCATAGTTTCTTACTTTATTCACGGAGACAAGAGAGCTGTCGCTATTTTCATTTTTAAACACTTGCAGTCTGTATAATGCATAAACACAACTTCATTCTTTATAAATCTCTCCAACAGTCTGTAATGTTAGCTTTAGCCCGTTAACCACGGAGCACAGCCTCAAACTCATTCAGAATCAAATGTAAACATTCAAATAAATACTATACTCACATGATCAGCATGCAGCATGCATGACAAACACTTTGTAAAGATCCATTTTGTACGTTATATTAGCTGTGTGAACTTTGTTTATGCAATGAGAGAGTCGAGAGCTGCCTGAATCGCCGCATTTCTAATGATGACCCAAAATAGGCAGATAAAAAAATTAATTAAAAACAATTTTGAGCATTTTTGGGTATTTTGAGCTGAAACTTCACAGACACATTCAGGGGACACCTTAGACTTGTATTACATTTTGTAAAAAACAAAAACATTCTAGGGCATCTTTAAGTGTTTTGTGTCTATGCACAGTAAGGGTGGGTGTCTTCACCTTCACAAAGAGGCTGTCTGCGGGATTTGCTCCTGAAGCCCTGCAGACACTCACACTTATAGGAACCTAGCAAATTAGTGCAATGCCCTCCAACTCCACAGATATCAGGCTCAGAGCACTCATTTATATCTGAAAACATACATGCAAAAAGTTTTGGCAATCATCTGTATTGATATTGTCTTTTGTATAGTAGCCGTCCACTGTCTTTGAATATCCGATGCTGGTCACTCACCAATACATTTGCGTTTCCCATTATGCATCATAAGTTCATAGCCATGCTGACAGTTGCATCTGTAGGAACCCACTGTGTTAATGCAGGTGCCTCTACCACATGGCTTCGTTTCACATTCATTTTCATCTACAGAGAGAGTAAGACCACTGTATATATTTTTATATCATTTTTAAATATTTTTTTTGTGCATTACTGTTTTATATAATATTTCATATATTATACACCATTCAAAATATTTCAGTTTCAAATAAATGTTATTCTTTCGAACTTTCTATTTATCAGCCAATCCTGTAAAAATGTTGCACGGTTTCCACAAAAATATTAAGCAGCACTGTTTTCAACATTGAGAATAATAAGAAATGTTTCTTGAGCACCAAATCATCATATTAGAATGTTTTCGGGAGGATCAGCTGACACTGAAGACTGGAGTAATGATGCTGAAAATTCAGCTTTGCCATCACAGAAATAAATTACTTTTAAAATATATTAAAATAGAAAACTGTTATTTTAAATTGTAATAATATTTCACAATATTACTGTTTTTACTGTTTTTTTTTCTCAAATAAATGCATTTCTTTCAGAAACATAAAAAATCTTACCAACTCTAAACTTTTGAACGGTAGTGTATAATATTTTATGCACTACAAATGCAGGTATTAGATTCAGAGTACATCCATCTGTGATTTCATTGGTTGTACAGAATTTGTGTATAGTTACATGTATGTACTCACCAACACAACTCTTTCTCTGTGCATGTGGTTGGTATCCAGGGTAACAGTGACACATGAAACCATTCTGTGTGTTCATACACTCTCCATGACCACATATATTCCTGTTCAGCTTGCACTCATCCATTGCTGTGATACCCAAACACAAAACACACACCCATAATTGTGAGAGGGGAAAAAAATACTTTTCCCATTAAATTACCAAAACTAATTTTGCATAAACCAATATTGCAAAGTTAACTGACAAGTTGTCATGGAACTCACGTGAGACCTGTGTATGGGCCACCTCTAGTGAGTCACTCTCTCGAGGCACCAGGACTATGGGAGGAGTTGTCGGCTTGGCCACAATGACTGAGGAGATGGAAGCAGAAATAGAGAGGTAGGCAGAGAAAAAAGACACATTTAGAAGATAAACACTCAAAAAAAAATTGTGAGTAAAAGAAACTATACATTTTATGTTGCCATTTGTTATGCTCTACATGGTGAAGCACTGTGCTTTCTAAAGTGTACCTGGGTGGCGAGGGCCATGCGTGCTGATTGGTGAGAGCTGCATGGGCGTGGTCGTCTGAATGGGGACTTCCTGTTGACACGAGTGCAAAATCAATTAAGTAAAGTGTCTATAGTTGATCTTTGATAGAAATATAGAAAAGTCAGATGACTTTTTATTTCAGTACTTTTGTCAGAAAACCAGAATCTTACCGGAGACTTGACTTCTGGAACACAAACAAAGATACAAGGAATGAATCTGTTAATAAAATCACAGCAATCAATGTTATAGAATCTTTATCTCAGAACTGATTCAAACTGATTCTGTACCAGTGTCAGGATTAATGTGTTCAATACTGGTCAGGAAGGGCTGAATGGACAGAGTGCCATGATAGGTCAGGAAAGACATCCCCTTCCCTGCTGGACAGATCTTATTAAAGGAAGCTAGAGAGAGAAAGACCAAAGATTATGATTTTTTATTTATTTTTTTTATATATTATTAAATTCTGAATGGCACACACGCACTCTCATGAGGCACACTCACCTGTCCCATCCTGTGGGCACCTCTCACAGTTGCTTCCCCATGCTTTACCCACAGTGCAGCAGCATATCTCTTGGGAAAGGCGTGTTGGAAGAGCATGCTCACATTTCCCTGCTTCCGTAACCATACGATAACACAGCCCCTGCTCAACTGTTGCTGTTGATGGTAAGAGAAAAAAGATCTTAATGATGGTTTGCTGGCTATATAGTGCTTGTTGGCCATACTGTATATGTGTTTTATGTGAGTTTGCACATGTATTTATGTCTTACCTATACAGCGTGTCCTTTCTGTCAGTACATAACCAGGTTTGCAGGTGCAGCGGAAACTTCCCTGTGTGTTTAAACATTCTCCATTCTGACACAGCCCCTGCATCATACATTCATTTATGTCTAAGACAGAGAAAAGAAGGGACCAACAGCAGCAAACAAACAAATCATTAGTATTTGTAAAAAGTTCATAAAAATATGAAACAATTTTTTTGCCTACAATGGTCATCTTTTAAAGAATTCAAATTCAATTCAGGTAAACATACTGAGACATTTCATGTAAAAGAGAAAGCTCTCAAGTCTCCTTTTTTATGTAAATCATGTAGTGCTATACACTGACGTTTCTATAAAATAATTGATACTGCCAATGATGTCAAAAATCTATTTGATTTTTCTTTGGACCAGAACTTTACCTATACCCCTGGTGGTTTCACATACAATGCTTAAGCCTAGTCCCAAACTAAAATACATGCTTGAGCTGTTTTAACCGAAAGCAACTTGCATTAACATGTCTTAAAATATGTCAGTGCCATTGTTTTGTCTCAAGATGCACACCAGTATTTTTTTAAGGCATGTTCATAAAAGTTACTTAAATATTCATAATGAACTAAGACCTAATCCTGGCTTAATCTATGAAACCAGACCAGTGTTCTCATGCATTCAGTCTGGCAGCGAAATTGTGTAGCTCTCTGTTTATCTGGATTACACTGAAGCTGAATAATATCAACAGGAATTTCCATACTAATCTGTAACATGCAAGCGAATGCTTGTTTTAGCGGATAATAGCTAAAACAGTATGCTGTTTGTTCATCCAGAGGATCATCATCTGCAGAAGTGGGGCAATTTAACTACTGTTCAACTTAATCTTAAATTCTATATTGTTCAGTTTGCTCTGATCACATTGTTCACCTTTCATTTCTTGTGATAAATAGTGGGACTCAATTCAGTTTCTGAATTTCTGCTCACAGATCTATTGACACACCTCAACTATGATGGCAAAGTAGCTTTTCAGATAAAAGGCGTTTTATTTGCCACAATATCTGTGCTGATTAACTGAAGAAAGGAGGCTTTTCTATAGACCAGTGTTTCTTAAAACTGTTTTGAGTGGGTCACGGTGTGTGTGGTCAAAGAAACGACAACAGAAAACGTAATTCTAAATGCTTTTCTGATGCATAACTTTAATTTTGAAAGATCTTTGTGAAAGCTGTCTTAAGAGTGCCTGAGAAAAAACACGGTATGCCTATTTAGTATCAGTTGTCAGATGAGATGTTGTCGAGCAATATGTCAGTGTCAGTATTCTAACGTTATTTTTGTAACTTGTTACGAAATAAAAAGTATCTTACCTCAGAAAAACAAACCTTCCTGTTCTTTCAGAGGTTACACTGTGCTCTCGGCACACACTCTTCACTGTATATCACTTCATTTATACAGAGTAAATGAAATAACGAGCATGCAGCAAGTCACGTAACTGGTAAGTCGTGTGCTGAATTGGGAAGGATTTGCATGCAGGTATGATGGTCATTCTATTCATCAGGAGCAGTTTCCATATGTTGTTAGTATTGTATATTTATATTTTTGTAACCTTAACCCAAAATACCACTTTGTTTTCAGTTTGTGTTATTTTCAATATTTTTGATGAATGTGGTGGCTCAAATCAGCTTACTTACTTTATTGTATTAACAAAAACTAGTACTGTTTATTCATCAGTGTTAGTGATATTCTTATAATTTAAGTGTATGTTAAGTAAAGTGAAAATGTGTCTTCCATGGCCAAACCAGTTTAGAACTACTGCTATAGACATTCTTGGTTGAATCTGAGAAATGTTTTCATTGAGAAGGGCACGTACAATATATCAAAGATCTGAAGCATCTGCTTGCACTAAAACCTGACAGATGTTGTTAGTCATATTGCTAGTGTACAATTTATTTGCTTGCCTCATCCCAACCAATGGGATCATAAATGGAGATTATCACTGAATTATCTGATATTTTATGCTCCCTGTGCTATTATTCTGAATGTGAAACTGTGCATGTCTATATACTATGGTAATCCAAACTGTCTCCTAACTGGCAGAAAGTCCTTGACTTCTGTATTTCTCTCCTGTTCTGGAATAGATATTAGCACTTCCCTACCATCACTCGCATTTCTAGGATAAAATCCTTTTTAGCACAACAACTTCAATTTCTGTAACAGACTAATTTTGCAGATGCTACTGTAGGTACTTAGGAGCTTCTCTCTTATGATGTCTCTTGCATAGATGTGGCTTCAAATACATGATCTGAAATTATTAATATTATAACAATTATTATTAATATTTTTTTGTTTTATATATTGAGATAATAATTAGATAATGCGACTAAATAGCTTGAAAGTTTTATCTAGTATGATTTGGAATTGATTTTGAGGTTTCTAATTGGACCCAATTATAGTTATTGCAAACTCCGCTTACTTCAAATAAGTTTCATCCTCAGTAATTTTTTCACATTTAAACTGTTGGATATTTCAGCGATTTTCATTGTGGATGGCAAGAATTATTCCATGCCAAGAATGTATTTATGAGCTTCAAGTTTAATCTGATCATTTTATTTTAAATCTTACGTCTAACATAAAAATAAAACTCCAATGTCATTTGCCCTTAAACCAGTTGGACTTTAAATTAACTATCAAATACACAAAATAAAAACCATTTGTCTGGCAATCCAGCAAACAGAAGTATAAACTATTTTTCTGCACGTGGCTGACTATTTGGCAGCTGTCTTGTTTGAGTTCATGTAATGCTTATGGATATGTATCATTTTTTTTGACAACCAACATACCTTACAATTTGTAAAACCTATACAATACACACAATTCAGCATGTACACAGACATTACCTTGGCAGTGAGTGCTGTTGAGTCTCTTGTATCCCTGAGGGCATGTGGAGCCAAAGTCCTCTACTATAGTTTGGTGTTTCCCAGCATCTGAATGAAAGAAATCCAGAGAATTACCTATCATTTCTACTACTACAGCATCTGTACTAGCTGCTTTGTTTGTCTGATCAAGCCAGAACATAACAATAACATATCAAACCAATGAGGGGAATTTAAAGAAAAGCTAAATAAAACTGAAAGTGGTAAAAATGTTGAGAGAATTGATGAAAGAAGTGTCTGTGAGAAGATTTAAGTTTGAGAACAAACTGGTAGCATGGCATGCTATGTGTGATGTGGTTCATTTCTGTTTGTGTGAGAAAGAGAGAAAAGAGCCGCAGTGGGGAACATTTCTCTGAAGCTGATATTTTCTCTTCTGTATAAGAACATGTGAGAACAGAGACAGAGTGGCTTTCCAGAAAGCCTTTTGCCAAAGCCAACATTTTTTCATTCTTTTTTCCATCCTTCACTTTTGTCTCCTTTTACTGCAAAGGGTGTGTCATAGGAAAATATGGTGATGTTGCTGAGGCACGAAGACACTTGCAGACATTCACACACACTCGAACGCAAACACTAACACACATCCGTTCACACACAGACGCGTTCACCAGGCCAGGATCACCATCTGACTGAGCTCTGAGACATCAAATGGGTTAGGAAGACAAAATAGGAGTGGGGGGCGGGGAGGATATTCCTTCTGGCCCATTTTGAAACGTAACTCCAAGACTGCAATGACACATTCCCAGGGTGAATTTAAAAAGGAAAAAACTAAAGTAGTGGGACGGTGAGATGAACTTTTTTTTAAAGAACGGGTAATGGGAAAGGGTTGTTTTTGGCTTGTAACACACTTTGATCTTAGGCAGAGACAGTAAAATGCAACTCCCAAAGAAAAGCCATGTTATATAATAGAAAATAATTGAACTTACAAGGTAGTAAAGGGCATTTGTAACATTTATTTTGGCCCCAGGAATTACCCACACTTCCACAGCAGTCTTCCTGATTGGTCAGACCAGGGAGAGGGTTACTACTACACTACAAAAAGAGAAAGATTGAGAATTAAAGTGGTTATTTTTATTATTAAAAAAACAAAACAATTCATGGGCAAATCAGATTTTCTTTTTAATCTCATCTACTTCTGTCACTCACAGCCTGTTTGGGTGTGGTTTCCTGGAAGCACCTCCCCTTGGGCTTATGTGTCTGTGGAGGGAGGCGGGTCAAAGTCTTAGCACCATGAGGCTTGTTGTCTGATTGGTCAAGAGGATGAATGACAACTGAAGTGTCTGGTGTGTGAACAACACGGACATTGACCTGCACTGGAAAGATGAATAAAAAGAAAGCAATAAGGAGATATCCAGTTACTTTCAATTAACTTCCTAATAATGAAGTGTAGAAAGCATTAAGTATAAATATATCATTTGAAATCACAAACTCTAATAAAAAAATTGTTATTTTAGTATTATTTATACACTATTATATTCTTTATGAATATTTTGAAATTAAGCTTTTTTTAAGCTCAGTTTTAGTCATTTTATTCGTTTTTTTTAAAAAATACTTCTATTGAGCTTTATTTTTAATTTAGTTTTAGTAATTTTGTTACTTCAACTTCACTTATTTTCCTAGTTATTTGCCAAAGCAAAGTTTTTTTAAGTTAAAGTTTTTATTTGTTTTTTTGGTTTGCTTTCATCTAATATTTATATTTTTTAACATTAGATTTATTTAATTAACAAAAACTTTTATTAATAGTTTTATTTTTAGTTAACAATAACAAACACTGCAAAAAACACATTAAATATCTAGACTAAACAAACCTAGATGAAATGTGATCATGTTTTGCAGTGCATAAGCCAGACTAACCGTCCTTAAATTGAGCTATAGATGCACAGAATGTTAAAAATGTTATAGAATGAGCTTTAGTCAATCTTAAAGGGTTAGTTCACCCAAAAATGAAAATGATGTCATTAATGACTCACCCTCATGTCGTTCCAAACCCGTAAGACCTCCGTTCATCTTTGGAACACAGTTTAAGATATTTTAGATTTAGTCCGAGAGCTTTCTGTCCCTCCATTGAAAATGTATGTACGGTATACTGTCCATGTCCAGAAAGGTAATAAAAACATCATCAAAAGTAGTCCATGTGACATTAGTGGGTTAGTTAGAAGTTTTTGAAGCATCGAAAATACATTTTGGTCCAAAAATAACAAAAACTACGCCTTTATTCAGCATTGTTTTCTCTTCCGGGTCTGTTGTCAATCCGGGTTCATGACTCCGCAGTGATGCTGTTGACGTAAGACGCTGCTGATGTGTTATCCGGTGCGCCCGAGCTTCGTTTACAGTCTGAGGGAGACGAACGCTGTATTCAAGCTATTCTACATTGTTTGCATTTTGGTATTGCTATATTTTTTAAAACGGTGCATAAGTGTACATGTCGCGGATGTCCTAATCGCCAAAAACAACGACGTAAAAGTGCATTACCAACGCCGACAGATGAAAGGATTCAATGGAATCAATTCAATGGAAAGGATTCCGGAAGAGAAGACAATGCTGAATAAAGTCGTAGTTTTTGTTATTTTTGGACCAAAATGTATTTTCAATGCTTCAAAAACTTCTAACTAACCCACTGATGTCACATGGACTACTTTGATGATGTTTTATTACCTTTCTGGACATGGACAGTCTACCGTACATACACTTTCAATGGAGGGACAGAAAGCTCTCGGACTAAATTTAAAATATCTTAAACTGTGTTCTAAAGATGAAAGGAGGTCTTACAGGTTTGGAACGACATGAGGGTGAGTCATTAATGACATCATTTTCATTTTTGGGTGAACTAACTCTTTAAGTCAATCATTATTTCTGCATGAAATTTTTCTCACATCGTTCTACATACAAATTCATGTGTATGAATGCATGCGAATGATACCACAGTTCAGTCAAATGAAAAGTGAAAATGTCCTGTGCACCAATTACCTTCAGAAGAGTGATGTCCAGTGCCTTGCAGAGTGAACACAGAGTGTGTTTGTGTCATCTGTTGCCGCCCACCTGTGCCGCCTGGCTCTGACAGACTCTGGGAGATTCATTTATTCTTAGTCAATTATTATTCTAAAAACATCAGGATCTAACAAAACCCTCAAAGGACATGAGATGCATTTAGAATATTCTTTCTATCACAACTGGTTCTGGCCCATCAGTTTGTCAGTGTGGAATCAAGATGGCAACTGGAAAAAACAGTATTTGATTTTTCTCAGGGTGCATTTATAGATAAGTTAGTGAAGCAAGTGGTGTGAAAGAGATGGGCACCTGCAGGGTGTAGACAGGCTGCTTGTTGCCTCGAGAAGCTTGAGTCCGAAGTGGGAATTGGCAGAGGCGTCCGGTGAAGCCTGGTGGACAGAGACAGTGTGTGCGGGTACTGCAAACTCCTCCATTCATACAGGTGAGAGGACACACCACTGCAAACACACAGACTACACATTAGACATGCCACATAGGGTTTGATATATTTATATTATAATATAATTATAATATTTGTATAGTATTATTATGAAATATCATATAGTTTTGTACTGTTTATCACATTGTCATGATCATGTTCTGTTTTGTTGTGTTTCTGTTGGTTATGTTCCCATTTGCCTGGCTGATTTCCCAGTATGTTACCTAGGAGGTTACTCATTCATTATTAATTCTGTTCAGCTGGTCTTGATTAGTTCCCTTTGTTTGCTCCTTACATTTAAACCCTGTGTTTCATTCTGTTCCTTCTCAGGTATTGTCTCTGGCCATATCCACACAAAGTCAGAGCTTTCCCTATCCGATCTTTTTCCCCTCATCTCAAGAAATATCTGAGTACACACGAAACCACTGAAACCGACTCAAAACGATGTAGTTGTACATGCCAGATCAGTATGTGGCGCTGTAATTCTGCCACAGAGATACACTAAAAACTGAGAAGACTTGGAGCATGAGCATAAACCTTGTGCGCTGTATACAAACTTTAGTAAAGCTTAGAAATAAAGCTTCATTTTAGTAAAGCTAATAGGCTCGGTAGCTTCTGCAGCACAAACACAAGCATGTAGTGCGCTATTGTTGCTGTTACGTGACGTAGTGGTGTCTGACTAGGGTCGGGAATTGGGGTGATGACTTCATTATTTCACAAAATATATGGATTGGCTGTACAAACGAAAATGCAAGGGAGTCATTTACAGATTTATCCACTCTGGGAAATAGCGGTTTCAGGCTCCCAAAATGCCGGACGAAACGCCTATACAATACATCATTTTTGCGTATACAGCTAAACGCTTTTCTATGTGGACGGGCTCTAAGTTATAGCAATGTTAAGTGGTTGTTTTGATTATTTACCAACAATCTCCTGTTTTCTTTGTTGGATTTATTAAAAGACTATTTGTTGGGTACCTTTTCCTTCACTTCAGCCACAGCTATGTGACACATATAGCTGATGTATAAATTAACTATATAATGTAAATCAAACCTTTACACATAGCATATGAGAAGTATCATCCACTGAGATTAAAAGAGTGTAAAATGCTGGGGGGAAAAAAAACTACAAAAAATGAGCACAGACTAATTATTTATGAGGGCAAAAGCTTTTGCAAACTGCAATTTCATTATTTTTTACTTTCAGAAAAGCATAAAACCAGATTTAAACATGGATTCAGACTATCTGCTTTATATTTTGGTGTGTCAGACTGTGGTTTGGTTACAGAGCTCTTATGTGGGCTGAAATATCAAGCCAGGCTTAACCAGATTATTCTGGAACACTGGCACAAGTAACATCATTATTTATTACCAGCTCATGGTGGTTTCAGAGGGGAAAATCCAGTGTCTGTTTCTTATTCCATTCTGTTCTATGAAGAATTACTTTCAATTAATCAACAGTATATTTGGTGACAGGTCAAAGGTAGAGGATGACATATAACATTCCACTATAAAATCATTGCTTATGCTTTAAAATAAGAGACAATAATGATAGCAAGCCTGGAAAGAACTGATATTTCATGCAGAGTGTAACAGGTCCCCGAGTTATGAATTTTATATTTGGGAAAATTTACAATTTGGAAAAAAATTAACCATATGATATGTTTAAAAAAACACTTTTTATTTTGTAAAATGAAAATATAAGCTGTACCTGAGTGTAGTAGGTTACTACATAAATACTAGTAATGATTTAAACCTGTTGACTGTCACAGTCTAGGTAGCGGGACACATGGTGCAGTTTTTTTATTGCCTTTCCCCATATTGTAATCATCATATTAACATCAAATTGGTCTGCAAAATATATATTTTGTATAAAATCATCTTTTATTTTAGTTCAATATATATGCTTTACAGTAAACTTAAACTTCTATTAGTTTTTTACATTCATTTTTTTTATTTCTGATTTCTGAAGTCACCCTGTAGTCAATAATGTTATCCCTTAAAATTAATCTTTGATCACCAAAATGACATTTTTAAACTTTTTTTTTTTCTTGTGAAAAAATGTCTTCATGCCTTGCACCCTTGCTTCATTTAATATACGCGGATCTGTGAATATGCAAATTACCCCCGCCTCCACTCACTTGCACAAGCTCAGAGATCCGCTCAGTCAACTTACCGAGGTAAACGCTGCACAATGGCATCACTTCTTACAACGTCGGACATATATAACAATAACTAATAAGATTAGCCTTTTGCTTGACTACATTATCAAATAGCTAATAATGTGTTGCTAATGTTACACAAACAATCAGCATCCTTACAAACTCTTTGAACAACTCAGAACGTCAGTGGAGAAAGTCATATAGTTCATCATAGCATTGTGATATACATCACACACCCACTATATTGCTAAATATATACACGATTTTTCATATCAACAGAAACCCCAGATATATGCTAAAGCCAACAACATTAACATTAGAAACAACATTAAAACTTGATTTTCACCACAGGGGGACTTTGAGTGCTTTAATTTCTGAGTGTCTTCTTTAAGACCAACCTTAGTTCCATATTCCAAAGCATTAATCATGAATTACAAGATCTATGCTCAAAATAGGAAGGTAACAGTTAACAGGTTAAATAGCAAGTAAATAAATCAACAAAAAATGTGTAAAAAATATATAATAACAATAAATATTCTTTAAATATAAACTCCTAAATCACAAATGCAGATTTAGACTTCTAGCCCATAAAATAATTTATTTTTGAATATATTTATTGAAACATCAAACTCCTAGTTTGAGACTTATTTCGTATTTAGCCCCTGCTAAAATAAGAATGTGGATGAAAATGTTGTCAGGAATGTGATTTATGGACAATGAAAAATAAAGAAAAAAGCATTTTATGTCAAGAAAAACAAGGTATGATAGAGCCAACAAACATGAAGTCAGACTGCAAAGATCTTAAAAGCAGAGATTCTTGATTCCAGACAATCAGGGGACACTCTGTGTCTGAAGAGCACAAAGGCATATGATCAGGCTGGCAGTAGCAGACTGTGGCTCGCCTTCTCCTGTAGCTTGATGAGGACAACACACGGAAACAATTACAGCTGGCCGGAGTCTGTCTGCGTGCGTATGACTACCACCCACAAACGCTCACACTGATTCAAGCTCCCACAGCACCGCCATTCTTACTCTACGTAAAAATAGAATGACTTTAAAAGAGAGAGAGAGAGTTAAAGAAACAAACACTTGAAGAAAAGCCAGAAGATACACTTATATTACAGACATCAACAAACAACCAATTTCTAACAAAAATGACCATATGTATCATATGAAAATAAAGTTAAAAAAAAAAAAGTTATTTCTTTACTCTTTTCATCCTTCATTCAATACTTTTTATATTTCTAATAGCCAGTAATCATAGCGGAGACATATATTGAATGCAAAGTGCCATTCTGTCTGTGTCTGCATGTATACTGTGAAGCTTTAATGCCTATGTGAGTGTGCAGGCTGTGTATATATATGGTGATTTTCTGTGTAGAAGCTTGTGTTTTGCCTATGATGTGCATATGTATTCATAAATTTGTGTAGGCTTGCATTTGTGTGAACCTGTCTATGTGTGTGGGAATGTTTCAGTGTGTCTGTGCTTGCTGAGTTAATTGCAGTACTCCAGACAGACAGAGGTTTCAAAAATACAGCTTTAGACTTCACAACACCACTAACTCAATCACATACATGTGACTTTTCCCAGCAGCGTTTAGCTCTCAGGGCATGTGATGCTTTTGTAGTATATCTTATCCTCTTATACCCCAAATTTTTGCCTAAATTTTCTTTGACTAGCTTACAGTTGTGAAAATTTACAATTTCCTTATAAAATATTGACTTTAATCCCAGAAAGGCCAGAACACTGACAAAAATATCTAGAAATCTTACAACATATTGTGTGCTTATGATTTCTGAGGAATGTCAAATACTTTCTTACTCCTTGCCTGCGCCTAAGAGAATGGTAATGGATTTAACAGACCCAATATGAGTGCATATATGTGTGTGTGTGTGTGTGTGTGTGTGTAGATGGGTGGGGCGTATATAATGTGTGATGATTTTCGTTGAGGGGTGTGTCTGCTGTGCCTGTCTGAGAATCACTATGTATTTACAGTTAGAAGCTGAAAGCTTCACACCAGCTTTCTCACAACTCAGTAAAAAGAGCAGGCAGTTGAATCCATAATCCTGCCACAGCAGTGGGATGAATCAGCTTCACACACTGGGTCCCTAAAGTGTTTCAATACGAGACATGCAGGGAAAATAACCTTAAATTAATTGATTCTTTAAAAGTCCTTGAACATCAGTTAGACATTTTAATATCTGTTCTGGTCATCACACTACTAGTAAACTCTTGCTTTGATGTAAGATCATTTATTGCGGGTGTAGGTCAAACTACTCTATATACAACACTAGTGTCACATTTACTTCATGTGTTCCTTCAGCTTCAGTCAAATGCCAGGTAAAAGCTCATTTAAAAAAAGCATCCTGTGCCAAATCAAAATTACATATGAGATGTCTTTGATCTGTAAATTCTCCTAGACAGCAATACAATTAGAGAGCAAACTAAGACTTTTGCTTTCAATTTGTCATCTAGGTAAAACAAAAAAGTATCTAACCATCTCAACAATGTCTCAAACTGTGCTCAGATTTACCCAGTCTGCAATCAAAATTCATAGGTTTTATTATGAACTCAAACATTTCTTATCAGAGTTATGCAATACACATTACTTGTTTTGTCCCTTACTCTTACTGTACTTGTCTGTGTTTATTTTTATTTTAGAGGAAACAACTTTCTTATGCTCATAAATGCTGCATTTAATTAATTAAAAATGCAGTACAAACAGTAATATTCCTCAAACATTATTACGATTTAAACTGTTTTCTATTTTTACATATTTTAAAATGTAAATGATTCCTGCGATGCAAAGCTGAATTTTCAGCATCATTACTCCAGTCTTCAGTGTCACATGATCTTCAGAAATTATTCTAATATGACGATTTGCTGCTCAAGAAACATTTCTTTATACTATCAATGTTGAAAACAGAAGAGTTTCGTTGCAAAACGAGATAAATCCGTTTTTAACATTTTTGTCAAAACATGTTTATTATTATGTTATCATGTTATTATTTTGTTTTAATGTGCTACTTAGCTGTATTTTTTAAGTTATGAAGGTTTAAATCAAAACAAACAAAAAATTAAAAAAATGGATTTATCTCGTTTTGCAACGAAACTCATTTTATTTAAAAAGAACAGCATTTATTTGAAATATATTTTTTGTAACAATGTAAAAGTTTTTACAGTCACATCCCGTGATGTTAGACACTGACTTTTTGTAAGACTGTGGCGAGCAGGGCGGGCGAGAGCCGTGAGGGAACGGCGCGAGTGTTAATGAGCATCACCTGGGAGGCGCACCGGCCTTGAGTCCCTCACGGAGGAGCTCCGGGAGCATAAAAGGAGGAGCGACTACAGTGAAGGACGAGAGAGGACCAGGCCTGGACTTTATTTTATGTTTTATTATGTTTGTGTGGCCGGCAGACGTCCGTGAGGGCATTACTTTCGTTTTGTTCTTTGTTTATTTTGAATTAAAGTTTTATTGAACGTTCGCCGGTTCCCGCCTCCTTCTTCCCACAACTACTAACCGTGTTACAAAGACGAAGAAGCATTTTTCTGATTTCCAGGTCTTTGTTAATAAAGTTTCCTAATAAAATTAGAGACAAGCATCCAACAAAGTCTAAAACTGTTAGTACAATGTTGTTGTCAGTCAGCTCTGATCCACAATGTAGACTCTCATTCTGTCTGTTACTGTTTATCTCATCTTGAGCTCAATAAATGTCTTTAACCAAAAAAATGTACCTTTGGCAAGTAGAGGTATGAAGAAATTTATGTGCTCTGACTTCTCTTTGAAACCACATATATACACACCCACACTTACTTGTATATGTGGTTTACTGGACTCTCCATTGGCGTAATAGTTTTTATACTGTACAAACTGTATATTCTATCCCCCTACACTGAACCTACCCATCACAGAAAACTTTTGGCACTGTTTAGTATGATTTTTAAGCCATTTGGTTTATGAGGACACAGTAATACCCATAATACCCATGTCATTATACACCATACATAATGTCCTCATAAATCATACAAGAACACTCACACATGCACACACACTCACACTTCACTCCCAGAAAAACACACGGTTAATACTTTCTTAGAAAACTATTATACAGAAAATTATACAGAAAATTATTGACCATAAACTATTATCCAAAACAAAGGAAACAACTAGGTATAATCATTTCAGAGGTTTGGAAGGAAGGAAAGAATGAAAAGAGAAAAAAAAAAGTAAATGACAGATAGTGGAAAAGGAAAAACTGTGACTGTTTAAAACATTCACACATGTGTTTCAGGTGCCAAGAGTGAGCCGTTTTCCTAGTGGCTGAGCAAGAACTAGACCATTAAGTATGTGTGTGTGTGTGTGTGTGTGTGTGTGTGTGTGTGTGTGTGTGTGTGTGTGTGTGTGTGTGTGCGTGTGCGAGAGAGAGAGAGAATCAAGAGTGCAGAGGTACAGTACCATTGGTAGTTGGTACAGTGGTGTAGAAGCAAAGAAATATTCACATTCCTCAGATACCCTGGCTTAAAGGCCAGCAAGCTCAGACACATACACACAAAAGCACAGGCTCTCTGTGGCAGAAAGACACATGACATAACCATGAACCACTGATGTTTTTATTAATTATATTTATTTTATTACATCCAGTCTATATATACAGAGAGAGAGAGAGAGAGAGAGAGAGAGAGAGAGGAGCTCTTTCATTAATAAAGCAGCAGTGCTTTTCACACCCATCCACCTCCTCACACAGATGAATCACTTTAGCACCAGTCAACATTAGTCACGAATGCTTCAGCCGCAGGGTTATTCAGTTCAGATAAGCTTCAACACCTATGCGAGTGTGGTTAATGAGAGACCCATTAAAACATAACAAGGGAAAGGGATTGATCAGATGTTTAATTTTGCTAAATTCTTACAATGTAATGTCACTTTTAAAACTTTTAAAATATAAAAGAAAGAAAAAATTTAACCAACCATGCAAAACAACAAATTTAAGTCCAGGTATACACCTCTGCTAACTGGTTACTTTGGCACTGGATTGAATAAACACAGAAGCAGTAAGCAGTAATCCTAATATGGCTGGGCAACCACTGATCCGCAACTGGATGACTGATGTTATGTTACATCATCTAATTAATATTGATGAGCCAACACTTTTCAGATCATTCCTTCACCCCTGGATTGAGAAATTAAGGGAAAGGGTCATGAACATATAAAGTCAAAGCTCACTTAAGAAGAAATGCTCAGACATGTAATTTGTAGTTGGTGCTCCAAACAATATGATTATGGTCATTAGGCTGATCCAAAAACCATAATTAAACCACTACTTTTAATTTAATGTGTATTTATTGAATTAAACTTAATTTCTGTCAAAAGGAAAATCTTACTGACCCAAACTTTTGAATGGTAATGTGCATATATAAGAGCTGTAGGTACGTAAGAGTAAAGGTTTTACTCTGAAAAGATTATATTGATTATAATATTTAATAATAATATTCAATATATTCATATATAAATCAATGCCCACTGTAACATTTCTTCAATTAACTAAGATCTAACATCCACACACATACCTCTTAACATACCCGCTAACACATCCACACCAACTAACTTATCTGCTAACAAAGTTACTAACAAACACACCAACAAACCCTCCCAATAAATTATAAGTTAGGAACTATAATTTACTCTTCTAAACACAAACAAACGAAAATACAGAAGTGGCCATTAGCGTCAAAACAGAAGGTGGGGCAGAAGAATATTCAACCTTATTCAGTTTCTTGACAAAAGCCTCTAGTGGGACTGTGTTTATTTCTGTGGGCAGCAAAATAACAAAACAACAAGCACACACCCATTATAACACTGATCCCAAAAATATACTCACTATATATATAATCACTGTCAGCTGTGTGTTAAACATGATAGTCATAAAAACATCAGAGAGATTTTACAAAACGCTCACCTCTAGAGAAAATCTAGAAAAGAGAAGAGAGGGTGTTCACTGAATGGACATGTGCATGTATTTCAACATGCATTAACACACCCATACATGTACAAATACCACACAAACACAAATATTAACATTCTAGCATGTATAGATGCCTCTCTCTCTTGAGAATACAGAGGCATTTTCTCTCAAACATTTTGGTTTCCATAAGATCTAGGGAGAAAGTGTAGCATTAAAAGTTGCTGAAATGTTGTTAGTGTTCAAAAATGCAGAAATAACAGCTCTCCAGAACAGCAAACTTCCTTCAAAAAAACTCCACTTTTGTCAAGAGTCTGACTTAAAATAACTTTAAGTGGCGGCTGGTGCAAAAAATATAAAAAAAGTTAAATAACCATTTAACAAGTGATATAATAATGTATCTATCTAAAACATGGAGAATTCAGTATTTAAAGCATGCCATAGGGCTGAGATCTAAAAAAAATATCTGTATTTATTTAAAAAAAAAAAAAATTTAAGATCCTGCCCAATATTGTCATAGAAACAATGTTCATACTGAAGGCTATAAAAACAAACATGAATGTAAACGTGTAGTATATGCTATAAATTATATGCAAAAAAGGGGTCAAATCACATTAGGCCTAGGCTAAATTCTAAAATTGTACCTTTACAATCTAAAAACAAAATGTTTTTTGAAGCAGAAATTAAATACACTAGACTAAAAATGAAAATAAATAAAAACAAAAGAACAGACTAATAATTATTATTATTTTGATTACCCTACAATAGTCACTTTACACAGTTACTGCTATCGTACAAATACACTTAGTTGTAGGTTCGAAATTCTACATTTGACATAATTATGTTCACCAACAAAAGCAAATTTTCAACAAAAATTTTGAGCAAAATGTATTTTACTCAGATTGAACTCCGTCTCTTCGGCACGCGGCGTCGCTCGTTCACGGAAGTTTGTGCTTGCTGAAGGCTCGTCCACGCCTGACTGCAAAATGGAAATATTTTCTCGACTTTCTAACTTTTACAAATGGAGAATATGTCTGTGAAATGTAAATTATGCATTGAGGAAATTATTAAATGTCACTTCAGCTTAAAAAAAATTATTAATAGAACTATGTTTGTTTCCACCAATTGCTGCACAAGTTAAGGTTACATATGATGATGAAAGCACGTTAGTGCGAGCCCTCCCGGAATCCATAGAGATTGCATTGCAGTGCCTGCGGTTCGAAAAAAAAAGTTATTTGAATGGAAGTCTACGGGAGCAGTCAGGGCAAATCTCTGCCAGACTGAAATGCCCAAAAAGAGGCGGTACTCGACGCTGATTGGACTATATCCAGAGGCAGAACAAACAGCCTAGCAGTGACAGCTAGCGTAACTCTGTGGTTGAATGCAGTGCCCAAGGAAGTCGACCGGAAGTTGAAGTCGGCCGGGTGCCGCCATCTTGTAGCAGAACTTCACTTACTTTAGCATCCCCATTGACTCCCATTCATTTTGGCGTCACTTTGACAGTGAATAACTTTACGTCTGAGGCGTTTAAAGACTCCATTTGTCCATTATTTATTTCGAAAGATACACGGCAATGTATAAAGGGCTCCATTACCTTCTATGTTACATTATGGCCCCGTAGAAACAGTTTTTGTAAAAATAAGCTAACGATTGCGTCATAACCACTCGACTCTCTGTCGCACAGAAGAGAAGTTACCGTACAGACAAGAAGAGAAGCTCGCAGGCAATCGGGGAGACGTCAAGAGAGAAGCCTACTGGCGTTACATTTTAAAATACTATACAAACTAATTAATCAGAATACTTACTCCTTCTCACTCACGCCAAAGAACTCCCCGCTCAAGCTCGCCATCTCTGCAAGATTAACGATGGCAGTTTGCACGCACAGCTACTAGAAGATTTACATCTGTCAGACAGGTTGCTGACGTCATCAAGCTTAGTTTGAGTCTGCGCGTCAGAAAAGGAAGTGCTAAAAATCGCTAAAAATGGGCTTCACTTGTCTCAATTGAGTTCCAATGGGGTCGCTGTGTCCATTTCTTTTACTGTCTATGGTTGAATGTGATTGAAAAATCCGTCCCTTTCTCACTTTGGTGGTGCGTCGCCCTATTACCCTAATGAAGAAACCGCCCCTGCCCACAGATCTTTACAAACAAACATAGCAAATATAACATCAAACCAGCACACACGGGGCAATCCCTCTCTTTTATCTCAATGTTAACATTTTCCTGCTATGACAGTGTGTTTTGCAAGCTTCTTAAACAAGACTCTGACTATCGTCGCATAGGGGACCTGGACGTGTCATAACCTTGGCAACAGCATAGGTTCCAGTTTCTGAAAGTTAAACAGATGTGAGAATTCAGGCAGCGTGGATGGATGGAATGCCGGCAAGAGACTGTGACTGTGATGTCATCAGCGCTTGACAGGTATTTGTGTATTTATGGAGAGGAAGAATTAGGAAAGGGGACATTAAGGATGGAATATTACGGAAATTTTCGTCTACAGAGGGGAAATAGGCCAGACATGCCAAACACTAACTTTTAATACTATACACCAAGTCTATGATTAAATGACTCATTGGAAATTCCTTTTTTGAGAGGTGATGAAAAAATTATTTGGAAGCTATTTGCACCTCATATTTTCTTGGAGCATGCTACTGTGAATCCAGAATGATCAAAAGAGTCTTGACGAGGTGCTTTATCTGTCAGTGTTTAACTGGAGCTGTAAGGTTTAGTCTGACTGAGAAAATACTGATGTTTTGGTGTCTCTGTTTGCATGGGCACCAATGAAAGAGAAACCAGAAGTGTTGTCCCAGGCCCTAGAATAGAGAGTCCCTGCAATGGCAGATTTAATAAAAACAGGGGTCCAAACATAACGGTTGACATCACTGCCTCCGGCTGATCTATGATTAGTCTGTGAAACCTTCATGTTATTAACCAGTAATATTTAAACCTCTTTGCCTTTCTTAAAGGGATAGACCTTACTCAAGGTATAGTCAAATGTAATTTTTGATGGGAAGGAAAATGAGGCTGAAAATGAGACATTCTTCAAAATACAGTATATTTTTTGTGTTCCCAAGAAGAAAGAAAGTCCAAGAGGTTCGGGAGGGTGAGTAAATGACAGAATTTTCATTTTGGATGAACTATGCCTTTAAATACTGAACATCACAAAGGGACAATGGAGGGGGATGTATTATAAAAATTGTGCTAAAGTTGTCAATGAAGCTTGTAAAATAATGAAATTATATCACTCAAAAAACCTGTCTACCATTAACCTTTGGATGTTTCACTCAAGGGTAAGCAGACAATAACAAATACACACACACACACACACACACACACACATACATACATAATATATATATATATATATATATATATATATATATATACACACACACACATACACACACACACACACACACACATTCCTCTGCTCTGCTTTAAATAACTGGCCTCATTCTCACAGTGAAAAGCAGTGAGTTTACTCTGAGTAAACCAGAATGCTTGTTTAAGGGCCTGAGTTTCAATATTGCCCTTTAAAAAAGCCCACAGCTGCCACCTCTCCCTCAAACACAGACACTCACTTATACACAGTGTTCTCTTATCACTTTCCAACACAACCTCTAATTGGTGTTTCAAAGTCTTTGACTGGCAAGACCAATTATGTCAAATGCATCTAACTCCCCTCTGCTATCTTCTGTGTAGATGGTGCATGGAAACTTTCACAAAAGTCACAATGAAATCAAAATTGACAATTCATATTCTTATGTCATATAATATAGCAGTATTTATAATAAATTATTTGTCATTATTTAAAAAAAAATAATGTGCCTTTTAATCAAAATAACATCCCCTCCCTCATGCAGCGCCATCTCTTCTCCTCTCTGATGACGTGTTTATTAGGGGTGTAACAATATACAAACTGAACCAAAAAAACATGATACGTCACCCACAGTATGACCGTGATACTCTCATGGCATACCGAATGCGCCCTGCCCCCTGCAGAGGTTCTACGTCAGAACGCCAACTCAGTATTTGCCGGCCGGCTGAACAGCGTCGGCCAATACGGAGATGCCGTTCTGAAGTAGAACCTGGAAGTGCTGAACGGAAACAGTGTAAGAGAATGACAGAATAGAGGATTATGTTGTATAACCGCAACAAACCGAATCTAAACGTAACTTCGAAACCGAGGTACGAACCAAACCAGATGTTTTGTTTACTGTTTGTGTACCACTAATGTTTATCGGTGTGAGGACGGGACGACCTGACACTCACATGAGATCACAGCAATAGCAAACCACAACCATCCAATCAATTCCAGCTGGACAAAATTAAGTCCCGCCCTACATTTTTTCTTCTTCGAGAAGCCTTTTCACTCGGATATACGTCACAATAGGGAAGAAATTAATATTGCAACTTACTGAAGAATGGGAAATATTATCCACAAACAAAAGCAAAAATTGCTGAGAAACCAGGTTGATGACAGAAACTAATAACTACTGCACATCATACTTAAAACAAATGGTAGATGGCCACGGACTCACGCTCACAAACACGCAAGGATTGGCATGCTTCTGGAATGTTCGACTGGATTTCTGACACATTTTCCACTCTGAAACTGCTCCTTTGTGGCTTGCTGCATGGATTTTCCATGCATAGTGGAGGAATAAAACCTGATTAGCCCCAAAGACTTCATGTATCTAGTTATGTAATAAATCTGGCTCTTACTATTGTGTGCGCTCTAAATCACAGCATACACTGAGCTTCGCACTCCATAGTAGTCGAATAAAGAACGATCACAGACTGTGCTGTAAGTAGAACCCAGTTAAATAAAGAACTGAACAGAAGTCACCAAAATACGAGAAAATATGTGGCGTTTGCATGTGAAAGAGAGGCAGAGTCAGTATGAGTGTGCGTGAATGAGGACTGAAATAGACATGGGGTAGTGCTGCTGTTGCATGCTGGCATCATTCTGGGCACTCTGTGGGACTCTGCAGAAGTGGAGGATGGTTTGGGGTTTACAGACCTCTCACCACAGAACCCAGATGCTGGCATTGACAGACAAACAGAGAGAGGGACACAAAAAGAGAAAGAAGCTGCTTTCTCGGTACTTAACAAACTGCTAATGAAACTGTCGGTCGGTATCAGTGTTGGGCGGTAATTAGTTATTACTAGTAACTAGTTACAGTAACAATATTACTTTTTGCAGTAACTAGTAGTATTACTAATTACTAATAAGATTTCAGTGTACAGTTCCATCCATAAAACAGCTAGTTAGTTACTTTTGATGCCTCAACCCTACTGATTTGAAATCCAACAATCCAATAATTCCTTCCTGGCAGTCTGGTGCATTCCATGACTATAAACCACGAGACTAAGTCAGAGAAAAATGTAATATCTATCATCTTGACAACTGAGTCAGCCTTTAAATAAAAGGTAAAATACTTCATGGCAAACTCATTGTTGGCATTAGAATAAAGTTGTATCATAATGATGATGATTATAGCTTTAATACAGTTTAAGTGTAGCTGCAGTCTTTATTTCCAATGATCAGCATGAACTCTGGACTCTGGACAAGGAAAGTGTTACGTGTTAGACATGCACGAACAAAGATGAATCAAAAATACTTATTTATTAAAGAAAGAGAAAACACCAGGAGATAGATATAGCAATGGAACATGGAACAGACTTAACTAAAGGCTTAAATACACAAGGGAGCAATCAACGGAAAACAGAACTAATTAACAACCATGGAAACAAACAAGGAACTAGAAGTCAGCCAAAAGGGCACAGGGAAAACCAAACTAAAATGCAATGAACTGACAGGACTAAACATAAATGTAACAGAAACACATTGTAGTCTCATTTCCACTGAAATTACCTAGAACAATTTGTCCCAGGAACTTTTTCGCCCCAGACCTGTTGCTGTCTGCGTTTCCATTGTGGTCTAAAGTACTGTGAAAATTAGGCAAATTAGTCCGGTGACCTAGCACTGTGCGCGACATGTAAGCTTAATAAAGCCTGAACCTCATTGTCAGTCCATCAGTCTTATTTTTTAAACTCCATTGTTGATTCGAATAGCAGCAGGCTTTTAAAAATGGTGGTTGAAATAAAATGCTGCGTGGAGTCAACCAATCAAAATGCTGCGTGAACTCAACCAAGTCCAACCCCCAAAATTTCCTGAACTTTAAAAAAAAAAGTACTATCTTGCGAGCAGGGACTTTCTGAGGGGGAAATTTTTACCCGGAACTTCATTTAGACCCTAGTTCCTGCAGTCGAAACACACCATGGACCACCCCAAAGTTCCTAGGGAAAGTTCCTGTGGTGGAAATGCAGCTTCTGAGGAAAGTATTATTCCCTAATGGACCCTTAGAAGCAGAAATTTTGGAAAAGTTCTGTTCTGGTGATTTTTTTTTTGTCTTTTGGGTAGCATTTTTGAAGATAACATGGGGGGATTGTGGGAGCTTCTTTTCTGTTTTCATAATCTCAGAGAGACAAATACTCAGATTTTCATGCAAAAAAAAAGGACTTGCACGACGAAATAAGTGTGTGTCCACATTATAGACATTACAGATTTAAACCATTTTAGATATTAAGATCATATTTGTGTAGGGTTAGGGTTAGTGTTTTGAAATCTAAAAGTTCTAAAAGTGTCTGTGAGAGTTTAGGGTTCAAGGACAAGATTCATCATTCACTGTTGTACAAATGTCTTTCAGTTAACTCGATTCAAATAAAATCACTGCTTCCACTACCAGTCAAACATTTGGGGCTTTTTTTTTGGAAAAGAGATTAAAACTTTTATTCAAAAAGGACACATTAAATTCACCAAAAGCAACATTTTTTTTAATTATATGTAATAAATATGTTACAAAAGATTTCAATGCGATAAGTTTAGCTTTGGTGAGCATAAGAGACTTTTAAAAAGCATGAAAAAATCTTACTGACCCCAAACTTTTGAATGGTAGTGTACAAAAATTTAAAAATTAACCATAATTTTCATCTTTGTTTTGAGGTGTCTAACTGTTAAGCTAAAATAACTGAAAAATAACCCCAACAATACATTAAATAAACTACCTGTTTTTCTTTCGAGACCAACTGTAATTTATTTGCACTGCAGACCAAATAGTAAATAACAAATAACTGATTACATAGAAAATATGAATATCTAATAAATAAATAATAAAAAAAATATCAAAAAGTTTTGCCTATCTCTAATTAAAAATCTGTGCTTGTTTTAGAACCAGATTCTAACCAAATCCTATGAGTCAGAGAATATGTGGCAGATTTGATGTTTGCTATTTAGAAAGTAAGTCATCCCACAACCTTATACGATCTCATACACCACGAACCACAGATGCTCTTAGTAAAAGTCTTTGACCTTGATGTGCATGGACTTCTTTGGAGCTCCATAAATGTAGCTTTCACTCAGCAGTGACTCAGCTTCCACCTTTATTTTTACCCCATTTATTTATTTTTGGACTCAACTTGTTCAAAAGCACATCCAGCAGACAAAACTGGAGAGCACCAGAGAGCAAGAGGGAGAGAAAGAAAGTCAACACACATTAAATGAACCTGCTGAGAAGCAGAACTAAAATAACAATCACTTTCATCACAATACTAATGCAAAACCCAGACAAACATGTCGAGCTTAACATACCCACACACACTAATAGATACACTATCTAAGCATATCAGCTTTTGGCATTCTTTACTTGAAATAACAAACTGGTACACCAGCTCTTGAGGACATGGGTGGGTGTGGGTGTGTGTGTGGGGGGGGTTCTCTCACTAAACACACACACAAACTATTTTAGTGGTGTGTCGACTGCAAGTGTGTGTTTACATGGACAAAGAGAATGTAAATGTACAGTATGTGTGTGTTTAAGAGATGAGAAAATGTTTGTGTGTGTATGCAGTGCAGATCTTGCTGCGTAGACTTTATGGCACCATGCCTTACCACATCCAATCTGATACAGCTCAGAGCAAGAGCTACCCTGCCAACCAGACAATATGCAGAAACCATTAAGAAGAGCAAGAGAGAAATAGAAGAGGGGGTTATTATTGCATTTCCATTCACAAACTCACGTGCCGGTGCCAGATATTCGACCATTAAGTTTGTATATTAAAGAGATATTTCACTCAAAAATATAACACTTATGTCATTCCAAACCTGTATGACTTACTTTCTTCAGTGGAAGAGAGTCAGCAACAGAAGTCACCATTCACTTTCATTGTATTGAGACAAAAAAAAAAAAGCAATGAAAGTAAATGGAGACTGTAAGAAAAAAAAATCTGTCTAAAGTCTCCTTTTGTGTTTTTACTAAATAAATAAAGTCATACAGGTTTGGAGAAGCATGAGGACGGATACATATTTAATTCCAGCTGAAATGTTCATTTTTGGTGAACTATACCTTTAAGACCCTTCTTCTTTATCTGAGAGTTAAGTATTCAAGTGAGGAAAAACAATAAGAACTCGTGAGCAGTCAAACTGAACCAAATAAAAACCGTTTGAATTGTCTTACCGACTCTGAAGCCAGGCCCGGTCAGTGTGTCCGCCGACTGTCCGTTTTCACCGATAAGCGTAGTATTGTTGCCTTGTTCGCAGGTGTCCTGACACTGGCCCTTCAGGCATGTCCGTTTGCAGATGAGTGGCGCGATGACCACTTTGAAGCGCTCGCGAGTGGACGCGCGCTCGGCGCACAGAGCCAGCCGCTGGAGCGCGAGCCAGATGAGGAGCAGATGGGAGAGAATCAGCGAGGGCATGCTGGCATCCCTCAATGCCAACACAGGGCATTCACGCTACCACGCACCAGAATATCCACGTAAAGCCTGAGCGGACCAGGCAGTCCCTCCGGGCACGACCACAGAAGACGTTTTGCTGGAGCCCAGTTTGGAAAATGTACGCACGCGCTCTTTTCCCAGGCAGCGCTGGCTATGAAAGTCCTCGCGCAGAAAGTTTTCCTGATGCCTTCCTGTCCGGTTAAAAGTGAGAAACTTGAAAAATTACATCCGGTTCGGTGGATAAAAAATACAGATTATCCGCATCGAGGCCATTTGGGACATTTTTAAAAGCTTTTTTAAAATTCTTACATGTTTTAAATGACAGCCTGGCAGTGGAATAAGGTGAAAAACTCCTCATTCCTTAAAGCCTAGTCCTCCTTACTTTCAGTCGCTGCGTGGATGGCGTGTGTGTGTGCGTATCGCAGTTTGGGAAAGTTTAGGAGGAGGAGAGGCAAAGCAAGAGCCAATCCACGGGCAGCCGAGCTGGCGCAGGGCCAGAGCAGTACAAGAGCGGGACTCAAAGTGGTTTTGTTGTCGGTGCTTTTCTTCGTCACCTTCTTTTTCCTTTATTTCGCACTCTTCAAGCGCTCGATGACGGTGCTTCATGGGCTCGATCTTCCGCTGCGGTCCCGGTCAGTAAATACAAAAACAACAGTGGCAAGGACAGCTGTGGTGCCCTGGGTCAAACCTTTTGTATGTCCCAGACTTATTTCCAGTGTTTACTACCTGAGCGGAGTAAGAACGCAATTTACCACATCTTCCAAACCTTGAAATGTTTTTTTTTACGTCCTAAAAAATCACATGCTGGGTTTACTGGTCTTAGCTGGTCTTCCAACTTGCCTAGACAAATCTATTAACTGTTTTTTAGAGGGATTTTGCGCATTTAGCTTGGACAGCCTAACAAACAGTCAAGCTAAACTGGCCTAAACCAGCAAACCATTTTCTCTTAAGCAGTACCATAGTAGTGCCATGGTATTCTTTTAAAGGGATAGTTCACCAAAAACAAACATTCTGTCATCATTTACTCACCCCCAAGTTGTTTCAAACCTGTATGAATTTCTTTCTTCTGTTGAACACAAAAGAAGAAATCTTGAAGAATGAATGTAACCAAACAGTTGATGGTCCCTGTTGACTTCCATAGTATGAAAATATGGAAGTCAATGGGGGTCCATCAACTGTTTGGTTACAGACATTTTTCAAAATATCTTCTTTTGTGTTCAACAGAAGAAGGTTGGTGTAATTTTCCAAGCAAACTGTGATTTTATAGAGGACATGTGTAAACAAGAAGGGAGAGAGGGAGAATTAAAGAAAGATAAGCCGGTGGAAAAGAAAAAATGTTAGAGTAGGATGATGGAGAGGCGAAGTTAGAGAAAGTGAGTTGAGTCACTTCCTCTAAGAAAAGTAAGAATGTTTGCTTTCAGTCACTGAGGAAATGACTGCATGAGAGCTCCTCACTCTCTCACACACATACACATGGAGAGAGTTCACAGGCAGATCTTACATTTTTGGCTACACAGAGGCATGCAGCACCAAAACCCATAACAGACATGCGCAGTTGCTTAAACACAGGAATTTTTATGCTAAAATACACACGTGCACAGAGAGCTGTCGCATGACCAGAAAAAGTCAGCTGTTGCGCTCTATGCCAGTCTCCGTTTTTCGAACACACAGACAGACATGATGAATTTCAAAAGCAACACTCCTTATAAAGTCGCTAAATATTATACTGCTATTTAATTGAATTTCAGTCCAGGCTTAGGGTGTTTTCACACTTTCTCAGGAGTCTGAGCATGGTTCGCTGGATTTTTGCCCCAGGTGATCTCAAACCCTTTTAAAGTAAATCAAACCGAGACCGTCTTGCGAGATGGTCTGAGTACGGTTCACTAAAACATGCATTATGAACACAAATTGCTCCAGGATGTTTTTTAATAATCCAAATGCAGTCACTGACAGTAGCCTACTATTTAAAATTGAAAAAAAGCAAAATTACATCAATAGACAATAACATAAATTTTACATTTTAAAAACATGAAATGATCATTTACAATATTTAAAATGTACTATGCAATCAGTGACATTGTGCAGATCTGTGTAACACATTTATGTATTTTTTCAGCGAAGTAGAATTATGAATATTTCTATGCTGATCATTCAAGGAAAACAATTCAAAATGAACGTGATTTGTACAGGTGGATGTGTGATATAGTACAAGATTATGGATGTTTAAATTAATAATAAATATGGTTACAGTATAAGGCACATACAATGTAAGTGAATGAACTGGATTAGATCTAAAAAGCAACAGTATGAACACAAAGAGGTCTGAGATCTCATTTGGTTCTTTCAAAGAGGACTCAGTTCACTTCACTTTAG
The DNA here is from genome assembly GCF_024489055.1 of Chanodichthys erythropterus. NCBI lineage: Eukaryota > Metazoa > Chordata > Actinopteri > Cypriniformes > Xenocyprididae > Chanodichthys > Chanodichthys erythropterus. Next base: position 38,624,137 of record NC_090233.1, on the reverse strand, counting down.
TCTCACTGTAGCTAACAGGGTTAAATATTTGCTATGTGCCTTTAGATTAAAATATAAACAAAATTCAGTAAAAAAAAAACAATATGCACAAATTCACTTTTAACAATATATTAAATTAATTCTAAATCATCAAAATTCACTATTAGGCCCTCATTTATAAAGCGTGCATACGCACAGATTTGATCTTAGAGTGTGCGTACGCTTAAATCCATTTTGGGGGGGGGGTTTTAGCACACAAAAGGTATTCTCTGTCTATGGACGAGTCATATAGGCCTACCTCTTGGATTTCATCAAAAATATCTTAATTTGTGTTCTGAAGATGAACAAAGGTCTTACGGATGTGGAACGACATGAGGGTGTGTAATTAATGACAGAAATTTCATTTTTTTGGGCGAACTAACCCTTCATGCAGTTCTGTAAATGAAAAAACTTTTCTGCACATCAAAATAAGCAGTCTGGTGACACAGAGCACTGGGATGAGTGTTCAAGCCAACAAACATTACCCTCAATGTGACATTAAAACCTGCTTACCACAGCATGGAAAGCAGGGACTATGTGGTCTGGAGGCAGGGTGTGGGCTCAAAGAGCAGAGTGGTCTTGACTTACGTCACAGAGACTATAATCACGCCTGAGTGGATACATGAGTCACTTCAGAATCAAGAAGGGAGGAGAGCTCTGGCCAAACATCAACTAATGTGGGTCAGACTTTGGCTGACCGATGTCTCATCGTCTGGGACAAAAGAGCACAGTGGCATTTTACAATGGAATCCTTTGGGGGTTGAATTGATTGATGGGGAACTCTTGGGGGGGGATTACTTTTAGATTACTTTTTCAAGTAACTAGTAAAGTAACATTACTTTTTCAATTTACAACAAAATGTCCAAGTTAAAGGTCTTTAGGGTTACAAATGATCGCCTTCCAAGTGGTTCAGCCAAAACCGCACTTTCGTATTCTTCAAAAAGTTTACGCTGTATGTCCTATGCCTTCCCTACTTACGGAAAAACGCAGCGTCAGTTCCATTTGTTCCGTAAGTAGAATAGGGAAGGTGTAGGACATACAGTGTAAGCTCTTTGAAGAATACGAAAGTGCGGTTTTGGTGGAACCACATGGAAGGCGATCATTTGTTTATATAAAGCATATACAGTTGTATTTTTTTCGAAAATGGGCAATCGTTTTGCTAGATAAGACCCTTATTCCTCGTCTGGTATCAGCCCTTTGAAGCTGCACTGAAACTGTAATTTTGACCTTCAACTGTTTGGAGGCAATTGAAGTCCACTATAATGGAGAATAATCCTGAAATGTTTTCATCAAAAACCTTACTTTCTTTTCGACTGAAGAAAGAAAGACATGAACATCTTGGATGACATGGTAAATTATCAGGAAAATTTTATTTGAAAGTGAACTCCTGTCCCCGTTGAGAGAAATAAAGTGCAGAGGTGTTTTGTGCGCTGTGTGAACATGATGCTAATTGTAGTTCTAGACTACATGTAAACATGTATTTACTCATCTCACTTGCACAAAAACAGTCAGTAAAACAGTGAAATGCAATCTCAAAAATTACTTTAGATTAGATTTAGAAATAAGAGTGTTGAACTTCCTTCTCCTGTATCCTATTCATCTTTAATCCAGAATGGCATGAAAGGTTTGTTTAAGCTGCGCCCTCTACTGTACAGGCGTAAATATGCATTTCCTTTAGCCTTGCGTTTAATTATTTCACTTTTGGTGTGAAAGGGCCTTTATATTTGCCAAAAATAGAACTTTTTTGTTATTAAAAAAAAAAAACAATCAAAAAAATCAAACAAGCAAGCCCAGCTCAGGTGAGAAAAAGTACCGCAAAAGTAATGTAACACATTTTTTTTTGTTTTTGTTTTTCTTCAAAAATACTTTTCTATTAAAGGAATAAACATTCTGTCATTGTTTACTCATCCTCAAGTTGTTCCAAAGCTGTACGAGTTTCTTTCTTCTGATTAAGATATTTTAAAGAATGTTGGTAATCAGTTGATGGTAGCCATTTACTTCTTTAGTCGAAAAAAATTATAATTGATGTTGCCCTGTTGAGAATTAGATGTTTTCATTTTTCCAACAGATTATTCAAATTCAAAATACATGTATTTAGTTTCCCCTGTTGTTGTATCGTGTGAGTCAAGACTGTCTCACCCCAGCATAACCAGAGTCAACACAAAGAAAAGAAAGACTATTCACACAACTATAAACAAAGACTATATAAGAATACAGACAGAGAGAGGAAAAGTCTAATTTCGTCTTAGTCCTGAACTCCCTCACGAATAGCCCCACCTATAACACTGTCCTGTTTATTTAACCAAGTTCATGAGCCCTGTGTGTTCTCTTCTCACACACATACATATATACATACATATATACACACACACATTGCTGCCTGAATTACACTTGGAAGGCTCTCAAGCTACTATATGTTCATTGATAAATTCAGTCCCCATCTAAGCCAAAAGAATCTTGCATGAACATTTTAAATTCAGATTCAGTAATAGATACATTTGAAAGTTTTAATTGTCAATGATTATAATACTGTTGATACATCATTCTGAATATGAGTGAACTTGAATGTTATAGATATTAAGGAGATGACTGCCCTTTTTTTTATAAACGAGTATAATGATTAGAAATACATATTGAAGGATATGCAAGTGTTTTGTTATAGCAAAGGAATTCTCAGGCGATTTTAATGTTTTCTTATCAAAACTGGCCTGTATTCAGATATCTTACAATTAAGTGTAATGCTGGAGAATGAATGTTTACATTGATCATACTTGTACCATAATGAAACTAAACATTACGAACAACTACTTTGAATCCCCCACCCCCCCCCCACTTAACTGAAATGTTGCTGTCCCTCAATTTGTATTATAATATTAACATATAATGTGTTGCAGACCAGCCCAAAATGCTGGTTTAATACTAGCTAAAAAAAAAAAAATAATCAGAATGTTCAATCTTTACATGATATCAAACATTCGGTTCTGCATATTTACTAAGTAAGATGCTGTTGAGTGTTTTTACACTGATGTTTTTTGGGGTGTTGACTACAATCATTTTGTTGAACCAACTACAGACGGACCACAATCTTCAAATATCTGCAACAACATCTCTAAATTCAACATCACATATGGGCACAGGAACAAATGCAATATTATAACAAAGTGAGCAGTTTAAATAGTCCAAAGTTATTAAAACACTTGTCATGGATCTTTTTAAGCTCCAGTTTCTGGCTTGAAATTTTTAAGACTAAACCTATTTCAGTTCTATATACAGAATATATATGTTGAATGTACAAAATGGCATTTTATGAGATATAAAAAAAAATAAGGTGAAAATAGTTATATAGTGAAAAATGGTGAAAAAAATAAGCATTCACAAAACCACACAGATTGGTGCCATGGCCATGATAGAAACAGCGTCTCCATCTTTAAAGGAGAACCAACCAAAAAACTATTTGGCAGTAACAGTCTTTCCCTCTTACATCCATTAGAGGGCACCACTTTTAAAGTTTCCTTGATTTCTGTGTTTTCTGTGGATCTGCAGAATACAAATTTTACAGATGAGTCAGCTGAATTAACCCTGGCAGTCACATTTCTGATTTGAATCAGCACCCTGTGAGATACTCTTCACCCAGAACACAACATCCTCCAAACACTCGAACAACCGAACAAACCATCAAGGTAATCTGAATGCATTTTCTGCAGCCTGCAAACACCAAATGATAAAAAGGAAAAAAAGTTACCTTCATTTAAAACAATACTACTCCTTTTGATGTGCATGGGAGTGTGAGCGTGTGCAATAAAACCACAGTTAAGGCTTTAATGTGTTCATCTTAGAACATCTACGCAATAGCTCTTTCTCTGAAGAGGGCATTAAAATGATTATTACACCAATGACAACACCCATAACTGCGAGTAACAGATCATACGATACCCTGTTAGTCCCACTGGAGCGTCAACAGCCCCAACACTAAAACACAGAAGGAAAAGCCTGCAAGACCTGCAGTGGTTTTGTCCTGGTCTATATGATGATGTGACATCTCTGTGACATCATCGGATATAATATGTACTTGTGGATATTTGGGAAGAGTCATCATGTTAACGTTACATAACATAGGTTTTAAAGTCAATCAAAGAAGAAAATGTTGCCACGGACAGTGTTTTTTTAATCCAGGACAAGATGTAACCTCGATCGTAGAGTCAACATCACATTTCGGTCTTAAAAAATTAGGGAAAAAATTGTCCTCTTAAAAAAAAAGAAAAAGAAAAAAAGTAAGAGGTTAAATTCACCAAAATGTTCATTTTTTTGCTTATCCGTTTGCTTGACTACACACAGTCCACCACAGGCTCGCCTTCATTTCCTTCTTCTTCCCCCCACATCCCGAATCTCATATCCTCATCATCCATGGATCCTCCATCCCCCTCTCCCAAACCGGCCATGCCCATTGCTTCATCCGCTCCAGGCTCCCCCTGATGGGCGCGGAGGTGTTTCCTCAGGCTGGCCGGATCCTTAAAGCCTCTGTGGCAGAGTGGGCAGCAACAAGGCCGTTCTCCTGTATGTATGCGCTGGTGGTGCTTCAGGTGCTGCAGGCGACTGAGGCGTTTCCCGCAGACGCTGCACACATACGGTTTTTCACCGGTGTGTGTACGGCGGTGCTTCCGCAGACCATCGAGATGGCGAAACTGCGTTCCGCAATCAGAGCAGGAATACGGTTTCTCACCCGTGTGGATGCGGAGGTGAGTCTTAAGAGCCCCAGACTCACGGAAACGGCGGCCGCACACGGTGCACGGGTACGGTTTCTCTCCTGTATGGATCCTCAGGTGCTTTTTCAGGCTAGAGATCAGACGGAAGGTCTTGCCGCACTCCAAACACAAGTGAGGTCGTTCTCCAGGTGCCTCCCCCATCAACTCCGAGATAGAGCGCCGCATAGGCTCTTCTGGAGATGAGCCGCCCACCCCTGGGCTCCTCCTGGGAGTCATTCCCAAACCAGGAGTATCTCTCTGGGCCGATCTAAGTCCAGAGGTCCCCTGCGTAGGTGAACTACTGGAGGAGGGTCCATTGTGAGGCCTGGAGGGGGGCGGTGGTGTAGGTTTGGAGGGGAGATGGTGTGAACGGGACCCTCCTTCCTCCTCGACCACGTGGACGTATGCCAGATCACACACGCTCTGAGCCGAGTGCTCGGCTTCTGTGGGCGCCTCTCTTCCCCGCACACACACCTGTCCAGAGGCAGGAACCTGCTCTTCTTTAATAGAGAAGGTAGTGTGTGAGGGAGGGTTTGGGGGTCTGGGGTGTGAGAGTCTTCTGCTGTCATCCACCATCTCACCTGTGACACAGATCACACATTTAAACACCGGTACGAAAGGTCTATGATATGAGAATTGGAAGTCAAACTTTAACATTTCAAAGTTTTCTCACTGTGCTTTATAAGAATATTATATATTACATAGACAAAAGTATTAAAATGCTAAACACCAGGCAGTTTCCCTTCATTATAGGTATTTATATTCATAAACTACCAATTATGAAACTGTTAAACTGAGTCAACCAAAAGATGTTATTTCTAAATTGTTCAGTTAAGAATAGCAGATGTGTGTGATACATAGACTTTTTTTTTTCTTCTAATTTTCACACATATTTCTACTTAAAGGTGGAATATGTAATATTTCCTGTCTGCTAGAGGTCGCTAGAGGCCTATTCAAAACAAAGGCGTAGCTTGATGACGCAAAGTTTGAGAGCGGAATCGTGGGACATGTGGTCTTCACCTCACAGCCAGTGCAAAAGAAGCGGGATAGGGCTCGGGAAGAAATCATGTTCATGGATGTGATTATTAATGTTACTGTAGTATGAAGCAGAGCAGGAGCGAGTGTTGTGGGAGCTGAACGAGGAGCTGGAGCGACTGTGCAACATGCACTTCACGAGCAGCAGAACTGTTATTATGACACATTACATCTATGCCTTTTATTATGTCTTTTCCGGTCACGAGTATGAGGTAACACAGCTCTGTTTATCATATTAGATACATTTGCGTGTGTTGAAAATGATGTTATAACTCTGCTCTGAGGCACTTGTTACACACTGCAGTAAGCTAGATTGGTAGTAGAATATAATAAATGCTGGATGGCTTGAGTTGATAAATGGCATGCAATTAATTTTACGTATTGTGTGATGGAGAAAATTCTGTATTACTGTTACTAAAAGTAAAGCTGCATCTGATTATGCTATGTTAGCTGCTTCACAAAATAGTGTTTTTCTCTGAGGCATGGTAAAACATGGTACTCGCAAAAAAATCAAGAAAATTAGATTTAAACAATAAGACTAAATGTGTTGAGCTATATAACAATAATTAGTTTTCTGTCTATAAATATATCCAAACAGATGTTCCCTTGTCTATTAAAACATGTAAATATTAAATCGTCTTTAGTGTATCCATGGTTTCTACACAATAAAACCGGAAACTAAGGGTTAACGCGGGTATGACACAATTGACAGGCGACTCAGAAAATATATTACTGTTTGGTATTTTAAATGCGAAAACAGAGAAAAATGTTAAATATCCAATGTAGTCAGATATGGTACCAATATATTGTGCATCCCTTTACTGTGCTGTTGCCACACTATCTAACGCCAGTATGATTCTGTGTTGACGGTTTTGGCACATCAACAATTCATAAGAGCAGCAGTACCAGATTGTGTAAACGTGATTGTTGTCTTACCAGGTCGGTTCATGTCTGAACAAATGTTAGACGAATGGACGGATATAGGGTCATAAAAACTGTTCGTCACCGTCCCATCCGCCTGAATGGAGAGGTGGCAGCTCTTGAACTCTTCCCTGGAGTCAAAGCCGTGTATGGCATCCCCCAGAGCGCCACTCAATTCGGGTTCAGCTCCAGTAAAGCAGCGCGGATCCGGCTCGGGCGCACTCCGATGTGTCAAGCGGCTCGAGTTTAATTGTCCAGAGGTGGCGTAGACGTGATGTCCCGGCATGGACGCGTTTCCAAAGGGACCCTGAAGTTGGTCGATTAATTTCTGAGCGCTACACAGACACTCCTGTAACGTCTTGAGCTCTCTCTCCGAGACTTCGAGCCGAACCTTCAGCTTCTCGTTCTCTTGCTCTTTGGTGAACAGCTCCCTCTGGGTTTCGGACAGCACCGTCACGATCTCGCCCAGAAGGGTGTCCACTGCCGCGGACAGAGTGGAGCGGATGGTCGGTCCGAGGCGAGTTCTGAGTGTGGAGATGGAGAGGTTTTTGTCCCGGACTGTGTTTTGCATGCACTCATCTTTCTCTCCCTTATGGGATGAGTTGATTATAGTTTGTTTACGGTGAGAAGCACTCGCTGATGAGCTGTTTGTTGCTGTTGGGACCGACACTGGGTTGATTCTGCCCGCCCCGTTTTCACCGTTGTTGCGCTTTGAGTTCATTGCGAATTCTCCTGCTGTACAACCAAACGAAGAAGAAACCTATTTATCAGTTGTTGTTGTTGTTGTTGTAATCTTTTAATTCTTTATAAAATGAAACGCTCATCCTTTAGAGTCTCGCTGCGCCGGTATTTCTAATCAGGCAGAAATGAGAAACTAAAGACGAGCCTGACGAGCTACTATAGCATTGCCATTAGCAAACTAGCCCAGACATTCCTCTTGCCAGCAGAGCCTTTCGCTGCCTGGGGTTTGTTGAAAGCTCGATAAATAACCACACTGGATCCTCACGACAATACTATTTTTAATCTGCATTAATGTAGTAATCGTTTTCTAGCTACGCGCCAGAGCCAGATCCTTCATTCCACAGTACAAACGCGGAGGTCAATCCTGACTTTTGATTGGTCAAAGATGTGGTCGCGGCTTAATGACATACTCTCGCGTAAACAAAGCGCATAAAAATGACGATTTTCCAGAGCTGTAGACTTACTGATTAGTTTAATAATGTTTATGGTGCTGGACTACAATGCTTTTACTATTAAACATTGTTTCGCATGCCATCCAAAACAATTTTTCACAGTAATTTCAGCCATTATGAAGGGTTATTTATCATATAGTCAATTTACACCAATTTTACCATCACTATACCTTGGGCAAACTGAGTTTAAAAATAAGAAATGTACAAACGTTTATATTAGACAAATATTCAACAATATCATGTTCCCTTACAGGTCTGCAAGGAATTATTTGGATATTTTCTTTGACAAACAAATGCTTAAACATATTAGAACCTCCTATTTAAAATTTCCAGTTCATCCCAAAATTAAAGAAACTCACTTTAAAATCTTATATAATATTTATCCCTCTGGAGAGTTTCTAAGGGTTAGATTTAACCTTTAAATAATATTATGTACATTTTGTAATTCTTCTCCAGCTAATACAGAGCAGGTTATTTATTTATTTATTTATTTATTTATTTATTTATTTTTGCTTGCAAATATTCTAGTGTCTTCTGAGAAAAAGTGCAATTATGGTTAAAAGAGGGAAATGTGGTTGATTTGAACCTGTCCTTTATAGATATTAAATATGGAAACTATGAAGAAGATGGTAAAAAAGTTTTTTTGATTAATACCTTACTTTTGTTAGCAAAACATTTTTTTATTCACAAATGTAGATTTTACAGTATTTAAGAATTATTTGAGACAATACTCAAAAACTGTCAAAAACAAAAAATAAAAAAAGTGGAATTTTGATAGATTTATTGGAAAAATATAATTTGTTATAATGTTGTTATTTTATCAATTGTATTTAATCTTTATTTATTAGTATAGATGGATTAAAAAGTGTTATATATATATATATATATAATATCCTGTTAAGTCTAAGCCCCTCTTAACATTGATGATTTGTAAATTTGTAATACGTTTGTTATTATTTCAATAAAAATAAAAAAATCTGATCAATAAAAGAAATAAAAGTTTATTAATGTTTGTAAATCGTCATACATAAAACACTATTTTACACAAGTTCGTCAAGATAATCTGTGACGATGGCTTGACATTAAATGTAAATTAAAACCTTTAAGTTTGAAGTCTTAACAGAAATAGGCTGCTGTCAGACAGAAATACACAAGTGGTTCTCAACCAGGGGGCCTTGTGCCTCAGCAAATCATCTTACAATTATTTAAATTTAGTTATAGCCTAGTAGTACATAATCTTAATTAAAATACTAAAATGTAAATATGTATAATATTACACTGACATTATATATAGGCTATTTCAGAAGTCTGTCAAATAGAAAGTCTGGTCTCCAGTCAGTGAATGCTATCTAAAGTTGTTGACAACTTGATCAGTTCATGCTGCAATGTCTGGTTTATATGAAAGATTGTGCAAATAATGTCTGGGAGAAATCTGGGCATTAATGAATTTGACCTGTAAGCCGTACTTAACTTAGTTATTTCTCTTTGTTTGCCAGCTTTATGGGACACTCTGAAGTCAGAATGGGGTAGACTATACAAAAGAGGGAATTGCAAGTATAAAGATCTTTTGATTCAGCTATTGGATTTGGCCATTTCTGCATAAAATAAAACCTTTCTAACTGGTCATACACACAATCATGACTGTGGAAGGAAATACGTGACTGTGTGTTACATTAACCCTTCAGTATCTTAATAATTTGAAAAGGTAATCATAAATATAGTGCATCATACAACTAGAAACGTAGCATATTACTTATACAGATCAAATATCTAATTACCCCTGTAATTTTGGTGTAACATTTACCCTTTCTGTGATGACAGTGCTGCTATTGCAGTGGATCTTAACCCACCCCAACCATTGTCCACAACAATATTCAAAGGCGTTGAGAACCACTGCGCTATTGGGATCTTTTGTGCTGGTGCTGCAGCGCCATCTGCTGGCAGATATCAGTATTTAGACAAGGACTAAGAAATAACAATAACAGGAACTTAGAAATAACAATGACATTTGGATTGTGCAAAGCATATACCACAGTGTGTGTGTGTGTGTGTGTGTGTGTGTTTGTTCTTGTATATATGGTTTATGAGGACACGTGTATAATAACATGGGTATTACAACATAAACATGTAAACTTCCTGTGTCCTCGTAAACCTAATGGCTTAATAAAATACTACATGGTGTTTCTTTGAAATTCAAAAAATGCTTCCTGTGATAGGTAGGTTTAGGGGTAGGGGTAGTGTAGGGGGATATAATGTACAGTTTGTACAGTATAAAAAACATTACGCCTATGGAGAGTCCCCGTAAACCATATATACAAGTGTGTGTGTGTGTGTGTGTGTGCTTTTGTTTATATTACATTGTGGGGACCAAATGTCCCCATGATGTAATATAAACCTGAGTTCACCTACATTGTGGGGACCAGCCAGCGGTCCCCACAATGTAAATGGGTTTATAAATCATATAGAATGAGTTTTTGTGAAAAAGTAAAAGTTTGCACAGTTTCCTGTGAGGGTTAGGTTTAGGGGTAGGGGCAGGGTAGGGGGATAGAATGTACAGTTTGTTCAGTGTAAAATGCATTGAAGTCTATGGAAAGTCCCCACAATTCACAAAAACAAACATGTGTGTGTGTGTGTGTGTGTGTGTGTGTGTGTGTGTGTGTGTGTTTCAATTTAAACCTCACCAACCAATAATTAACTACAAATAAACTTCTGCTGCATTCTGATCTTTGTAGCTCTGATCCAGAGGAATATGGTTTGGTGAATTGCAATATAATATAATATAATATAATATAATATAATATGATAAACAGTTTTACGTAAATGAGAAATATGCCAAAATGCATGTCAAGGTTGTTTTGGAGTGTTAGGTTGTTTTTTCCATACAGAAATAGACAAAGACCTACTCCAGTGTGTTTCCACAAAGTGTGTCCCTTCAGTGGAACTAAAGCAGGGAAAACAGCCACAGACCATTTTCCTTCCTTGACCAATTTGTTTTATAAATTTGGTCAAGTAGCTTTACACTGCCACCCCCCCCCAAACTCATCCATGTGAGAGGATGATGGTAAACCGTGATTCATTATTCCAGAGTTCAGTGGCAGCGAGCTTTACACCAACCAGCACATACTTGACATTGCCTAGATATCTTGTGCGGCTACAGCACACACCCATGTAAAACCATTCTCCCAAGTGAAACTGCAACTTGAATACTTGTTCTGTTTTGCATTTACAGGGACAGTTTGTAACTTCGGTGTTAAAAGCAGGGTCTGTGGTAATGCATCAGGGGCTACATGCGTCAGCACTCTGTAATCCTTCTCTTTGGGCTTATGTGTGGCCCAGCACTTTCTGGCTCAGCTTAGAAATATGTATTTAAATTTGTGACTGATACTAGAGAAAAATGACACACAAATCTCAATAAATGGAAGTGGCAATTTCATTTTTTAAGATTTTTAACAGTGGCTTTAGTTACAGCTCGCTTGCCCTCTCACATTTTTTATTTATTTATTTATTTAGTTGTGAAAAATGTGCAATGATAGGATAAGGACAGCCAATTAGCTTGTGGGGGAAGGTATGATGATGAAAATTTCAGGAATGCAGCATATTTGCAGTGGATTTTTTTTTTTAAAGGAGCATCAAGCAGTTGTTACTCTTTAAAGGAGAATTACTTCAGCTGAATTGAATTAGCTGGTTATGATTTTAATTAAATGGATCTCAATTAATGGATTTCAATTAATGGATCACAGAATGCTATGTACAGAGAACAAAATAAAATAAAAAATTCTTAGGACACAAAGATAATGAAGAACAAAATTTTATTATACAGTATATTACATGAGCAAGAGTGCTGTTGTTAATAATCTGAAGAGCAGTTGTATGCTCCTTTTTTGTTGTTGTTGTTGTTTGTTTTTTCCAGTTTATTTTTTTAATTGTACCTGACATGTAAATACTAAACATAATGCTTTATGCAAAATAAGCCAAACTATCCAGAGATGTGTTTTTTTCTTAAATCACACAAACCACAATAAAGAATGGAATTTTCCAGTAAAGCAGAGAACTGAATTCTGTCATAAATTATAGTTATTTTCCAGCTTTCTAAAATACAGAGGATTACAGAGGCTGCAGATAACGTGAAGCACTAGTATTAAAACGGCTGACTGGATTCTGTTTTATGATTCTTCTAGAATGATGAAAATGTTCCATCCATTGAAAAGTTCACCAGTGTTTGTTGTTCCCTTCCTTTACTTTTTTGCTGCCTCTCTTGAGTTGTGGTACATTTATACTTGAAAAACACTTATGGGAGTTGGTGGCTAGGTGCTGCTGTTTGATATAATTTCTGTGGTAAATGAAAAATTTGAAAAATCCCAGGAATTCCTAACATTTTACTCAGCTATGTGAAGAGTCTGGACTTACCAAACCACCCCCTCATTTTAAGTAACTGATTTTATACAGAAGCTGTAACTCCACTGTCACATGGACAGCAGAAATAAAATTGGTTTTAAATACCTTGAAATCTAATTCTGACACATAGTGATGTATTGTTCCTTTCTTATTATAATACTTTTCTCAATAAAAATGTCTTTTTATGGATGTGACATTTTACACTGTTTTGTTCACAATTTAGTTGTAGTATTTTGCTACAATTTGGCTCCACAAGTTCAAACCTAGAATTTCAGACCTGAAGTTCTTGATCTACATTACATTGTCCCATACACTTATTATTTGTGTTCATCTCAAGAAAGAAAGTTATATCTGGGACGGTATATATGAGGACGATGACAGTAAATTATAAGGGAATTTTAATTTTTGGGTGGAGCATCCCTCAACACAGAAACTGCATTCAACTATAATTATAAAAATGTTGTGGATATTTTCAGATGCTCTTTTATCTGTTTAGTACATTAGCTCCAGGAACAAAGAAAAGTCCTGCTAGTCCCTTAACTACACCATTCGGTTCCAAAAAGCAGATTTCTATTCCTTTGATGGCTTTTTAAAATTAGCCATGTATTCTGACTGAAGAATTTTATTGCAAGCAATGTATATTAATAATATCTCATTTTATACTAGATACAAATGCCTGATACTTTTTTAGATGGCTCCTAAATGTGATAAACAGACATACAGTGCACAGCATAAATGAGTACACCCCCTCTGAACAAATACAAAAGATGTATTTTCTTCATGATCACTAATACAATTCATGGAAAGATGGCAAAACTAAAATGTATTAAACATATACATAATAAAAACTGAGAAATATATGTCATTAATAGCAAAAAAAAAAAAAAAAAAAAAAGGTAAATTAGCCAATTTTGTTTAAATTAAGGATTGCAGAAATGAGTACACCCTAGAATTAATTAAACAAATGTATAATATTCTAGTACTTATGCCCTCCATAATTTTGAATATACTGCTCTGACCCTTCTTGACACGGAGTGTAAATGTTCATGACAAATTGTCACATCTGTCGTGTTTAACTCCTGGATGATGAGCTCCTTATATGCCCTGATCTGGAGTTTTGCTCAACTCATCTCTACAGAATCCCCGCCAGGCGCAGAGTGTTAAGATTGAGTGCAATACATGTCCACAGAAGGTCAGTCAAGTCAGTCAAGTCACCTTTATATAGCGCTTTTTACAATGCAGATTGTGTCAAAGCAGCTTTACATTGATAACTGGTACATAATTTGGCTGCACAGCAGCTCTTAAATAATAGTGTCAATGCAGGCAGATCAGAAGCACTGTTGAATAAATGTCAAGAATACTATTGAATATCAAATGTCAAGTGTCCCCAACTAAGCAAGCCAAAGGCGACAGCGGCAAGGAACCAAAACTCCATCAGGTGACATCAGGTGGCAAACAAGTGGCAAATAGGTGTTAAAATGGAGGGGAAAAAAAACCTTGGGAGAAACCAGGCTTAGTCGGGGGGCCAGTTCTCCTCTGGCGAACAGTGCTTTGTTACAATCAGGTTGCTATCATAAATCTGAAGTAAAAAATCAAATCAAAGTATTTATTTCAGTTCCATCCAGTTGAGGATCGTATTCATCACGCTGGTATGTACGGTCTGTTGAGGAACTGTGGCACTGGCTGTCATGTCAATGGGGTAATTAGCAAGATTTTAAAATCTATACAATGTTTAACAGGAAGCCAATGCAGTGATGACAGAACTGGGCTAATATGGTCATACTTCCTAGTTCTAGTAAGGACTCTAGCTGCTGCATTTTGTACCAGCTGTAGTTTATTTATCAAGCGGGAGGAACAACCACCCAGTAGAGCGTTACAGTAATCTAGCCTTGAGGTCATGAACGCATGAACTAACTGTTCTGCATTCTTCATTGAGAGCATATGTCGTAGTTTAGATATATTTTTAAGATGGAAGAATGCAGTTTTACAGATGCTAGTAACATGGCCTTCAAATGAAATATTGGTATCAAAGAGCACACCCAGGTTCCTAGCTGACGACGAAGACTTAACAGAGCAGCCATCAAGTGTTAGACAGTATTCTAGATTATTGCGTGAAGAAGTTTTCGGTCCAAAAATTAGAATCTCTGTTTTTCCTGAATTTAGTAGTAGGAAATTACTGGTCATCCAGTTTTTTATATCAGCTATACATTCTGTTAATTTAGCGAATTGGTGATTTTCGTCAGGGCGCGAAGAAATATAGAGCTGAGTATCATCAGTGTAACAATGAAAACTAACGCCATGCTTCCTAATGATATCTCCCAACGGTAGCATGTACAGAGTAAAAAGCAATGGTCATAGTACTGAGCCTTGCGGTACTCCATATTTAACTTGTGATTGATATGACATCTCATTGTTTACTACTACAAACTGAGAACGGTCAGATAAGTATGATTAGAACCATGCCAATGCAATTCCACTAATGCCAACATAGTTTTCTAGTCTGTTTAGAAGAATATTGTTATCGATATTGCCAAATGCAGCACTAAGATCCAGTAACACTAATAGAGAGATACAACCACGATCTGATGATAAGAGCAAATCATTAGTAACTCTAATGAGAGCAGTCTCAGTACTATGGTACGGTCTAAATCCTGACTGGAAATCTTCACAGATACTATTTCTTTCTAAAAAGGAACATAGTTGTGATGAAACTGCCTTTTCTAGTATTTTTGACAGAAAAGTGAGATTTGAGATCAGCCTGTAATTGTCTAATTCTCTAGGATCAAGTTATGTTTTTTTAATAAGAGGTTTAATAACAGCCAGCTTAAAGGTTTTTGGTACATATCCTAGCAATAAAGATGAATTAACAATATTAAGAAGAGGATCTATGACCTCTGGAAGCATCTCTTTCAATAGCTTAGTCGATATAGGCAATTCTTCTTCTCCTAAAGCAGTAAATGAATTGAATTTTTCTTTAGGGACACTACAATGCACTGTCTGACACAAGACTGTAGTAGACGGGTGCATGGTTATATTTATTTCTCTAATATTATCAATCTTGCAAGTAAAGAAGTTCATAAAATCATTACTGCTGTGCTCTTTGGAAAGATCAGAAGTTGAAGCTTTATTTCTTGTTAATTTAGCCACTGTATCAAATAAATACCTAGGGTTGTGTTTATGTTCTTCTAAAAGTTTTGAAAACTAGGCAGATCTTAATAGTCTCTTAATAGTCTCTTAGTCTCCTAAACAGGCCAATAAGAGACTATTAACTACTATTATTCTTTCGTTTACTGAAATCACATGATTTTGGTAGTTTGATACTCCGAACCACAGATTCGAAACAAAATATTTGTAAAGCTTTGAAACTTCATGAAGCAGTGTTTTGAAAATGCCCATCACTAGAAATTGTTAAATAAAGTCTTTTTTTTTTTTTTTTTTTGGCACAAAAAAAAAACAACACAAAAAGTATTTTCATCGCTTCTTAACATTAAGATTGAACCACTGTAGTCAAATGAACTGTTTTAAATACATTTTTAGTAGCTTTCATGGGCACTGAAAGTGTAAATGAACTTGCTGGCAATGGAGGCCTCACTAAGCCATCGGATTTGATCAAAAATATCTTTATTTGTGTTCTGAAGATGAACGAAGATCTTACGGGTGTGGAACGACATGAGGGTGAGTAATTAATGACAGAATTTTTATTTTTGGGTGAACTAGCACTGGTGCTACTGCCCTCAAATGTTAGTTTGGAGCACTGCAATGGTTCTTGAGGTCAGAAAAGTATAATGATGTTAAATGAATGTTGTCTGTTGTATATTTTTACTGCTAAACAACAAGAAATGCTGTAAATATTGCCACACATTTTGAGAAAAGACATTTTAGGCTGCAAAAATCTGAAAAAAGTCCTGTGAAGTCCTGTAAGGACTGTTTATTGTGCTTTGGCTACAGTAGGTAGTTCCAGTGAGAACAACAACCATGCATGTCATTTCTGCAGGCTGCATCTTTCTCTGTGAGATAAACAGTCACTCTTTTCATAGCTTTTGCTGGCTCTGAGACACTCACTTGGTATCTCCTGCTCTTTGTCTAGCAAAAAAATCCCTCATCACTAAATGAAAGCTTAAAATGAAGGCCAGATTATTTCAGGAGCACTGTCACAAGTCCATTGTTTTTGAATTTCTGTGTTACTTTTGCTATATTTTCACACTTAAAACAACGATTTGGTAATCCTCTTGTACCACTGTCCTCTTTTGTGCAAAGAAATACGTCTCCTGACAATTCTCTCCCAAGTGGTTCCTTTGTTGTTAGCATTAAGTCTGAGGATGATTTTTTGGTTTTTGGTTCACCATACTTTCCTGTTGATCAAACACTGCCTTAAACTTACACCAGGAAATTTTTATTTAATTTTATTTAGTAACTTTTAGGAGGGTGTACTCATTTTTGCTACACAACATTTTATCACCTTGATAGGAAAATCTTATTTTCCTGAATAATTTTGACATGCTTCTTTTTTTAATTGATTAAGCAGACTTGCTGGAACATCCTAACATGTCTTCTTTCAGAAGTTTCAGAGGGGGTGTAGGGCCAACTCATTCATGCTGTGCACTGTATTTTCAATAGTCAATATGTTCAGTATGTTTTGATACATCTATGATTTTCAAGGGAACACTTGATTTAATCAGAAAATAAACCACCGCAAAAATACAAAATATCTTTTATTATTTTGTAAGACTCATAGGCTATTTACAGATATATTTTTTGTAGCAAAACCGTGAAGTGACCTAAAATGTGCACAGATCATTTTATCTGATCGAGTCTTTAATCTAAATAAGAAATTATAATTCTGCATCACATACAGGAAGAAGAAACAGATACACAAGTTTAAAGTGTGTTGATGATTTGGGAATTGGACTTGAAACGGTGCCCATGATTAGAGTCAGCACACCAACAGTCTGCAATTTGTGCCTGTCCAAAATCACATTGTTAGACACTACTGACGACCAAATGAGAAGAATGTGCTGACTCATTCATCCACCTTCTCTGCACCCCTCTTTCATTGAGTCATTAATACACTCCCTCTATCCAGCATGTTCACAGTGGGCTATGTCATTCATTTACTCCTATCATTCATTCCAAGATTAAGTGCATATTTATGGCCACACACATGCCCGCTCCTTCCTCTCTGTTACAGAACTCCCCTTGTCTCGGTTCGTGCAGAAGATTCCCGCTGTTTTTTGTGTCTCCACAGCAGCAGAGCCAGAATCAGCAGAACTATGAGTCCCACCACACCTCCAATTATGCCCAGCTTCAGCGCAAGTCCAGAGACTGACTGTTTGGGTTTAAATGTGGCACACGATTGCTGGTTCTCTGCGCTGACGCCGATCTTATTCACCGCAACTACACACACGAGCGCACCAGCCGCCACATCTCGCAATGCGGTTTTCCTTTTTTTCTCTTCCACCTGTATCTCCCTATCCATATCTCTGTCTTTGCCTTTCACCAAGACTTTGTAGTGGGTGACAATGGAGGGCGGAGCACACCAGTGCACCAGAACCCCATTGTCATCCTGTTGAGTCAGATATGAGAGGGTCGGTGGACTCGGGGCATGGAGTCTTTCTAACCCCGGGCAGAAGCAGCCTGTGACTGCTGCGAGCTCTGCACAGGTTTGCTGATGCTCTACACACAAACTGTAGTCGCAAAAACCTTCAACTGTGTCTTCAGAGGTAGTGGAGGATGAGCTGGGAGGCTCAGTGGTAATGTCTTCGTGTACACTGTAATCATCTGTTTCTTCGGAGGGGTGGGAACGGGGTCGAGTGGCATTCTGAGATGATGATGATGATGATGATGATGATGATGATAGGTCGAGAAAGTTGATGAGGAGGAGAAGGATAACCTGACGTACACACACAAACATGTTTTCTGGTGAAAAAAAAAAAAAAAAAGTTACAAATGGAGCTTCAGATCAGAGAAGTCAACTGATTCCTTCAGTGAATGAAATCATCAATGAATCATCTTTCTTGAAATTAAGAATTACAGTTCTTGAATGTAGTATATTTTCAGTTTGCACCAGTTTTTAGGAAAGAAAAGTATGTATAGTGAATAAAATGTAGCTCTAGATCAGTGAAGTCAACTGAAATGATTCATGACTTGGGTGAATGTTTCAGTTATCTTTAACTGATTTCATTAACCTTTCTTGAGTTTATACAGTAAATTATCAGATTGCATAATTTATGTTAGAAGTTTTTGTTGTTGTTTTTGTTGCTTAATTTTAAAACTTTTAAATATATTAAAGGGTTAGTTCACCAAAAAATGAAAATGATGTCATTAATTACTCACCCTCATTCTACACCCAGAAGACCTTCGTTATTCTTCCGAACACAAATTAAGATTTTTTTTGATGAAATCAGTGCTTTATAAGATTAAGGTTGAACCACTGTAGTCAAATGAACTGTTTTAAATATGTTTTTAGTAGCTTTCTGGGCATCTGAAAGTGTTAATTATCTTGGTGGAAATTGAGGTCTCACTGAGCCATCGGATTTTAATTTGTGTTCTGAAGATGAAGGAAGGTCTTACGGGTGTAGAACGACACGAGGGTGAATAATTAATGACAGCATTTTCATTTTTGGGTGAACTAACCCTTTAAAAGATGGTTAAAAAATGAAATAAAGAAACACTTCTGTGTTGTCATTCAGCTGTATTTCAAAATTATTTGCCAATTGCTAAATTCCCATTATATCAGCATTTATTCACTTGGCAGAACTTAAAATGCATTAAATCTATACATTTTTTTCAGTTAATGCATCAAACCTGGCAGTCGAAAGCTTAATTACCATAATACACCTGGATAGTTTCATTTTTTTTACTCTTTTGTAATTCGCATTATTCCCAAGAGTGATCATCTGACTACTTTGAGTACATTTATCAAGCAGAAAGGTAACAACTGCATTCCTGAATTGGGTTGTGGGGAACAGAAACTAGAAGGAAGAATCACCACTGAACTAAGGAATACGAAGTAAACGATCAATGGAGCTTAGGAACCTGCTTCATATTTCTCATTTGACATTCTACATCTCCAGAGCAGATTATCTCTAGAAAACAGTTTACATTTAGCAGAGGGAATACAAACAATCCAGCCATCCAGATCACTCTCTATTGCAAAACAAACCAGTTAGCAAACTGTTGCACTTGTGTGAGTGAGTGTCATCTGCCCTTGGTTAAGATATCGATTAACATTCTTTTGCATTGATAAACTTCATTTAAACCAGACACAGCTCATATAAAGACCACACTGATGAGCTTTAGAGAGATAAATACTAGACTGTGAGATAAAGGAATGCAGAGCTTCAAGGTTTTTTAAAAAGTAAAAGGCTTTTGTATTGAGCCATATTTTGCTTGCTGTCTCTCAGTTACTTTTGTATCAAAACTGAAGTTGCAATGTTAACATATTGAAAAAGAGATTAAACATAGATAGGAACTTTAATTTCTTACCTATAAGGGGAGTCCAAAAAGTTTTATTTTAAAATCTCTGGTATCCTCTTTCCTTTGCTCTCATTCGCTTGCCACAACAACTCTCTCTCTCTCTCTAACTCCCCTACAATCACCTCCTTTTTCTTCCTAACCCCATCCCCCTCTTTCCCTCATCGCTCCACCTTTTCTCAGTTAATAGGCTTTCTGTCAGAGAGAATGTGTGTTGAATAATGTGCACATGCCTCGAATGAATCACAGCGATTACAGCTATATGTCCAGGTCAGAAACCTGACAGGACACACACATGCACACACACACACACACACACACAGTTCATGTTGAGCAACTGCTATATCGGAACTCATTGACATTGTGTTAATAAAAAGATCATATGAAAACAATTTTAAGGTAAACACTGAACACAACTCAGTCGTAGCCTTCCTGTGTCATGCTTTTATGATAGCAAACAAAGGGCTCTTTATTTCACGGACAGATTTGGAGACGGTCAGCATATGATTCAGGTTTCAGTGAAAAGCTTCATACAATCTTAATTCAAATCAAAATATCAGTTTGTATTATCCAGAAATGTGGATTTGGTGTTTCACTAAAAAGATTTACTGCATCCTGGAAGCATGTATGTGTGTGTATGAGTTGGGTTTTGGTGCAGCTGCTCTGACCATAGAGAAGGAAGTCTGTTTTTTTCATACTCAGTGACAGAAAGAGTTGAAGTTCAGATCATTCATAAACTTACACACATCACACACTTCCTTACACCACTTAAATGCGTATATACACGCTTAGAAACAGTCATATGGCACTGTGGTCAAGGTTATTTCGTCACAATATACTTTTTGTGTTGAGTCAGACTTAACTGGATTCAGACAGACTGATTCAGACAGACAGTCCTAAAATGTAATGAGTAAACAGTAATGATTCACAGGTTCACAGTCAATAAATGACAAGTTTAATTTAAATGTTATGTTACAGATGACAACCGACTTAAAAAAAAAAAAAAAAAAATGTTTGTTGTTGTTGAAATATCATCTACATGATACAGAATACATTTTTGATTTTTCACACAATAAATCATAAAATTATTTGTTTATTTTACTCTTTTACTGGTAACACTTTATAATAAAGTTCCATTTGTTAATATTATAAACTGCAATAGTTAACATTAACAATGAATAATGTGTTACCCATAAAGTTGTTTTTTTTTTTATAACAAAATGGAACATTTCAGATTTGAATGATATATTTTAATACTTTAAGAGTGAAAAGCTGGGTCTAGAACAAGAGTAAATGAATAAAAAAATAAATAAAAGCCATTTGAAATACATGCTAAGTTTCAGAGGCAATTTCTTACTTTCATATAACAAAAAGAAAAGGTGTTTGTTAACATGCTCGTTTTAATTAACTTTTGGAGCAAGACAAAAGCATTTCTACAACATTTACATGTAGGCCTATAACATATGACAATAAAGTGCTCTATTAAAGATTTAACAGAGTATTAACAGATCACATGCTGTCAGGAGTTTTGCAGTTCCAGAGGAAGAGTGTTCAGAAACACCGGATAGATGATACACTGACACACGCTGGAGTTTTGGGGTGTTAACTTAAATGTAATGGCATAGATTACAAATCCATATTGTATTCTTTTAGGGAGGACTTTCCTCTTTTTCAAGGGTCAAACAAAAGTTAGGAAACAGAGATCTTTTCTGTCTCGACTATTCTGATCACAGGATGCAAGCCTCTTACCAGTATGAAGTACATTTAAAAACATCTGATGGTGCAACAGTATTTTGTTTCAAAGCCTTCTTACTGACATACGGGAATCGGGAGGGCTGGAGCGGGTCTCTAATTTCAATCTCAACATAGTTATAGAAATAAATGAATGGTGAAGCTCCCTCAGAACTGCCAACCCACATGTCCTTTTCTTCTCCATACTCTGAAAAATGGGACAGGCTCACACATGCACAACAATATCCAGTTCTGATCCCTATGAGCTGCTGGCAGCCTGGCACACATTATGAAGCTCATGTGGCCTAGGCCTATACCAATATAAAATACAAAATATCATTCCATTTTTGTACATGAAAGTACTGTTGAATGCGTCCAGATCAGTCATCATAAATACTACTAAAAATACATGTTTTAGGCCTACTAAGGAACATGTGTTTTCCAGAGAAAATCGATCATATGGGAATATTTTTCTGTGGGAAAGCTTCACATACAGGCATCTAGGGAGGGCATAAACAGAGGGGGAAACCACGTGTAAAAAAGTTGTATTTGTTCATGGATAACTAAAAATATTAGCCTACACAAATGTGCAACAAGTCTTCATTTTTCAATTTCAAGACCTAGTTTTGATGATGTTTTTGAAATGGCTTGTTTTTGGTATTCAGTTTACATGCGCAGTTGTCGTTTTTCTCTGTGGTTGTCGAGCTAGTCTTCATCTGTGTTTAAGCAGGCTAACGTTACGTGTCGACATGTGTAATAACCATAGACTGAATGTCGCGAGGTACCGCTTTTTGTCAGCGCATGCGCACATCAAGCTGCAGTCTGGAAGACGAGTTACAATCGCCCACAGGTACGATTTCATTCCGATTAAAGCGTTTAAAAGACATTTAAAATGACGAATTATTGATTCAGTCCGGCTTCAGACTCTTTTTTTTAGTGTATGTATGTAAACGTAGCACTGCTTGTTTTATATCTTTTCACTTTAGGTGTCTTTTAGAAGAACAACAGAGCATTTTTACCTTCCCACTTCTCTATATCCAATCTGTTACACACATATTGCTCCTCAACTTCTCTCTCTCTCTCTCTCTCTCTCTCTCTCTCTCCCTCTCCATCACATCTGGTGGTGATTAACTGGTGTGCTGAAAGCAGCTGTAGAAGGGGGCAGCTGCAATGAAAACAAGCACGCATGTCATGCATCCCGTCAGACCTAGGGTGTGTTTAGTAGGAAAATGAAATAAGCGTGTGTGTTTTCAGGGTGTAGCTGTTGCCTATGTGTGTATGTGTGTTTTATCACAGTTGTGTATTTGAGCGTTATTATGTCTGATTCATCGAAATGGCTGTAACCAGGGCAGCACTACATGTTTAGTTTATAGAGGATTTTTGTTTTGTTTAACACTTTATGTTTTGTCTTGTTTAGTTTAAAAGTACATCCTGTCCCTATTACGCAGCAGTTAATAGTATTAAACTGGAAAGGAGCAGTCATGAGGAGTCTGAAATTATTTAAAGGATTAGTTCACTTCTGAATGAAAATTTCCTGATAATTTACCATGTCATCCAAGATGTTCACTGCTCTGCAATCCGCCACACATGACGTGATCATGTCACAAAGGTCACGGGTGACGTAGGTGTAAGTACCAATCCAGAGTCTACAAAGGGAACGTGCCAAGATTAAGCCAGACGCCATTTACAAAAAAAAAAAAAAAAAAAGGTAAAACAATGATATCGGAAGTTTTTCGCACTACCACGGTACTTCCGCCTACGCCACGCATGACCTTTCTGGCAGATCGCAGAGCAGTGCAAAACGAGCATTTGTGGTTAAAAAGTACTTTTTTCCTTTTTTTTTTTCACTAGATAAGACCCTTATTCCTCGACTGGGATCGTGTAGAGCCCTTTGAAGCTGTACTGAAACTGCAATTTAGACCTTCAACCCTTTGAACCCCATTGAAATCCACCATGTAGAGAAAAATCCTGTCAAAAAAACTTTTTTTTTGACTGATGAAAGAAAGGAATGAACATCTTGGATGACATGAGGGTGAGTAAGTTATCAGGAAATTTTAATTCTGAAGTGAACTAATCCTTTAATTGCAAATTCTGCCCACTACATTCTATTCTTCACTTTTACGGCATACTTTCCTCTCAAAATAGAGCACAGCAGTCATGTTCCAAAAGTAAAAATCCCATTCATTTTCTTTATAGGGCAATAATCCTTTAAAACAGATCTTTCAGCTATGAGGATTTCAGTCGGTGGTAGCCTATGCTTTTGTTGAAGCCATCAGCAATAAATTGAAATATAGCATTACGCAGCATCATGTGTCCACATAATCTTTAATCAAAATATATTCCCTCTTGCAGCAACATCTCTTCTCTGATGTTCATTGGCATGAGGATGGGACAAGCTGTCACTCAAATGAGAAAACACAACAATCCAACGATTTTTCTTGTTCAAAAAGCCATTTCAACTGGATATATGTCACAATAGGGAAGAAAAGACTATCGCAACTTCAGTTTCATGCCGACCTTACAAACTTTTTGAAAAAGTTTTTGAAAAAGTATTTGAAAATCAGACAAATATACAAAACTGTGTACTTAACATCTTTAGTGAGGGAAAGAACTACAATCCCATGAAGCATTGTGAATGACAATCAAATTAAAAACAATGGTGAGATATAAAACTACTTATTTAAAGTTGTTGATTATATCTATAGAAGAAAAAGAAGATAAAAAGTGCTCCAAAAGAACGCTTTAGCTTCCACCTACTCCTATGAAGCACTGCAAATGACGTAATAGTCTCCCTACACTCTCAAATTGTTTCAAAATTATACATACACGTTAAAGCTGTCTTGTACCTTTGTCTTTTTGTCTGATTTTCAAATAATTTTTTTGCTTCAGATCAAAGATTGTAATGTGATTCACCTTGTTGCTTGTTAGTTCGGTTCATAGCTTATAACTCTTAAAAAACTTGCTCTTTATAGAACAACAAATTCTGATTGATCAATTGCGCCATCCATCATTCTAATATTTCCTAATAGTTGCCATCTTCCATGGCAATGCTGTTTATCAGTATACTCGTTTATGCAACTGATTCTGATGCAACATTCATGTCTCTTGTATCACACCGCAGACTCCTACTCTCATTTCAAATGCAACTGCTGCCATATTACATCTCTGTTATTGATTGCAGTGCAAATGACTAAAGAAAACTTCAGTTTTAATATTACTTTATTACCGTTATAGTGTTCGTCATGTTGCTAGGCTGATTGCTTTGCTTTGATTTGATTTCCGCTTTGCGTCAGGTTTATTTCATGATAACGATTGGCTAACTGAGTGTACATTTCTATATTTGGTCCGACCAAGTTGGCCGGATATTTTTGTTCAATTGGCTACATACTTGTTTCAACTCAAATAGAGGATGTGGTTGTGTAACACATTGCATTGGTACTTCAGTAAATTGTGCAATATAATTCCTGAAAGTTATCAGAAACTGTAATCTGATAAAAAATGTCCAGACTTTACTAAAGGGGCTGGCAGACAGTCTAGTTTCTACAGGTCATGGAGAGTGTGTGCGAAAGTTTACTGTTAATTACTGCTCTTAGTAGACATTTTGTACCATTAAAACATCCTGCATATTTAATAGCTTAAAACCACCTCCTCATCATAAACAAAGCATTGACTTAACCAAGCTCCAGAAAACGGCTCCTTTTGATGTTGCGTTTTTTTGTGACATCACACAGGCAAATACATTTGCATATGCCTGAATCCAGAGCAAGACATAGACAAATCGTTATACATCATCTCACTATAGGCCTCTGGCATTCAGTCGCTTAACGGCTGACAGAAAACACATAGAACCCATTATAATCATTGACACTGTCTACACTGGACACATTATACAGATGTGTGCGTGTTCAGTTTCTGACATACTCTTTAGATCTGTCGACAACAGGACAAATGGAAGAACTTCGCTTTTAAGCATCCAGTTTAAACAGCTTGTTTGCATCTCTGTACAAACCTTAGAAGGATCCCAGCATCAGAAACAAGTGGATGGTTTAATTTAATGACGTCCCGGATCAGGTCGGGGGATTTTATGTTTGTTCGGAGCATTTTGTTTTGTCTACGAGGCACAGTGTAATGGAGAGTAGGGCTTGGTAAAAAAATATAGATTTCTCGATTTTAATCGATTCTAAATTTTACGAACCGATATTGATTCTTAAATCGCAAGAATTGATTAGTCTAGTCTGTTTTCAGTTGATGAATGAGCAGAATATGTAGCATGCCTCCCAACCAATAAATCGCAACAATCTTTGTGCTTTGTTACTTTTGATATGAAGCAAAGTCTCAGATTTCAAATGACGTCGATCTTATTATGAGATTCAAAAAATAAATACCGTTTTTTTGTGCTGTTTAATGTGGTGTGACAGATCACTTTAGCACCTCAGTTAAAGAGAAGCGGCAGCACAAGCACATGTGAACATCCTCTCCTCGACTTTAATACCAGTTAGAGCATGAAATAAACGACTAAACATCTGAAGGTATGTTAAAATATATAGTACAACTTACCGAAATCTGTATCATGTCTCGTGTAATAGCTCAATCAGTGTTTCAACCTCGGACAGTAAACTCAGTCAGCTAGAAAAGTGAACTCTAGAAAGCAGCATTCTGATAAATATACAGTGGTGGAAAGAGTACTAAAAATTTGTACTCAAGTACAAGTACTGTTACATTGCTGAAATAATACTCAATTACAAGTTAAAGTACTGGTGTCAAAAAAGTACTCGAGTAAAAGTACAAATTACTCTTCTCAAAAACTACTCAAAGTAATAAAATTACTAGTTACTTTTTAGCCGGCGATATTTAATGAATTGCCAAACAATATTCAATCATCAGTAGAAAGTAGCTACTTTTTAACAAAGCACTTTCACCTTATTCATGAAGTGCATGAATTAGTGGTCACAATACTGGAATTTCTAACTTCAATACAATACAAATGATCAATATTCAGTATAATTTTAAATACCAATAACATTGATCAATTACTGTTACAATAATTTCACTTAAATATTTGCTCACTCTGTGTATTTGTGTCTTTACAGTAGGGTAACTTTGTTGCAGTAGCTCACATGCAGCACAAGAAAGCTTGATTTCAAACTGAATTGAATTTACAAAAAAAGACAAAAAAAACAGTAATTAAACAGGAACAAAAACAAATTACCTCAATTCAGTTGAGGTATATGAAATATAACACTGAATTTTTATATGCGCTGTATCTTAAAGGGTTAGTTCACCCAAAAATGAAAATTCTGTCATTAATTACTCACTCTCGTGTTGTTCCAAATTCATAAGACCTTCGTTCATCTTCAGAACACAAATTCAGATCTTTTTGATGAAATCTGAGCTCTTTCTGACCCTCCATAGACTGCAACGTTATTACCACTTTTTATGGCCCAGAAAGGTAGTAAAGACATAGTTAAAACAGTCATGTGACAACAATGGGTCAACCCTAATGTTATGAAGCCACCGGAATACTTATTGTGCACAAAATAAAAAAAATAAAAAAACACTTTATTCAACAATTTATTCTCTTCCATGTCAGTCTCTGACACTGTTGACGTGGTAAACACAGTCAGCTCATTTTATTGGCCGGATTCTGTGTCAGCGTCACATGCATGCGCTGTGGTGCTCACACGAACACCGTCAGAGAGTGACACGGAGGGAGTAAATTGTTTAATAAAGTCGTTATTTTATTTTATTTGCACACAAAAAGTATTCTGGTCGCTTTATAACATTAAGGTTGAACCACTGTAGTCACATGGGCTATTTTAACAATGTCTTTACTATCTTTCTGGGCCTGCAAAAGTTGCAATTGCGTTGCAGTCTGGGGTCGGAAAGCAGATTTTATCAAAAATATCTTCATTTGTGTTCTGAAGATGAATGAAGGTCTTACGGCTTTGAAATGACATGAGGGTGGGTAATTAATGACAAAATTTTTTTGGTTAAACTAACCCTTTTAAGAGCCATATAATGTTATTTAGATAAAAAGCATCAGAATGGTTTGACCTATAATGTTTGTATAGTGATGCAGTTACACAGACTAGGTTATTTATTATGTAAAAATCATATAAATGCCCCATTCTGAAACATACATCTAGGCTACATTGTAAAGAAATTAAAGATCCACTTTTGTTTGTTGAGACTGTAGCATTTTCATCGGCCAGGCATGGAAGTCTATTATGATTGTTTGATAACATTTGACAACGTTTATTTTAAGAGCACGGAGAGATTCGCGATTGCACACTACACAGAGCGCGCGCTCAGTGGAGAGGCAGTTCACTTGTTTATTTGAGAGCTTGTGTCGTTTTCGGCCATTACATGAATGTGCTCTCGCGATACAATAATGCGCTCTCCACAAACCTGCGGGTAAGATTAAAATTATGCGCAATACCTGCAATCCTGCGCTGTAACTGAAACGAGTGACAGGAGGAGGAGGCGTCGGGGATATGAGAGATGAGAACACGCCGCTGGTAAAATTTTAGGGTTTTCATTGGTCCGTTTACGATCGGATAACTTTATTGGCTACCGATATGCTGGTCAAAGCAGAGCCATATGGTTTCAATATTAATTCAAATTGTTGGCGTACTCAGTAACGGAATGTGATTTTACAAGTAGCGAAGTAGATTTCTAAGCTTAATTTGTACTTAAGTACAAGTAAAATTAAAGATTAAAAATTGTACTCAAAAAAGTACAAAAACCCGAAAAAACTACTTAATTACAGTAACGTGAGTAGTTGTAATTCGTTACTTCCACCTCTGTAAATATAGCTATGCACCGTTGCATATTTATTATACTGTTCTTAAATATTTAATGCATTTGAATAAATCAGTTATGACAGCTGCAATTTAAATGTTTATATAAAAAAAAAAAAACGAATTGGAGTAGAAATATGATTATTTAATTCTAAACTTTACTTATTATAAAAAACATAACTGAGTGTAATTTAAGTATATATAAATAAGTTAATTTTAACCTTCAATATTATAGTAAAGTAGTACCAACTGACTCCCATGTGTAGTTTACAGCATTAGTTGAGATTTTTTTCCTCTAGAAAATTTGCCATTTACTGTAACTTATATACATCCAAAATAATCGATAACGAATTCATAATCAAATCGCAAGCATGTGAATTGAAATCGAATCGTGAAAATTGTCTCAATACCCAACCCTACCAAATCACATTGGATTGGCTTCCACTCTAGTTTTCTTAAAACTTAACAGTACTTTGGTCGGTCTGTGGCTGTTTTAAAATGTGCTTTAAAAATAAACCGAACTTGAACTTGAAAGATGAAGCAGCCAACCACATTGGATCTGACAGCAGCTACATCAAACCGAAAATGATTTCATAATGCTTTGTCTATAAATCTTCTGCATATACATTTTTTAAGGTGCAAAACATTTTATTAACATTATAAGTGAACATTAAAATAGTAATTAAAAAATCTTAATGCTAGCCTTTAATGCTAACAAAATAGAATTATAGTAATTATGACCTCACTATCAACACAGCTGTCTGTGGAGCAACACATATTGCATTGTCAACAAGGGTTTTTTTCTGATCAAATTATAGTCAAAGGAGACAAATGCAGAGAGACAGGGAGTGAAAGGAAACCACTGAGGATGATACAGAACAGTACTAGATAAGACAGTCCAACTCTACAGATTCTAACAGCTGCTGATTGACTGGAACAGGTTTTGTCATACACCAAACACAAGCTGTACTGAGCAGAAATGATCTAATGTTCTTATCAGTGCATTGAGTCTTAAGGGAATATGAGGCAGGAGAGGCTAATTATAAAAAATAAGCGCAGTGGTTTGACTGGAGTGATAATCAAGAGTTATTTCAGTCTGTTAGTGAGTGCAAACACATGCTGGCACACGCACAGCTCACAGACCCAGTTCAGTCAATCTGAATCGGTTCACTGCTCTTTATTCACAGACAGAGGAAGGAAAAAAGACAGACCTGAAGGAAAAGACTATGAAAAAGATGGATATAATGTTATAGCAACTAAGGATGGCTCCTTTTAAGCAGAACAACACAAAATAATTTGAATAGTATGTATGCGAGTACATGTTCCAGGGTTGTTAACACCTAGATGCCTGTGAGGGAAACAGCTTCCCTTCATCAGAAACACATGCTAGTTTGCTGTTGTATATGTGTCCAGTAATGCTTACTAGTTTAGACTTTAAGCTTGGAAAGAATTCATTTATCGTGTGGTCTCTAGCGTTAAATTGGGAAGTCGTCTCATGCTGTGTGGGCATTCATTTTACATGCCAATTTTAATGTCTTGACCAAGGATAGTTTCCAGGGTTGCTTTCTTCTGCCTCCTGCTGTCCTTCTGACTACCAACATGTAGTTCCATGTTTGGTCACCAGATGGCATTTAGTTATTAGGAGGTTGGTTAATATTATGCTCCCTGCATAAATAGATATGAGCACTGCTAATTATCATCATCCCACTTGCAATCACATCAAAGACTGATACCCAGGGAAAGATAGGACTTTTGGAAAATTGGACAACTAACTAAATGCACATATCTAATACCAGATTTCTCAAGCATTTATCACCTGAAAAAAAAATTCTCAATGGAGAAAACTTTATTTAATAATAATTTTAATAATATTTTATTAATATATACTAATAATATTTTTATAGACCATTTCCAAAGCCCCAGGGCACTTGACAAAGTTAGGTTAGAGGAATTTTTTAAAAGAGGTTTTTGAAAGAAAGGATGCTGGACAGATGTCTTGAGGAAGAGCATTTCACAACCTGGGAGACACAACATTAAAAGAACTGGCCCCCATAGTGACTAAACTACACTTATGAGCCATTAACAATTCCACACTGGAAGATCTTAAGGAACGAACAGGGGCATATGCATGAAGTAAATCAGATAAATAAGAAGGACCAAGGTTATGAAGAGCTTTGTAAGTGAGGGTTAGTACCTTGAAGTTTATACGTAAGGAAACTGGAAGCCAGTGAAGGTGATGAACAGTGTTGTTCGGTGGTGTTTTAAAATGAGGAGGCAAAGTCCTCATTTATGTCCCTTTTACACAATTTTCCTGGTTAAGTTAACATTACATAAAAAGAGAGACCATATACAATTCTATTTTGTTATTTTTACACTATGTAATGTTCTATTTATTAAAACCAAGTATACGCTTCATCAAGTTAGTGTTTTTACACATTTTTAAATTTATTCCAAATAACCAAAGGCAGTAACAATTTAGACAAAATATATTATTTATAAACTAACATTCAGCTTTTCTTTTTAATAGTATTTATTTTCAGCAGTCCTCAAGCTTGTACACACTGGTCACACACTGGTCACAGACACGAAGATGTACCTTTAATTTCACCATGCTGATTGCTCACTAGTCATCATGTTTTCATTTCGAGTTTGATGAAATATGAAATAAAGCGGTGATATGTAAGTGACAGTTGTTTACTTACTTTTTAATTAGTCTTCCCTTTAACGCCACCATCACTGTCTTCATTCAGGCCCATTCGACGAGAATGTACATGAAAACAAGAGGTGGGATCTATCGCACAAACCAATCATAACCGATTATCTCCAATCATAGCGCAATGAAGGCACTGCCTCCTCTCATGTGACTTTCCCCCATTCATTCTCAATTACCCCCCACTAAACCCACTGCACGCATAGGGGGCTCTGATTTATTTCTATGAGCTGAAGGGAGGGAAATTTTTACTGTCAAATTTTGTAACATTTGCATTGTTTTATTTTTGTAATATAGATTATTTTCTCATCCAGTTTTTTTGAGGAGGCACTGCCTCCCTTGCCTCCTCGGAGGAAACACCCCTGGTGATGAAGAATCAGAGTAATGTGCATGTTCTTTCTTGTGAAAGTGATTTTTGATTTTTGACAGAATTTTGACCATACGATTGTTTGATGTTTATAGCTGGAAGCAGGGCCGGCCCAGGCTTTTATGGGGCCCTAAGCAGAATTTTATTTGGGGGCCCCTGGGATAAAAAAAAAACTTCAGATAAACAGTATCTTATGTGAAAAATAAATGTAAATGTACAAAATGGATAGTATTAAATTAAATATTTAAATAATGACATAAAATGAACAGATCAGGTTGACCTTTAACAAGATAACAATAATAAATGTATTAACATTAAAGGAATATTTCTGAAAATGAAAATTCTGTCATCATTTACCAAAGTTGTTTTAAACCTAAATTTAATTTCTTTCTTCTGTTGACCACAAAAGTTTTTGGGTCACCAACTGTTTGGTTACCCACAGTCTTCAAAATATCTTCTTTTGTGATCACTCTGTCCAGCAGAAGAAAGAAATTAATACAGGTTTGGAACAACTTGAGAGTGAATAAATGATGACAGAACTTTCATTTCTGGGTGAACTATCCCTCTTAGCCAGACAAGGGGCAGCATGTTTACTATGAGGCTTCTGTTTCTATAAGACCTGCATGCATCCAAAATACATACATGCATCCTGTTTTCTCTCAACTGATTATTTTCACTTTAGACATAACCAACTGTGTTTATGTAAACCTTGTGTGTATTTGACAGTATTAGTGAAAAGTCCACTAATCGGACGCTGTTTGACAGTGTGCAGACTGTGCACGTTCAGAAAAAGCACGTCAGACAAGCACACGAAATGAAATATTTAACCGGCAAGGCTTGAAAGCACATGCTAATAATGAACTTTTGTGATTGTGAAAAAGTGCAGTATCCCGTGAGTGTAACTCTACCACTGCGTTAACATGTAATGCGAATGTACGCCGAGTTGTACAGTATTGAGACAGCGGAACAGAACTGCAACTGATAGAATGTGCGCTGTAAAAATCAAGCTGTAATTTCATGTGCTCATGGGGGCCCCTAAGCAGTCGCTTAGTTCACTTATGCCTTGGGCCGGCTCTGGCTGGGAGGCCATAAAGAAGCGAGTTATAGTAATAAAGGTGAGATGTGACAAAGACATAACAGTTTCAGCATCCTGCTGACTAATAGAGGATCAAATACGAAAAATATAATGTAGGTGGAAAAAAAGCTGTCTTTACCACCTTACCAATGTTAACATTAAATGAAAGAGTGAAATCGAGAAAAACACCAATATTTCAAACTATAATAGAGGGCTTAATCAGGTCACCATCCAGATCTATCAGTTGGCCAGATAGTTTAGACATTTTAAACAATTTTAGAACCCATCAGTATTACCTTAATTTACCTTGAAGCAAGTTGCTAACAAAGGAGGAAGCACTGAGTCATCAGTGTAACAGGTGAAATTGAACTCCAATAATTGCATCCAATAATTTGTCCAAGTGGTAACATATAGATAGTGAAAAAATAGGGCCCAGAACAAAACCTTGAGATACACCAGATTTGATGAATTTAGTGCTTCTGGAATGCAACAAATTGCATTGCCTATCCGTTAAATAAGAGGAAAGCCAGTGAAAAGCTGTACCAGTTATTCCAATTACTGGAAGGCTTAAGAGAATTATCTCATGACTAACAGTGTCAAAAGCTGAGCTAAGATCCAACAAGAGGATAGTGCTAGAAGCACCATAACCAGAAGCTAGGAGGAGATCATTAAGAACCTTAACCAGAGCTGTTTCAGTACTATGCAGAGGATGGAAACCAGAAAGGTTCATGGAGGTTATGTGCTGTTAGATGTGCCTGGAACTGGGAGACAACAACTTCTTCTAATATCTTAGAAAGAAAAGAGAGGTTTGTGATAGGCCTGTAGCTACTTAGACATGAAGGACCAAGACCATGCTTTTTGAGAGCAGAGGTGATAGCAGCAATCTTGAGCTTAGATGGAACTGTTCCAGAGGACATTGACATGTTAAAGGGATAGGCCTAGTTCACCCAAAAATGAAAATTCTGTCATTAATTACTCACCCTCACGTCGTTCCACACATGTAAGACCTTCGTTTATCTTCAGAACACAAATTAAAGGGATAGTTCACCCAAAAATGAAAATCTGATGTTTATCTGCTTACCCCCAGCACATCCAAGATGTAGGTGACTTTGTTTCTTCAGTAGAACACAAATTATGATTTTTAACGTTGTCTTATGACAACGGCAGTGATGTCTACCACTCATTGAAGTATAAGCGCGAGACCTCACTGCTGCTGTCAGAGCGCGATCAGACCTCACTAACCGAGTGCTGAACGCAGATGGACATAACGGTGTATTAGAGGTAAAAAATTATATAAATACTGTTCGGTTTCTCGCACAAACCAATTGTTTCGTGTCTTAGGACATCATTGTGTCGTCATGAGCCGCAGGGTTTAATTTGGATTTGTCTGTGCAAGTTTTTTCGACTCTTATTGATTGTGTTCCCATTCACTCGCATTATAAGACTGACAGACGGCAACGGTTGCAGTTAAAAATCATCATTTGTGTTCTACTGAAGAAACAAAGTCACCTACATCTTGGATGCGCTGAGGGTAGGCAAATAAACATCAAATTTTCATTTTTGGGTGAACTAACCCTTTAAGATATTTTTGATGAAATCCGAGAGGTATATTCTCATCCATAGACAGCAATATAATCACCACTTTCCAGAAAGGTACTAAAGACATTGTTAAAAAAGTTGACGTGACTACAGTGGTTCAACCTTAATTTAATGAAGCGATGAGAATACCTTTTGGGCGTAAAAAAACAAAACAAAATAACGACTTTATTCCACAATATCTTCTCTTCTTTGTCATTCTAATGCATTGTTTACGTCCAGCGCTTCCAGGTTCTTCGTCAGAACGCCGACTCATTATTAGCCAGCTCCTGCATCAGCGTCACGGGCATGCGTCGTAAACACGGAAGTCTTCACTGTACTTACTGGGGCAACTACGTGAGGATAATGCCAGGGAAGAGAAGAGATTGTTGAATAAATTTGTTATTTTTTATTTGTTTTTGCGCACACAAATGTCATGCGTTTTAACAATGTTTAAGTCACGTCGACAGTTTTAACAATGTCTTTAGGACCTTTCTGGACCTTGAAAGTGTTAGTCAAATACCTCTCGGATTTCATCAAAAATATCTTAATTTGTGTTCCTGAAGATGAATGAAAGTCTTACGGGTTTGGAACGACATGAGGGTGAGTAATTAATGACAGAATTTTCATTTTTGGATGAACTAACCCTTTAATGAAATGGGTATCATCACTTTGGGGACAATGGAGTCAGAACTGGAGAGATTGTGAGTAAGGCATAAAGAGAGAAGTTTAGTAGGGGAAACGGAGGGAAGTTGTTGACAGATAGGAAGTATTTTACTCTGAAAAACATTCAAGAAAGCATCACACTTTTGGTCGGAACCCTCTAGAGACTACTTGTAGTAAATAATGTTCTAAGCCTGTTTTTGGACTTGTTATTGAATGCAGTAAAATAACTCCATCAAGCAGCATTAAGAGCTTCCCTGTACTGCTGAATGTATTCAGCTAGGGAGTGAACAATAAGGACAGTTTTCTTATAAAGCCTTTCTAGATGGCGACCCTTGGTTTTCATTACCCTAAGCTCAGTAGTGGACTAATGAGAAGTATAAGAGGAGGGAATATCTAGATTTTAAAGGAGCATATTCATTCAAAATAGTGGAAATACTGTCATTATATTAAGAATGTTTTCTGCTCTGGAAAGACAAACAGGTACAAAAGGTGGAAGCATTGATTGCACCTGAGAATGACAGAGATTACTCACCAAACAGGACATTTTGACGTGTGTATTTAACCATACCTGAAGTTCAAAGTTGCTTGTCCATGTCTCGGAGCACACGACCAGAAAGCTGCCTGAATGCAGTTTTATTAACTCTTTTTATTATCGAGCACATCCTGCAGTTTAGCAACAGTAGATCATATTTTACGACAATCACTGATCTAATTGATTTGGATGATAAGTTTAGGCTTTTTAGGGAGGAACGAAAGTGCACCGCTATGTTGGAAAGAATTACACTAATCGCATAGCCCTAGTTTCCTGCTGTCATTGCTGTAGGGTTACTGTTGTTGCAATGTCTCTGCTCTCTGCAATAATGTTGCAAATTTATTGTCTTTTTTCAGAGATCTGGTAGAACTGCCAGACAAGACCGTTGAATGTAGTGAAGCAATTTTTTCGGACTTAATAGAGACCAGCGATCCAACTATGCAAAACGATTACTGGTCGATTACGATTGACACACTTACAATACATTAAAAACTGAAGCAGCTTATATTGATATATATTTTGATATAGAGCAATAAAAGTGAACAGTGAAATTCAGTTAAGTCTAAATGAAGTCAGCAAAATCATATGTATGAAATCTATATCATGGGGTTTAACTGACACTGTCCAATAAGGACCCAATATAGAAAATCAAACTATGTGACCTTGATGAGAGTGCACACTTACTGTACTGTATGCAGTATTTCTCTGATGCAGAGATGGAGGGAACCAACTAGGAAATTAACAACAGAAATATGAAGCAGTCAGTTTACAGACAGATTATGAATAGTAGTCTGATCAAAAAATATAGGCCTTACCTACTAATTTGCCAAGATGAAATGGACATTTATCTCTTTCAGGATTTCCCAAAAATCTTCCTCTTTCTCTCTGAAATGCATTTGCAAGAGAAGAGACCAAGCAGCTTCTTTTTTGATACTTTCCTTTCTGTATGGTAGTCATGGTAACGCAGACAGAGTTGAGAGATTATGCAAGAAAGTCAGTGAGAGTTCATTGATGCTCTCTTGTCAATGGACACATACATCTGTTCTGTTGTCCCCCCCTTACCTTCATCATTATCATCTTTAATTTGCACATTCTCTTTAAATTGGAATATAAATGTGTAGAAATGTGTGCTGAACAATATTCATTGAGTGTCTGGATATTGTGTTTGACATACTTTTAAAAAGTAAAAAATACACACACACACACACAGTGCAATTTCCAAGTTGTTGTTTGGCAGTACTTATTTACAACTCCTACAGTAATAACAGATCATATTCCAAATAAAATCTGTTATTTGTACCAAGCTGGCTAGTCCTCTGAATAAAAGGGTTAATCCCATGGCTGGCATGCCCTTGTCACAAACATTACCTCACCTCGTGCTCAGTTGGTCTATGAATAATTTCAAATCCTTTTGTCAGGGACAGAATGGCTGCCAGCTCAGCTAGGCCAGGGCAGTTTGAGCAGCCGGCACCATGACAACAGCCCCCTCAGCCAATCAGAGATGGAAATAGAACTGCCCCAGATCCAAAATTCCCACACTATAGTTGGATGGGGTAAAAGGAGAAGAAAAAGAATGAGAGCTGGATATTTAGTTATCAATAGAAACATCAGATAATGATCCCTATCCCTTTAAGCTGTCAACATCCAGAAAAATTTATTTAACAACATGAAACAATCCTCACATAATCACAATGATGACACAGATATTTTCATTCATGTTTTCAGTCATGCAATTGCAGCCTCTCATTTTTAGAGGGCAAAGTGCCAAAATGCTATACAAATACATTTCCTGTAGAAAAACCAACACTATCTCACGACCAATTTGTACGTATTATATGAAGTGGTAATTCATTCGAATTTATTTAGGGGCGGGGTTTGGGGTAAGGTCATCATTCGCACGAATTCATACGTGTTTGGCAACTTGTAAAATCCGTACGATTTAGCAAAAAAACGTATGAATTTGTATACATTAGACACCTCGTAAAATACATACGAATTTCCATGAGATCACGTTTAAAACACCTTTTAACTGAAACTTGGAATAGTATATATATATATATGATTTTACAGTTAATATTTTCATTTTGATAGTCACTTCATAGATTATGATAGGGTAACACTGTTTCACCATATAAGGAAGAATTTCTTAAAATTGCAGTAACACCACTGATATTAAAATTAGAGACAATTGCTTTTATGTAAATAATTCATTTAACCTTTTACTCATTTAATGATTTTTTTGCTCATATTTGTCACGTAATATCACAGAAACGAACAGGCAAGATCCATTTGCAGTAATTTAATGGGGTAATCCAAAGCATAAATCCAGAAACAGGCAAAGGTCCAAATCCACAGTAACAGTCCGAACACAAAACAAGAAAAACACAAAGAAAACCAAAACAGAGAAACCAGGAACATTCGTGAAGACACCATAACAAAGTCAGAGACAAAGCAGGTATAAATAGACAGACACTAATGACCAAATACACAACAGCTGGGTGCAATGATGAGTGGTGATTAGTCCGGGAAGTGTGTATGGGGAATGTAGTCCATGAGACAGGTGGAAATGACAGTCCGGGACGGAGTGCCCTCTAATGGCTAAAGGGCACTCTCACAGGTGATCGTGACATTACCCCCCCCCCCCCCTCAAAGGAGCAGCTACCAGACGCTCCACCAGACAAACAAAACAAAAACACAAAAAACTGAGGGAGGTGGACAGGAGGAGGATCAGGGGGAGCGATGGTGGGCCAGATCCAGGGTGCCCAACAGATAGCCAGGGCGGTGCTGGAGGAACCGACCAGGCTGGTTCCAGCGGTTCTGGAGTCCTGGCTGGAAGCCAGGGTGGCGCTGGAGGAACCGACCAGGCTGGTTCCAGCGGGTCTGGAATCCTGGCTGAGTGCCAGGGTGGCGCTGGAGGAACCGACCAGGCTGGTTCCAGCGGGTCTGGAATCCTGGCTGAGTGCCAGGGTGGCGCTGGAGGAACCGACCAGGCTGGTTCCAGCGGGTCTGCAGTCTTGGCTGATTGCAAAGGTGGTGCCGGAGGAACTGACCAGGCAGATTCCAGCGGTTCAGACGGCCTGGGCAGTGGCGGCTAGGGCTGGGTACCGAACTCGATACTTTTTAGGTACCGATCGAACTGCCTCGATACTATCGAGTATAGAATAGTGTCTTGTCATTTGGTATAAATGCTTTCGCTGTCTCGTTGAGGAGCAAGTAACGTTGCGCTACATTATTATTTATATCTAAATATATAAAACTATACGCGCGAGAGAGACCCAATGTGCGAGAGGGCGAGTGAATCAACGGTTTCGTTTTCAGTTTATCTCCGAATGGACGGGTGAGAAACGGCTGTTTATGTGAGCAGCCGGTTCACGAACAGATAATACTGTTAACAGAAAACAAAAGTGTCGCACTGCCTGCAGAAACAGCGGAACGCGCAATGTTTTTTAGACTAGTTATGGACAGGTACAACACACAGCAGCTTTACATAAGCGTTCGTCCCTCAAGTCTATGGAAACACGCGACCGGTTCGTGACAGGCTCGTTCGCCTGCACGAGCACAGGCTCTGCCTCTGGCTCCAGAACGCGAACAATTCTGCTGAAAAAGGGGTATCAGCGTCCTCCTGATACTGCGGATAATCTGCGGGGTCGGGCCAAGTAATAAAAAAATAACATTCAAATTAATTGCGGGTGGATGAGAGATGAATCATTAATGTGTTGATTTTAATAAAGACACAGAACTCTTATTTCAACGAACTTGCGTCACTCTTACTTCCGCTTTGATCTTGTTAATAATAATTGAAGAACAATTGCTGAGTGATTTAAAAAGAGCCTCACATACTGAATTTTTGCATTGAAAACTAAACTTTATTAAAACTATTTGCACTGATTTATTGTGTTGGGTAAATTTAGTTAATTTGTGCTTTTTTTATTCCCCGCAGTGGCTCAGGAGATGAGTCTGAGTCTGAAAAAAAGTCAACAAAATTAAAATATAAAACCCAATTTTTTTTTTTTTTGAGGTTATGTAATTTTGTTTAAACAGATTTTATAAAATTGGTATCGAAAAAGGTATCGTTTAGGTATCGGTATCGAAGTCAAGGTATCGGTATCGTCTCTGTATCGAAAATTTTTGAACAATACCCAGCCCTAGTGGCGGCAGGGCAGAAAACCTGGGCAGGGCAAGGTGCTTCGTTGGCGCCGGCAGGGCAAAAGGCTTGGATGACGGCGGCAAGATAGAAGATCTGGCAAGGCGCTGCGTTGGCGCCGGCAGGGCTCTGGAGCGGGCTCACTGGCTGGAGCGGGCTCACTGGCTGGAGCGGGCTCTGGAGCGGGCTCACTGGCTGGAACGGGCTCTGGAGCGGACTCACTGGCTGGAGCGGGCTCTGGAGTGGACTCACTGGCTGGAGCGGGCTCTGGAGTGGACTCACTGGCTGGAGCGGGCTCTGGAGTGGACTCACTGGCTGGAACAGACTCACTGGCTGGAACGGGCTCTGGAGCGGACTCACTGACTGGAGCGGGCTCTGGAGCGGTCTCACTGACCGGAGCGGGTTCTGGAGTGGACTCACTGATTGGAGCGGGCTCCGGGAAGACCTCCAAGCCTTGAGAACTGACTGAAGCCTTTCTCCTCCTCCTCTTCCTTCTCCGGGAGTTAGGCGGTGAACCTGTGCCCACCTCCTCTGTGGACTCTGGAGCGACCTCACAGGCTGGAGCGGGCTCTGGAGCAGATTCACGGGCTGGAGCGGGCTCTGGAGCGGACTCACTGACTGGAGTGGGCTCTGGAGTGGACTCACTGGCTGGAGCGGGCTCTGGAGTGGACTCACTGGTTGGAGCGGGCTCTGGAGTGGACTCACTGGTTGGAGCGGGCTCTGGAGTGGACTCACTGGTTGGAGCGGGCTCTGGAGTGGACTCACTGGTTGGAGCGGACTCAATGGCTGGAGAGGCCTCCGGGCCTTGAGGGATGAAGGAAGCCTTCTTCCTTCTCCTCCCTTTACCGGGGTGAAGTAGAGGCTCAGTGCCCACCTCCTCTGTGACTTCAGGGAGGGATTCACTGGCTGGAGCATGCTCTAGTTGACTCGGTGCGGGCCCCCCACTCCGACGTTCGAGATAGTGGATGAACCCCCAAAAGTCCAGGTCTCCCAGTCTCTCCATCTCCCACAGAGGTAATGAGTTGTCCAGACAATCATTGAAAAGGTCGATTATAGCCGCATCATTGTAACCCAGCCCTACCGCCAGGGTCCAAAATAATTGTGCCAATCCACCCACCTGATTCCCCCGTTGTTTAAGGGTGATCAAATTTTCTAGGCGATCCAGTCGCTCCTTTATAGTAGCCGGGGGAGTGATCTGGATTCCCATCCTGCTGGATCCTTTACGTGATGGTGTCTTCTGTCACGTAATATCACAGAAACGAACAGGCAAGATCCATTTGCAGTAATTTAATGGGGTAATCCAAAGCATAAATCCAAAAACAGGCAAGGGTCAAAATCCACAGTAACAGTCCGAACACAAAACAAGAAGAACACAAAACAAGAAAAACACAAAGAAAACCAAAACAGAGAAACCAGGAACATTCGTGAAGACACCATAACAAAGGCAGAGACAAAACAGGTATAAATAGACAGACACTAATGACCAAATACACAACAACTGGGTGCAATGATGAGTGGTGATTAGTCCGGGAAGTGTGTATGGGGAATGTAGTCCATGAGACAGGTGGAAATGACAGTCGGGGACGGAGTGCCCTCTAATGGCTAAAGGGCACTCTCACAGGTGATTGTGACAATATTCAGTTATATTTTCAATCATACTTCAATCATTTCATCAATTCAATTATAAATCAGTAATTGTTTTTATAAACGAAAACATGATAGCAAAAATTAAAAAAACTGAAATTAATTTCAGCAGTTAGTTTGAAATGTTTTTTATGGGAAGTTTGTTTATGGGAAGTAATTGGTGTTAGACTGTTTGGCCAGACACTGAACTCATCTGAACTTCTCAACTGAAGCACCTCTGTCAGTGTCACTGCACAGACCTCATATCAGTTCAGGCCTGAGGTGACGAGTGCAGCTGCTCCTCTTCTGTACAGCATACACTCACATGCAGTTCTGTGTCGGATATGTGAAGTTCAAGACATAAATCATACAGTTAATTAGCATATAATTGAATATAGTTTTAATAAGAGTTTTACAGTTACAGTTTTAAAGGGTTAGTTCACCCAAAAATGAAAATTCTCTCATCATTTACCCAACCTTTGATTTCACGGGTTTGGAACGACATGAGGGCGAGTAATTAATGACAGAATTTTCATATTTGGGTGAACTAACCCTTTATTAAGATTTGGCTTCGTACTGAAAAAAAAAAAAGACCAGATTTGTAGGAAAAAGTGAATAAAAGTGATGTTAAAAGTAAATAAAGTTATAAGATGCAAGAACCTGTGGTGTATCTCACAGACAGCATTCAGGAGAACAGATACATCAACTACACTTCAAAACAATATTTATATGTCAGATTTTATCTTGGTGTCAGCTGATATAAACTGTCATGTCACATGTCATAACATGTTTGTATCACACTGGTGTAGTCAACACACCCGGGGCAGAATTTCCATTTTCACTTCAGTTCGCTTTGCTTCTTCAGTGACAGCATATGACAAGAAGCATAAAATTACAGACATCCATTACAAACAACAACATGGACTCTTTTCTCTCATTCTCTTTCTCTCCTTACTCTACTTTCTCCCTCCTCCTCTCTCGCCCCGTTTCTGTCAGTGCTGATTTTCCCCTTCTCTGTCCAAAATGAATGTACCACCATTTCAAAAACAAACAAACAAAAAAGAGTGAATATGAGATATACAGAGGTCTTAAAAAAGTAAAAGTTATAAAACTTAAGTTATAAAATATGTATAGGAATATCTGTAGTTATACAATATGTATCTGTACTAGCTGATATTAATTTATACTTTAGTCAGTGTGGGGTAGTTAACTTTGAGCGGTACGGTCCCACATATGGGATTTTTATTTCTGTGCCCAGTTCACCAGCCACTTACTTCGGGAGAAACTGATGAATTCACCTGCTGTAAATCCGGCTGACAGGACTCTGAGAACTGAGGGGCAAACTAAGATGGCGGCGCCCATCTCATTTATAAAGGCTTTTAAACGACAAAACACACTCAGACATATTTGAGGATTGGAATATCAGATAGTTGATGACATGGTAAGCAAGTTTGTGAATATTTTAAATAAAAAAAGCAAAAACTAAATAATAGCGATCCATCTGTCAGCGCTCGTGAAGACGCGTCGCTATGGAAACATTAAAGGCAAATGTTTTCTAAAATAACGGTCGACTTAAAAAAACTCACTCTGGGTGGACAGTTAGAATATTTTAAACTCACGCTCGATTTTATTATAATATCAAAATGTTTCTAGTTCAGGCTTGTCCAAATGTTAATGATTACAATATTACTAGTACATTATGTCTTTTAAAAGTATCAAAATGATGACAACATTTAAAAATGAATGAAAAAAAAAAACACTTTTTGAGTGTAAAACTGCAAAATATTTGAGCGAGTACCTTAAAGTAAATGAAAACTTTAAGACGTCCTGTCACTCTTGAGTGGCTCCATCACATCATCTGAGTGTGAGAGCACGACCCTGAGCGCTGGGACTGTCTGTCTCTGCCTAGAGGCTTTGGGATGCATTACCATGGGAAGCTCAGCAGAGCAAACCAGCCCACCGTCACCGCAGGGGCATCCAAAACATTCCACGCAGGTCACGCAAAGATGGAAACGCAGAGTGAGAAAATAATAGAGAGAGCAGAAGGTGTTCAGAAGAGTGTGAAGACAGAAATGGTGAAGCTGAGACTGTT
This sequence comes from Chanodichthys erythropterus, assembly GCF_024489055.1. Classification (NCBI taxonomy): domain Eukaryota; kingdom Metazoa; phylum Chordata; class Actinopteri; order Cypriniformes; family Xenocyprididae; genus Chanodichthys; species Chanodichthys erythropterus. Next base: position 38,581,045 of record NC_090233.1, on the reverse strand, counting down.
TCATGTAAACGAATAGATGCTATAATTTACTGCTGTCAGGATTTCACTGGTGTCTGCAGGTTTAAAGATTAAAAACACACATAACAAATGAGCAGAGTGCAAATGTCTTGTTTTTGTCACTGAAGTTCTTATTACTTCAATTTGGCTTTCAGACATAACAAATATAATGATCCCTATGAAGCCTGTCAACAACACAATGTGTGAAATCAGAATCTGGGTGATGATTATAGGAGGATGTGCACTAAAGTTTGATTAGTCTCCCTAGGCCATTATAACAATCTCAGCCGTACAAAGCACAACAAAGCAGCACATAAACAAATACTATATATCTGGGTCACTGGTTGATCTGAAGGCCTCTAGGAGAAAACAGATCAAATATAACATGATGTTTCTGTTGACAATTGCTCTAAATCTCTAGGTGATGTGGTTGCATTTGAAGGATGACAGATTGAAAAGATTAAGAGAGAGGAGACTGTATACCGAGTCCTATACATGTCCCTGAAACTCCCTAATTTTATCTCAGTCTCTAACTCTCTCTCTCGCTGTAATTTTGGACACAAAGCAATTCATTAAAAACAGGAACACAAATGTGTTTTCGAGAGTGGCTGTCTGGCTTATTTTGCTCTATAAGCGAAAATTCTGAGACAGTCGCATTGTTCATCCTGGAAGCGGAAGACAGCACTTTAATTTTAGTCTTATTCATAGAATTCATTAGCTGTTAAATTGACAAATACAAAGTTCCTATGAGGTTTGAAGATGTTTCTCTGAGGCTTCTGAGCAAGAGAGAATCCTCACGCCCAAAGGATGCACAAGATCAAAATTACAGTTTATAAATGGGTAACACTTTACAATAAGGTCACATGTGTTAACATTAACTAATGTATTAAACAGGTGAGTAATACATTTCTTACAGTATTCATTATCCTTTGTTAGGGTTAGTTAATAAAAATACATGTTAGTTCACAGTGCATTAACTAATGTTATTACAGGGCTCTGTGGAATACTTGATTGTGATTGGTCAATCGCGCCATCCAGCAGTATGTTATTCCCTGATAAAAACCACTAAAAACTGATAACACAGGCTCATCAGGGCGAAAGGGTTAGTTCACCCAAAAATGAAAATGCAGTCATTAATTACTCACCCTTATTTCGTTCCACACCCGTAAGTCCTTTGTTCATCTTTGAAACACAAATTTTTTGATAAAATCCGATGGCTCAGTGAGGCCTCCATTGCCAGCAAGATAATTAACACTTTCAGATGCCCAGAAAGCTACTAAAGACATATTTAAAACAGTTCATGTGACTACAGTGGTTCAACCTTAGCGTTATGAAGCGACTGGAAGACTTTTTGTGCACCAAAAAAACTACTATTCAACAATATCTAGTGATGAGCGATTTCAAAACACTGCTTAATGAAGCTTCGAAGCTTAACGAATCTTTTGTTTCAAATCAGTGGTTCGGAGCGCGTATCAAACTGCCAAAGTCACGCCCCCCAGTGGTGAAGCATTGAAATTTTGAAACACTTACAACATAAAGAAGCCTCGTTTACTGAAATCCCATAACTTTGGCAGTTTGATACAGGGTGTGTAATTAATGACAGAATTTTCATTTTTGGGTGAATTCTGCATCGCTATGCTGGCTTGGAACGTTTTTTCCTAGTGGAAATTTTGCATTGACTCGCTCTTCTTTCATACAAACGCAGCTGGTGCCATTTTGCGACTATTGTTCACTGTAATGGATTATAAGATAACAAACAGGTACGATTTTAAATCAGTTTCATCTCAGATCAGTATCTCTTATCCCCATAATTATTTGTGACGAAATGCCGTGTAATACGTGGTATGACTGTACCATATCTGTCTAGTTTGAACTTGCCGCTTGCTAGCAGTTACTCTCTCCGCGGAAGCTTTGCATTTAAAGAGCTAATAAAATATTTCATCTGAGATCATTATTTCATGTCTAATTATTTACTTATGTGGCAAGTAGCCGTGTAATAAGTGGGATAATGTACTTCCAGCGGCTTTAAAGTTTAGCATTCATATGACATATAACAAAGAGTGAGAGGAAGAGCATAACTTAACCCAAATTCAACTCGATTATGCATATTGTACAATGTAACAGTGCCATTTAACACATAATTATTATATTCAGAAGTATTTAATTAAACAGTCACATATATTTGCATATTCAGTTCATTTCACTAATAAGGCATTGAATGCATTCTAATTGCTGGTTTATTATGACAATATGAATGCTAAATGTTTAACAGCTTCAAGTAACAAGCAATCAAGAAAACATAAAACTATAAAAATGTAGCAAACTATCTCTCCCAATCCAATGAATAAAACAAAAAAAAAACAACAACAATCAAATATTAGCATATTACCAGCTGTGAGACACACTTGGATACCACATTACCACATCATTGGCATAAAGTACAAACATGGGCTCTATCCAGACAGAAATAATCAGTCAGATCACCTTAATATTCATTCATGAGGAATGACGGCACATCTTACATCTAAGGGCCATTTATCATTCCTTCCCATGACCTTGGCTGATTTGTATGGTACAGGTTTGAGGTCACGGCACCCGAATCTTATCCAGATTGCAATAAAAGGTCAAAGCTGTAGTCTATTTTATGCTTCATATATTATATCATTATGATTTACAGCATTGTCCTTTACAAATCCATGTGAATGCCTCAAGATTTCAGGTCCTTTGTCTGACCATCAACAAAATACACCATTCATTTTAAGTGAATAAATAAATTATTTACCATATCAATCATTTTTAATGATTAAACAATGTCTTCTGCTCAGTAGGTCCATATGCTTACAGTTGATAACTTATTTTAAGGTACAGTCCACGACCACTGGACTGAATACTGAAAGTGGATACTACTTTTACTGTGGAAAACCCCCACAATTTAAACATTTCTTGGAAAATGGAAAAAAAAGCAATTGCTTCTGTATAGTACAATTTATATACTAAAGTCCACAGTGTATAATATATCATTTGAGATGCTACTAGTAATCCTAAAGACCTTTGTTAGTTACAAATATGTCATTATTCACTAAACACCTTCTGCCTAACATGGTTCTCATGTGTGTCCATGTTCAAACATGATTTGAAATCTAGTAAAAAATAAAAATGTGCAATTAAGTAGCATGACGGAACTTTCTTTCTGGTTAAACCTTTCCTTTTTGGCATTATCTGAGAGCCATTGCTTCACTAGCAGTGCCAGACAACTGTGACGTATGTTTTTAAATCCAGACACAGATGTAGGCAGACAGACTGAACTCTGCTGATTCTAAAATGCTGCAGTCTGAGCAGGACAAGATAACAGAAACCCAGAAACATGGCGTGGTGAAAACAGGCTTCAACGGCAGAACAGAAAAGGTGGTACACATCATTCTAGAGGCCAGACAGTTGTGTGTGAGGTGTAGAGGGGAGAGAAAAAAACAACAACAACAACATTTTATTGCAAGTTGGACCTACTTTTTATTGCAAAAACCTACTTTTCATTGTATGCCATTTAGAGATAATTTAGTAGGCTGGTTAAATGGGGGTGGGGAACAAAAAACCAAATATGACGTGACGTATCCTTCACTTTCATACTAATCCCACTCTTATGGAGGACAGCTGGGATTATGGGTACACACTGTCCTGAATCCACCACCCGTGGAGCTACACTATCCAGAGAAATGCATTTTAAAAACTGCCCTTATTCTAATAGTAACAGTATTATTGTCCACACACAGTCCTGCGGCTCTCATGTGACCGCCCTTGACCCTGCACTTAGTACTGGTATTATATTCCCATGATGCTTTAATGCAATTTAGAACAACTGATGCAGCCCGGGGCCAAAACACCAACCAGGCTAGAACGTCCCCATGCTGATATACACTCACTGCAGTAGTTGGCAATCAAATTAAAAACTAATGCTTGTGACACACACTGACAAAACTCACTATTCAAAGGAGTCAATTATATTTGACTAACTAGAGCACAGTGGTCTGTTGCTTTTCACGGTAATTAAATAATATAAAATATGCATTTGATTCTGCCCCACAGGGCCACAGAGTGAGTGTAGGTCAGTTCCTGTGCCTTATTAAGACGTAATAGATTAGTGACCATATGTCTCATCGGGAGGTCGCATGCACTCACACACAGATGGCAGTTCACCTGGGCACCACCAGCATGGGGAGCTGAACCAAACACCTGCCTGGGATTGAGAGAAGCAAGCATAACAATGATACACAAAAATGTTACATTTCATTGGACCTAACATCCCCAGTGATGATTTTAAGAAAATGAGCTTAAATTATGTCTAGTAGCTGTGGAATTATTTATAATAAAATTGAGTAGCCTATTGCAATAAACAATGGAGTGCTATTTTTGTATCACCCTGGTTCCCTTGACAAAATAGGATTTTTTAACTTTTGGATTGTTGCAGAAGATAAGCTCTGTGACCACATGTTTTTTTTTTTTTCATCAAGATAATCTTCACATCTAAACAACTTTTATGAATTCTGAGGCCTAAATATAAAAATAAAAAGCTAAAGTTAGGTTAAATGAACTACTCCATGGTCGCATGACTTCAAAGTCACCACCATTAAGCTTTCCACAACTCTTTTCAGTATTTATGTAAAATCTACAAGTTGACAAGTTGAAAGAGCACGGGTATAAACGCAATGAGGCTGTAAAAGCAGACTTGTGAGTAGATTACTTTTCCTGCTCAGGGAGATGACATTTAAAGGGATAATTCACCCAAAAATGACTCACTCTCAAGTTGCTTCAAACCTGTATGATTTTCTTCTGCTGAACATCATAGAAGATATTTTGAAGAATATGGGTAACCATAACAGTTGACTTCCAAAGTATGGGGAAAAAAGTGAGGGTTAATAAATAATGACAGAATTTTCATTTTTGGGTAAACTATCCCTTTAAATGTCCCCAAAAACCTCTGTAGCTCCATTTAACCACTTGTTAGCTAAACATCTTTTTCAAGCTTGAAGCATTTTTTTTTTTTTTTAAGTACTGGGAGAGCAATTCGAAGCCGTCTGCTCTCTAATCACTCTTGTGGTACTTTGTCAAACTCCGAACAAGTCGTGTTAACCACAGAACATATTCCAGGCATTTAACCAAAAACCAATTAAAAACCCCATTGGGGTGCATCTCAGCTCCCTAGTTAAGTATTGAAGACACTGATCATGGAATCAGACATTTTAAGTGCTGTCTCATTCGCAAAATCCTTCCAGTGCACTGAAATGTTCGCTCCCTAAAAAGTCCCACAATGCACCATGAAAACCAGGGGACATCGATGCTCACTATGTCCCCTTAACGGAAGTTAAGCAAAACATAATTCATGTGAGCAAACTCACTACACATAATGACACGATAAAAATAAAAACAGTAATGATTTAATTTAATTTATTTTACAGTGTCATTGTTACATAATAGTAACAACTATAAATAATGCATATTTACATGCAACTAACCCTATACCAAACCAAACCCTAATCCCAACCCCATAGTAAGTACATGTAGTTACTTAATATTACTCGGTACTTAAATGTATCATTACAGTGTAAAAAAAAAAAAAAAAAAAAAAAAGTAACCTAGTTTTTTATTTATTTTTTATTATTATTTTTATACATAGTACTGATAGTTTTTTTTTTTATACAAACCATTATTTAATTATATTTCAGCATAAACATACATTGCTAGACAGGTAATGAACAATCTAACATTATAATTGATTTGCATGTATATAAGCAAAGACTTTATTTAAATAAAATTAAAAAAAAATGTCAGAAAGATATCCACTCTACTGTTGTTAATAAATACCAGTAGTGATGTTGTACAATGAAGACTTTGCCATGTTGCCAAAAATAGAGTGATCGGTGTCTTGTGAGCCAGGGTCTCAATGTCTTTCCCAGTGCCTGAATTCGTGCACACCATATACCGATTCCTGATCTCGGAAGCTAACTGAGACGCACCAATTGACTTTGGGATGATGGGAAATGTGAAAACGCAAGCTAATTTCTGGGTTTTAGGACTCATTCCTGCAGCACTCTGTAGCCTGGAGGTTCAAAATTTGGAGAAAATCTGATGAAATCTATAGGAGTTCATAAAAGTATGTTTTGACAAATTTCAAAATGGTGGACGTGAAATATGTTGCACAGTGGATTGATGTTTCCTTTTTCCAAGCTGGGGAATCTAAAGAGATGAGGCATGTGATATTAGACCAGATTACTCAGAAGTTATAATCACTTGAACCATTTTGATATACTGAGATATACTTGCCATCTAAGCCTGAAGAAATATCCTGTAAACATATGGGTGTTGCCCCTTCAGCACCTTCTAAATTGATAATTAAACCACAAATCGTTTAATTGCACCAGAACTGCATTTAAAGCTACACATAATATCTTGCATGTCAACACTTACCTCTTTTGACATGACGTGGACAGTATCTAAAGTCTTGACATCTCGGTCCATGATGCTCTACTCAAGTCCATATAAGCCAGACTCTTATAATAACTGCTGAAGTGAATTACTGATTATAAAATGGATTGTTCTGGTCCTGAATGCCGTTTGGTCAATTTGGCTGTGATCAAAAACACAATTATGTAGTAAACTTGGAAAGCAATCTGGCACTCAAGGCCATTCTGTATTTTGAATAAAATCATGGCTAAAGGGACCGCAGGTGCTCCACTGCACATTATGCTTAACAGCAGTCTTTAGCCATGATTATAGCATTCACAAAATATGATGTTGAAGGCCAGGTTAGAGCAGAAGCTTTTAAGAAACACAATGAAAATCAACAGAAACCTTTTTTTTTTTTTTTCTCAAAATCTTGTTTATTAAATTTAGAAAACACAATTTTGTTAATGGTTCATAACAACAGCAGGAGTAGAGAAATGAAATATCAGTTAGGCAGGGAGGATGGGGGCAGGCCAACCCCTGAGTTTAAAACTGTTTCCTCATCCTGTGGTCAAAGGTCAACTAACCCCCTGAGAGAAGACAAGAGAATGAGGGTAAAAAAACTGGGCAAAGGCTGAGAGTGGACAGAAATGGGGAAAATGAGCAGGCATAATGGGAAGTAAGAGAACAGTGAGGGGGTATGCGACCTCAGAATAGGAGGGATCAGGGAAAAGTAGTCTTCATAGCAAAACTCTGGAGACTCAGGTAGAAAAGTTGAATTGCAAAGTCTTTTGTTGTTCAAGTTAAGGTTATTCCTGCCAAAAGGGACGAAACAAACCTCCAAATGCAATGTTAACATGTAGTTACGCCCAACCCTGGGAGTGCTTCCATTTGTCTTTCTCATCGAGGGGGGGGATGGAAGGACTTTTCGGTATTCACTCTCAGGAGGAGAGGAGCAGAGTGATGAGGAAGAGAAGTGGAATCATTTGTGGGAAGGGATGGGGTTTCACCACAGACACTATTGAAACGTATATCAGTGGGGAGTGCAAACATTGTCTTTTTCCTGTGGGGAGAGAGAGAGAGAGAGAGAGAGAGTGAGGGAGGGAGGGAGAACGAGAGAGAGAGAGAACAAGAGAGACAGGGGTGCACGTCTATACGGCGATGGAGTTGCTTCTACTCATCCATCTGTATGTCTGTCAATCAGTCAGTCCAGTTTATTCCTCTGTCTCTCTCACTCTCCCTCCATCCATTCTCAAGGAGCCGAGAGAGGAGACTCGCGGCTTGGCGAGCCGGCGAGCGAGAGGTCCTCGGGGGGAAACACAGTCAGCGTGCAGGCCCTGATGCCGCCCAGGGACTCGGGCAGGTCGAACACTTTGTGCCATTCGTCCTTCTCGGGGTCGTACTTCTGGACGATCTCCACCATGCAGCGGTTGTTCCACGAGTAGCCGCCCACAACGTAGATCTTGTTCTCAAACACAGCCACACCCACGTCACTCTGCCCGCGGAGCATGGCTGCGATCGGCGTCCACAGGTCCAGGGCGGGACTGTAGTACTCGCAGCTCAGCACGTCGTCGTAGTCGCTGGTGCCCCGGAAGTGGTTTCCGCCGATGACGTAGAGACGATCGCCGACTGTGCACATGCAGTGAAGGCCGCGGACCGTTGTCATGGGAGCTTTCTGAGTCCACTTGTCAGCATCCGGGTCAAAGCACATGAGCTCTTTCTGGAAGGTGTCGTGGGTTATTCCACCTGCACAACAAACCGCAAGGAGAGTTCACATCACTTTCGCTGCTGAAACGGACACCTTGTGTGCTCACGTTTCTGAAAGCATTAGATATACGCAACAAAAAATGAATAATGCATAATGTGTGCACAGAAACTCTCTCAAGGTTTGCTGAAGAAAGAGTCAAGATTGAATAATGCATCTCCGAAAACACAAACACACACAAAGTAATCACACAACCAGGTCTGCGTGCACACTGAAAGGAACAAGAGAGGGAAGCGAAGGAAAAAAGACAAGAGGAAAAAGAAAACAGGACATGTCTACAGGGAGGGCTGAAAATAAAGAGAACCATCCCATCAGGCATCAGCCAACCAGACCCTCCCTCTTCTCCCTCTCTCTATCCCTCCTGTTTTTGCCCTCTAACTCTCCATCCATCCATCCATCCATTAATCTATCTTTTCCTTTACTAAGAGAAGTGAATGATTCACTCACATACACACACACACACACACACACACACAGTGGCTCTCTGACTGTAACTCTTCTCAGTGTATTTGTGTGAATTAAAACACAAATAAAGCAGAAAGAGGAGAAAGTCAAGTAAAATGGTGAGGAAATAGATAGGAAGAGGTGAAATTAGGGTAAGGAGAAGGAGAGATGACGACAGAGAACAAAGCATGAGGCAGCACATAACACTAGACTGTTTCATGCATGCACACTAACACTCATGTGAGTGCAGAGCTTAATACTCCAAAACTTCATGACCTATATAACAGAGAGAAAGAGAGCGAGAGAGAGGCATGCAGGAGTAAGGACACAGACACCAGAGTAAAAACAAAAGGATCAGCAGTTCCAAAAATACTCCAGAGAAAGTGCATGGGTGGAGGAGAGGAAGGAGAAGAGAAGTGTGAGAATCAATGTAAATGTGTGTATGTACATCACCAGCAAAAGACTAAATGATAATCATGCATGAATAAATATGCTCCAGGCAGAACAGATTAAGATGGTGACACGGAGGAGGGGTTTTATAGTTTGTGTGATTACAAGTGCAGCTTTTAAATTGCTAATAAAACTCCAGAAATGTCACATTGACCAAAATTAGTATCATACCTCAGACAAGCATTCAGAAAGCATTTAACCTCTTTAATGTGACATTTCTGAGTGAAAAAAATAAGAATATTTAGCATGGTGAATAAGATTGTTAGTAAGAGGCTTTATAATCAGTTAAATATATAAAATATGACATATCACTTTATTCTATAAAACCTATTTAGTTTGAATTCATTTTTAGTACATTTCAATAATACATATTTTATGTTTTGTTATCTTAAACCCCCAAAACGTCAGGTGGTTCAACTGTCGAACAAATGAACAGACAAGAAAACTATTTAAAATGGTGTCTCAATAATAAAAAATTAAAAACTAAAGACCATGGCATCATTTTAGGTTTGAACCTTTCATATAAACACATTTTATAAATATCAGTAGTTTTAAAGCTGTTGAGATAATTGAAAAACTCTCAAATGTCAGGGTGGCACAACTGCAAACATGGCACTTTTATTATGAATTGACAAGGTAATAACAGTAAACATGATAATTCATCATCTAGAAGACCCCAATCGACTCTTGTGACAGAGTGAATGTTTATATAAAAATAATGGTCTTTTCTTCTATATTTTGACACATTCAAGTGGAACAAATTATCGAGAAAAAAAAAATGTATTTCAGGACTTGATTCAGTTTTTTGGTTGTTGACTGGATGGAGGCAGATCTGAATGTTGAGTGTAAGAAAGAGACAGGGTTTAAGTGGAGGAAATGACTGGAGAAATCCAACATAAATCACCAGTCAGACGTTTCACCATAAGATCAAGATATGACATGACATTAAAAATTAAGGTAAAAAAATAAAAATGAAACATATGCATGCATTAATAGATAAAAAAACATGCATTTAGAATTGAATTTTCATTTCATGCTGGCTTTAATATAAGAATATAAATATCAATCAAAATATCAAAAATAAATATCAATGGTTTATAATACACCATTCTTGGTTACACTAATGGTGCCTGAGTGTGTTTGCAGACCCGCACAGAACATTCCTGCCTACAGCCACACCACTTCATTTACAGCGCTCGCGCATCACGTTGAGGAGTTCGGAATGTTATTTAGAGGTTGCTGGAGGGTTGAATGAGAGTCATTAGTCTCATGCTCGTGTAAGGGTGAATGCTAATGTATGGAGAGGTAAATGTGTGTGTGGGAGTCGAAGACAGAAAGCCTTGAGCAGCATTATCACAGCTCTGTGTGTGAGTGTGTGATCACACTCCTCCTACATACCTCAATGTTCATTATCACACAGAAACACACTCCTCTGATTCATGTCATCACTATCTCCTCCTCTCGCCACCCTATCCAACCAACCATCTCTCTCTCTCTCTCTCTTTCCCTCTATGTTTATCATTCTCAGTGAAAGTAGGACTCATCTCCATAAAGCAGGATTTGAGCTGCAATCCTGTAAAGTGAGCATGTGATGAGAACAATCCTGCACAAGGCAGGTTAACACCCTGTGAGAGAGTGTCTGTGTGTTCCTCTTTTTGGAGAAGTTAATTTCTTGCCATCCGAAAGTGTTTTTGTGTAAAAGAGGGAACACACACTGATCTATGGAGGATCAGTTTGCGTGCATGTGGTGAGAACATCTCATTCTCACCCTCCAGATATTCCTCTCCCTGTTAGCGACACCTTACCAACTACCTGATCTGTGAAAATGTGTTTGAGAATGAAGATGAGAATGTGTTTGAGAATGAGTTCATTTTACTTTTTCTCAAACTTGAGCCCGTATAAAATCTGAAGTGTGTGGCTGTGTTTTTCTTTTTTTTATATTGTAACCGAAATGTACTATAATGGATCTGAATCAAATCAAGATCCGATTGAGAGCTTGTGATTTTGTTTTAGTTTTGCATAAATTATACAAAACTTTTAAACCAAAATATTTTTCCTTCTGATCAGGTTTCTTGTCTTTAACATTTTGTAAGAAATGTTTCTTGAGCACCAAATCATCATATTAGAATGATTTCTGAAGGATCATGTGACACAGAAGGAGTAATTCAACATTTCCATCACAGAATAAATGCAGTTACTATGTAAGCATAAGAGACTTACGATAAAACATGTTAAAAAAGTCTTACCGACCCCAAACTTTAGAACAGTATTGTACATACATAAATAACAATCATATAGATGTGTGACAGGAAAATGAAATGTACCTGAAATGTACATGTATCCTCCGTAAACAGTGCCTGCGTGTCCATAATGCGGCTCGTTCATTTTGGCCACATACGTCCACTCGTTTGTCCTAGGGTTGTAACACTCCACAGTTGCTGGAGAAAGACAAGAGACAGTGAGAATTAGAGATGGAAACAAGGTCTCGAATGCTAAGAAAGATGACTAGACTAAGAGTTAATGTGGATCCAGGAAGAGGTCTAAAGGGGCCAGAAAAAGTGTTCTTCTACATTAGTCATGCTCTCACAGACTGAGAGAATTGGGGTGCTTTAGTGATCAATAATACACAACCAAACTAATATACTTGCGTTAGAAAAGATGCAAGTTTGGACTCTGATGACTATTAACATTGAGGTTCTTTGGCACTCGGCCACAGAGAAGATGAAATATTAACCATTATTGAGGAATTTATACAATATGAACCAAATAAATGGTACAATAACCACTGACTTCTGTACACAGAAACCTCTACTTCACCTTGTTAAATATTCAAAGAAGACTGCTGGCTGCTCTTATCTAATCTCTCTAAATCAGAAGCAATGTTAGTTTTATAAAAGCATTCGTCCACACAAATCAGGTCACTATAGAAGATCTGATACAGGCAGATACATTATTAATATCTAATGATCTTTATCTTGTGTAAACTGGAGATATATAAAATAAATCACAGAACAAGCTCTTAGGTTAAAAAAGGATACAAGGTCTAATATTCATATTATCTGATATAAAGAATTACACATAATTATGGGTATTTAAACTAAATATGGGAGACCATTTGTTCATTATACTTCACAGCAGCATAATTTTACTGTGTACAGTCAATTTCTACTTATTTTTTTTTTTTTTTAGTTTTTGATTGGTCTATGGTGTGGTTGACTCTTCCATGGAATTGCCCAAAAGCAGCGAGGTCTAGATTAAAGTTCATTACAGTATACAAAAATATACAGCACACTATTAAAAACAGACAGCCTGTTTTCCACTAATGATTGACTACAGGAGAGTCTGTGTCTGTTCTGACTGATAAAGAACCAAATACACAACTCTCAGGGCTTTCAAACCCTTCGTATCAGTAAATTAACAAAACAGTGCCACTGAGAGTCTGTCCTCAATTTATGGTCATAAAAATTACTCGCACAACAACATTCACTCAATCTTCATGACCTCACACAGACATATTTAATAGCCAGACCACATTTATAAAAACAGATGATTACACTTTTAAAACAAGTTTAATAGGGGAAAAAAACAGTGCATTAATGGTCATTTTGCATCTATGTAACAATTCCTAATAATCGGATGTTGTATGTAACCCTTGAGAACCTGTTCCTTCTGCATATTTTCAGATATGAGGCCACATCACTAGTTATCTGGGTACTGTAGCTTTTTAAATCAATCACTTGTAATTTGAATCAAACTGCACTGCAGTAATGGCGACTTCCAGCAAATATTGTACTGAGACTGACGATCAAGCACACTGGGGAAGTAATATTAGACAGCATTCAGAGTCCTCAAACAGTATGGGGTAAAAAGATTAAATTCAACTCAAAGCAATAAATTCCACTTGACCGCCATGACGGTGGTCGCTATAGAAACATGGGCGACTGAGCGCTAGGCGCTTGAGTGTGTTTGTGAGAGTTAATGTAAATTGTATCCAGAGGGCTATAAGTAAGTTTTTTGTGTGTGTGTGTTTTTTCTCCCTTTCACTGTGGAAGTGAACATGCCAGAGTTCAATATCAAACCTCTGTAGTGTGACACCTGTATCTGTGTGTGTGTTTGTCTCTTTCCTGTCAGTTGTGGAATGCTTTACATATCTGATCATGGACCTGTGGGTCTGTGTAATAGAGACAGGTTGTACATTTGTGTGTATAGTTTAGAGGAGCATTGCCGAGGAAGATGGGAAGGTTTTTTTTGGGTTTGTGTGGTGCATCTCTATGTCCTGCCATTCTTTGCTATGTGGAGCTGTCCCTGCATTTTAATTATCTATGTTTCATTGGGGCAATTATCCTGTGAGAACCTAAGCTCCTGATGTGGTCTGTCATACAACAGTAGCTGCTGCAATAGTGACTACACAGCAAACAATGCCAAATGCAAGATACTTTTTCAAAATCCCTGAGAGGACCGTTTTCACAAAAAAATCGTGTTTGCTATTACTATTTTCTGTTTGCAATAGTTAGTAATCCTAAATGGCAAGTCCTTTTTTAATTTTCATGGTTGCTCCATCCAATGATTCCTCACTCATGTGTCGTTTCTGGGGCTCTTAAACTTCTGTATGGTGATCTAATTTCATTTGGGAGGAGCAATGTTTATATATGCGTGTGAACAATCAGATGAACTCAAAACCACAGATAAATATCATTGCTATCGGTCTTGAATGCATATTGGATTAATGCATATTAAAGTGTAAATACCCCAAGAATAACTAACAAATAAAGGTAAATTGACAAAACAATGCACTACAGTTACATCACTAAATAAGATTTGTTTGTTTTCTCCACCACAATTAGATTTGTGTAAAATCATCTTTAATTTTAATTTTAAGACAGAGAGTCTTTTCAACTCTGAAATAAAAGTATTTAAAATAAATAAGATCTAAATGTGTGGGTGGAACCATCACATATCTTAGGCCCTGTTTACACCTGGTATTAAAGTGTTAATTCACCCCAAAATTAAAATTCTGTCATTGATTACTCGTCCTCATTTCATTCTAAATCTGTAAGACTTTCGTTCATCTTCGGAACACTAATTAAGATATTTTGATGAAATCTGAGTGATGTCTGTCCCTCCATATACTGCCTTTGCAACTACGGCTTTGATGCTCAAAAAAAGTTCATAAAGAGATTGGAAAACTAATCGTCGATTACTAATCAAGACTCAATAGCTTTTTATGATGAACAGATTTAATTTAGGCTCACATTGATCAGCGAACATAAGCAGAAACTCAACCAAACAGGAATGACACACAGGAATAAACCTCTTCTGCAATCTCAAACGTGCTGCGTTATCAACGAGGTTCACTCTCGTGTGTTATGCAGCTCGTTTGAGCTTCTTTTTAAAATCTTATTCTGAACAATCCATGAATGTTTTTTTTTTACTGAACTATACCCCTTTTTCGGCCTGGTAAACTGGAGCCTGGAACCTGCACTGAACCGTGTTGGTAGAAAAGGGCTAATTCAGATCTGCCATCATCTAATCAATATCCAAGGAACCAAGTCACCACCCTACATTTTTTTTTACTCCAATTTATGCCACAAAACATAAAAATAAGCTCCCTCTACTTCCGTAATTGCAACTAAAATAAAATTTGATGGTGTCATGCTCTCAGCACTCAATAATTCACAGCTCAAAACACATTGGGGTCAGCACAAACCCTGCCTGGTTATCCTTACTGCATGTAAACAGTATTTTAATGTGGTCTGGTTTGTATTTTTTTAACCTAGCATAATTCAGTCTATAGTTCAGAAGAAATGGTTCAAGTAACCCATCCATGTTTGTATTTGCCTAATTATACTATCTTTTACAAAAGTGATAGAATTTTTTGGGTCACAGCCCATCACCCTTTAGGGGGCAGCACTGCTTACAAACTAGCTCCTCGTCAGGTTCAAGTCAAATCTTTCTAAAATTAGGACCAAGCAAAAATATCAAGATCTTTTCAGCATTTTCAAGATTTAGTACTGCTAACACTCTCGTCCTAAGGTTATATTTACAAAACATGTCAACAACTGAAGCACAACGTGTCCTTTGGAAATCTGTCCCCTGCTGTGACACCAAAATCCCTTCCTGACTCACCCAGCTCTCCTGCAGCGTTTCTCCCGCCTACAGCGTATAGATGTCCTTTGAGAGCGCTCAGATGAAAGAAGGTCCTCTTCTCATTCAGACACGCCACCTGAATCCACTTGTTATACCTCGGGTCGTATCGAAACACAGTATCCACAGCTGTTTTACCTTTCGTGTCATAGTTACTTTGTCCGCCGACCACATACAAAAAGTTCCCGATGACCGCGATCCCGTGCTGGTAGCGTGGGGCGTCCATTGGTGCCAGTGCCTTCCATTCGTGTGCTTTCTCGTCAAAAAGTCGTAACTCTTTACTTACAACCAGCTGTTGCCGTAGCACGCCCCCTAGTGTCACTAAATGGGTACTGTCTGAACGGATCGCAGTTCTTTCCGACTGCATCACCGGCTGCATGTATGGCATCATCTGGTAGTTGCTGGCTTCTAATAAAAGATTAACACATGTATTGTCCGTACGCATGAAGTCGACAGTTTGTACATGATTTATGAGTTCTGTAGGGCTCATGAGGGGGAATCGGATATTGCGCATTAGCTTGGCGGCGTATTCCATGCGGCCTTCTTCATAGCGTAACCAGCGGCAAGCGGCTTTGAACAGGTCCAGCTCGCTGCAGTGTTTTAGACTGTTGGAGGAGAGCACAAACGCTAGACGTTCGAATGGAAGTTTTACAAACTCGCCAGTGCCGAGCAGCGAGGGAAAATTCTTTAGGATGAAGTTGTTGACGTATTTGTCCACCTCCGTGAGGTTGTAGGTGTTGGCGATGCGCCCTACTTCAACACAGTTGTCCAACGACACCTAAGAGGAAGAAGGAACTGCGAGTTAGTACTTAAAAAAAAATAAAAAATACACAGCAGAATATAAGTGCTCTCATTTGAAATAGTTTGAACAGTGTCCTACCCCAGAAATGAGAAAGACTTTGCAGAAGTCAAGGACAGGCAGGATCTGGAGAAAGCTAGCAGCCTCTAGGGTGTCCTGTAGATTCTCCATGTTGAGAGAGAGTTTGGCGGTGTAAATGAAGTCTATAATCTTCTTTAGCCCTATTCGATTCACACCATGCAGCTTTATACACATCAAATCCTGCTCTTTCATTCCACCTGAGGAAAAAAGAAAGAACGAGGGGAAGAGATGACAGAGGGAGGAGATGAAAGTGAGAGAAAATCAGCGCAAAGAAATATTCAGGCAAAACAGATATAAAATAGGGGAAAAGGCAGATGAAGAGAACAAGGAAGAAAAGAATGGAGGAGGGATCAGCAAAAGACGTTGCAAACGAGGGGATCAAAGGCAGAGAGGAGAGAGTGACAGAAACAATAAGGAGAATGAGAGAAAAAGGAAAAGAGAGAGAAGATAAGTGAGTCTTACTGCCAGCTGTCACCAATTCTCTTTACCATGATAATGAGCCACTTATTCAAGAGCCACGTTTGAAATAAATCAAACCACTTTCATTAATCCAGATATGATTTCTCAACTATGTGGAGATGGAGGAAGAGAGGGAGAGAGACAGAGAGCAAAAAGGATAAGTAGAACAACGGGAGAATGAAAGAAAGTGTAACAGACAGCAATTATGGGAGTCTTGCAGTGCTGAAATGTTCATGGCACACATGTTGTAGCAGGACTTTAATGAGCTTTAAAGAATACTACTGACCTTTTATAAGATGAACAGAGACAGCACATTTCTCAGCTACAAACACAACCAAACTGTAACGCTGTTTGTAACCCAACAGGGTCTCTTAGAAGGCTGTACACATGACCTCACACAATCACAGCCAATCAGAAGATATTTCATCTATTTCCTTTAACATTATAAGAAGATGACTTTTGGGTCAATTAGATTTGATGGCTGTGGCTATCCGTGCCCGTCACGACTGGTTTGGACAAAAATTCAGATTTACATTGAAGAGCTTTCCTGAGTTATTATTCTACAATACAATGGTTTATTTTATCAGAATAGAGTTAGGAACAAATTAAGGTTTCTCAGATTATGATATGTACTGTGACAGACAAATTTGGTGTATTTACCACGTCCAGTTATGCCGGACTACATTCTGTCGCTGTCAGATTATACGTTTTGACTCCTAAAATTGTGTCATGTCGTGGACAAGAAACATGTCAGACTACACGTTGTTACCTGACCATTCATCGCGTGCCATCTTTAACCACGTGCGTGCTGTCTTAGAGAGGGCGGGACTATCTACTGACAGAAGGTGCCGTGAACAAACAATTTTCATCAGAAAAGCCCAAAAGTGGACACATATCTGGATTGCATGGATGTTTGGATTTCCTCCAAAGAGAACTGAGGTAACATGTTTTATTTACCTTTTTTCACTCTGTTGCGGTAACTTAGTCCCTCGAGGAAACAAAAATGCGGGAGTATTGTTGCCATAGCTCCACAAATATTTCTTCTATTGTAAAATTCCACAGGAATGATACCATTGTCTCCCTTTCATTTTGCCGTGTTTGAAAGCATGTAGGAATGCGCTTCTGTGCTTTTATTGGCCAGCGTCACACATGACGGAACTCCTCATCGGTGACCGAAAAAAAAAAATTAAACACGCTAGTCTTTCTGTCGTGAAGCATCGCAGGAGCGGCACTATGACATACTACACGAGCTGAAACGATCGAATCTTGCGTCCCGACGCCCATTGTTGTTAACGAATCCCCATGACACCCTTCGTCAAGCAGATCATGGCAAAATCAGGCTAAAATTGTGTAGTCTGAACTCGGCATTAAAGTACCTTTGTAGGGCAGTAGTCATCATGGACTACTGATTTGTTGCTGAAAACTGAAGTCTGATTTGGTTCATTTTCTGGACTGATTCAGAATCTTGATGCATCAATGAATCGATTTTCCCAAGCAGCTCTAGTTAGGAAATGGTGTAAGCCTGCATAAAGAGTATTCCCTGGACACGCTGCTCCTTCATAATTGTTTTAGTGCTCTCTCATAATAGTTTTGTGTTAAAAAACTCATCCAGGGTTTGGTAGTATGCAGTATTAAGTGGCATAATTATTTAGGGAATAGCTGAACTCAATTCAAATAATGAAATGAAGTTCTTTCCATTGAACACATTATCTCTGAACAAGCTTCCCCAAATAACCCCGAGCTAATCTCTTGCCTTCTTATCTTTTTCACCTCTCTTGCTTTCTTCCCAAGAAATAGAGTGAGGGAGGGAGTGAATGGAGGGAGAATCAACAACATTCTGAGCTCTGAAGGAAAGTCTCTGGTGTGACTAAATGAGACTGACATGCTACTGATATTTACATGAGTAACAGACTAAACAAAAAAGAGAAAAAAAAAAATGAAAAAGATGATTTAAAGAGATCAAACCAAACACAAACAAAACAATCCAGTGTAGCTGATTATATAATATCGTAGATAACACTGAGGAAACTTTTTTTTTTATATTAGATTCCTCTTCTGTCAAACTTTGACCTCTAGGTCCAAAAAAACCTCTCTGTTTTTCCTTCTTCCTTTATCCCTTCCTCACCTGGAAACTTGGCTTCACCTCACCTAATCCTTTGTTATCCCATGTCTTTTTCGCTCACTCACCTGTAAACATGGCTTTAAAGTAGTCGCTGGAGGAGGCCATCATGGCTCGGTGAACAGGAAACGCTTCATCCCCATCTCCCGCCACCAACGTGACATCACACAGCAGGCCCTCTATCCTCAACTGGTCAAAACCCTGAGAGATGGAGAGAATAAAATAACACGGAGGAAGTGAGAGAACTGACAAGCTTTTCTGTAATGCACTTAATGAATTCACTGAGGAGGAAAGAGAATGAACAAAAAGGTCTTGAAGAAAAAACAGCAAAAACATTAAAGCATCTCTTGTTATCACCCATTAAAACAGTGAATGTTAAGGAGCTGTATCATTACTATGTGTCCCATGAGCGTCGTTTCTGAATAAAATATTGTGGGGTTAATTAATGAACAGGAGGTCAGATACATGAGGGGACTGCAACAGAGATGGGATCCCACGGCGGAGACAAGGCATAATTAACAGGACAGAGGCATCGTCCACTCTCTCTCACACACACACACACACACACACACACACACACACACAAACTCTCAGAGTGCTGTGTCAGGCTCAATCCACCAGCATGTGCAAAAGCAAATGCCAAGCATGTGATAGGACATGAAATAAGGCACAATCCAATCAGTGATACACTTACTGAAATTACACATAAGCTTTTTAAGCACCAAACTCTGTACTACACCCTCTGGGCTGGAGTTTTACAAATATGCCACAAATCACGATAAACGTGGGAAAGCCAGCTGGCTGTCTTTACCGGCCTCATAACATCAGTGTTTGATGCAAAATCTAAAACTAAAAGCTTTGCTTGTGATGTGCCTCATTCAAAAGTCACCTTGGATAAAAGCATCTGCTAAATGACTAAAAGTAAAAAAGAAGCTTTTTCTGCATCTAATGTGAAAGTAAAAGCATTTTACATATACAAACATTGTGGGTGTGTGTGGACTATATGTATAAAATATAGCCAACATTTTTATATAATAATGATAATAATTACATTAAACTAATTTTTTTTTTTTAAGTCACTAACAATTAAGACTTTATCTGTAGCCACTACTATTACGAATAATAATCATTAGTATAAAAAATTTAAAGTGAAACAAAATAGAATAAAATACACAGCTTTGTTATCAGGAAATGGATGTGCAAAACAAAAAACATATGCCAAAAACACACTAAACCTGCATCCTCAGCTAAAACTCTCATTCTGTGTGAGTGTGAGGACACACAGCGCCTGCGGATAAACATTGAATCAAATGAACTGAGAGCTGTTTCCCAACAAATCACTGGAATCAAATCATTTTTCCAGCGGTTAGTGATACTGTAGGGGGATGAGGACTGCTGTGCTTTAGGACACGTGTTATGTGACAGATTTAAACTGAAATGAAGTCATCATCCCAGACATGATAAGTGGCTGTCATGGTAATAGTTTTCCTTTCATCCCCAACACCAGTTGCCTGGCAAGGCCAGACTGATATATCTTCTACAAGATATATCAGTCTGGTCAGTCCGCCCTCCGTCGCGATTCGAGTCAACTCCAAACCGTACCGTGCAATCAGATTTGTTTATTTCAGTGACGCAAACAGCATCACTCTAGTGCGGCGCAAGTCCCTTCAATATCAACAAAGATTGTGTTTACCATTCACTGTGTCGTGTTTGTGGATTCATTATGTCGGACTCACCGCAGGTAACTCATAATCTGCAGTTGTTACTCCTGTCTCCTGACAAAAGCATTGCATGCGGCGCCTGTGGAGTGTGGAAAGTTACTGGAGCACGCAGCCGTGCACGTCTCTCACAAGGAACGTCATGGCAGTGATTGACAAGCCAGAGGGCCAATCCGCGCACGTCTTTCACAAGGAATGTAATGGCAGTGATTGACAAGCCAGAGGGCGATGATCACGTAAACGAATGGCTGATGTTTTTAAGGCCCTACCTTGTGCACAGATGATGTTAATATTATTACTTACAGTGCACCTAATAAATAGTCTTTTATCAGTTAGTAAAGACAGTTTCAAGTAATATTGCAAAAAGGTATAAAACAAAACATCCTCTTTAGCACCTTTAACAAACTGATTCAATCTTAATAAAATTAATTTTAAGTTCACATACACACAATCTACTTCCTCTCAGCAGATGGTCGATGACAGCTGTCAATGACATTGTGATGGGAATCATTAGTGTGACCTCATCACATCAATGTCAGTGCTGATGCAACCAAGAGATCACGCAATGCGTGAATATGTCTGTGTGTGTGTATACACTCTTTTTCCATGTAAACAAACAGTGAACTTACACTACCATTTAATATTTGGGGTTGTTACATTTATTTTGATCTTATGATCACCAAAGCTGCATTTATTTGATCAAAAAGACAGTAAAAACAGTAATACTGTGAATGAAATATTATTACAATTTGAAATAACCATTTTAAATTTGAATATATTTTATATGTTTCCATCCAAAGTTGCAAATTTAATTTGTGCCCAAAATGGGAATATCGCAATAAAACATTTGTGAATAAAGCAGCGTTTCCATCCAGTGAGTCGAAGAGAAAAAAAAATTGTTACTTCCTAATAAACTGGCACTAAATATCACCAAGAAAAGTAGGAGAAGCCACTGTATATAATAATTTTCATATATAATAAATTACTTGCGTCTCAGAGCACACAGACGAAAGCAGTAAATGCATTTCGGAGGAAGATGCCTGATGTTTGGGAATGCACCAGTAATGTAAGACAGTTCTGGAAAGTAATTATACCGAACCACTTTGACGTCAGACTTTGGCGTCAGGCATTTCAGAACAACCAAAACATACAGTCAAGCCTAAAATTATTCAGACATTAGTTTGTTTATATATATATATATATATATATATATATATATTTATTTATTTATTTATTTATTTATTTTTTTACTAGTGGACACTATTTTTCATTTATGTAAGTGAGGATAGCAAAATAAAGTAAACTGTGACATATTATACCCAAAATTCGTCATACAGTGGACTCAAGTAAAATTGATAAAAAAATTTAGGACCAAATATTATTCAGACACTTTGACCTGAACATGTTTTGCTTAAGTGTTATCTGACATAATTAAGATTATTTTTTTCTGACACAGTTTAACTCAGATCTTGTCATATTTTATTACCATTTTTTAAAACTATAGTGAATAAACTATAATAATGAATGAAATGTTCAAGGTGTCTGAATACATTTTGGTTTGACTGTATGCCTGTATATTTATTAATTTCTCTCTCTCTCTCTCTCTCTCTCTCTCTCTCAAAAAACAAACAAACAAACAAACAAAAACTTACTGACCCCAAAATTTTGAAAGATAATGTATTTGCATGTCAGAAGGTCAGTCACACTTAAACTTTTTTTTTTTTTTATTTAATTAAACTAGTCTAAGCTAGTGAAGAGAACTGTCTGGCTTCCCAGAAACATTTCCATGTCTGCCATGGGTCAGGTAAAACAGCAACAGCAATAGCAATGCTATAGTGCCATAGAGCTATAGTTTATATACTGGATATAATTTATTATAGAATTATAATTAACATTGGAAATATGGCTATTACTACAATGACACACTTTTAAACTTACATATTATTACATTAAAACACCATGCACCATGAAGAGAACACCATGCATCAGAGGGTTAAATCAATATGAACAGATGCACACAAACAGAGGGAATCAGGTGACCTTCCCTTATTGATCTGTCTGCAATGACTCGCTGGAAAATTCCAATTAAATTCTAACCTTTGTTCCCACACAAGCACATGATGAAACCTGCCAGGTGACCCGCAGAAAGGTGCTAATGAATGTTCTCATGGACCTCAGGCAGGACTCTGCCCACCACAGATGATGATGGTGATGATGATGATGATGATGATACTAATATCATCCTCATATGTGAGCTAAAGCCAGACTGCCAATAACAGCAGAGATGACCTTCACAGTCTCTTCCAAACACACAAGCTCTCATGTGTGACATGATGCTAGAGTGACAGATGGTGATGCCCCACCCCGACGTTTAGTAAGAGATCTTTAATCACACACACTTACCTGTAAAACCACAGAGCTGTGTGTGTTGCTGGTAAAGAAGCGTGTATTTCCTGTTTTCGAGGCCTGCAAGTGGGAGGAGAGCCCCATTTCACTGCATCCCAGCGATACCTTCATCATCTGAGCATCATCATCCTCCACCAGTGATCTGCCCATCAGAAAGAGAAAGGGGGGGTAAATATGAAGGAATAACCTGTTAAGTGTGAGAGTGGTACAGACAGTGCTGTGCGAAAAGATCAAATATGTTTGACTGCAAATATGTTTGATTATATATGAAACAGATGTGGTGCTTCCTGAGTCATCATTTAACACGAGTACAGCACAGAAACCCACCTCAAATGACAAACATTATACATAACTGAATGTTCACAACATGAAGAACGTTAGTTTCTCACCATCACACAGAGGTTTAACACAATGTGACATGAGGTCAAAAACTGGCTTCTCAGAAATTAACCTAAAAGTAATAATTATGAGAAATCTTCTGTTTTTTTATTCTTTTCTTTTTTTCCCGTTTTGCCATGTTAACATTACTTTAATGTATGTTGCAATCCAATAAAATTGGCCTACATTGTTTCAGATGTTGCGGGCAGCTACTTTGCTCTTTTACCATTAGGCTTGGAAAAGGTCAAACGATCATAACATTTAAAGAAATTAATACCTTTATTTAGCAAGAATGCTTTAAGAATTGATCAAAAGTGACAGTAAAGACATATATAATGTTAGAAACTATTTCTAAAGAATCCTGAAAAGGGTCAGGGTTCCCACAAAAATATCAATGTTTTCAACATTGATAAGAAGAAATGTTTTCAAATATTACCAAACCAGCATATCAGAATGATTTTTAAAGGAGAAATGGCTGCTGAAAATTCAGCTTTGCCATCACAGGATTAAATTACATTTTTACATAAATTGTGATAATATTTCACAATATTACTGTTTTATTCTGTATTTTTGATCAAATAAATGCAGCCTTGGTGAGCATAGGAGACTTATTTTAAAAAATAATTTAAAAAATAAAATTAAAAATACTGACCAAACTGCTAGGAAGGTCCAACAGAGTCACTACAGTTCCAAGACTCACAAGAAAGAAAGAAAGAAAGAAAGAAAGAAAGAAAGAAAGAAAGAAAGAAAGAAAGAAAGAAAGAAAGAAAGAAAGAAAGAAAGAAAGAAAGAAAGAAAGAAAGAAAGAAAGAAAGAAAGAAAGAAAGAAAGAAAGAAAGAAAGAAAGAAAGAAAGAAAGAAAGAAAGAAAGAAAGAAAGAAAGAAAGAAAAAGAAAGAAAGAAAAAGAAAGAAAAAGAAAGAAAGAAAAAGAAAGAAAAAGAAAGAAAGAAAAAGAAAGAAAAAGAAAGAAAGAAAGAAAGAAAGAAAGAAAGAAAGAAAGAAAGAAAGAAAGAAAGAAAGAAAGAAAGAAAGAAAGAAAGAAAGAAAGAAAGAAAACACTCCCAGCAACTCTGTCACTGAAAAGCACAAGGCAAGGAATGGACACAAGAAGATTTCCAAGTCAGTGAATATCCACTGGAGTACGGTTAAACTGAGTGTAAGAAAGAGACCGCTGAGTGAGACCACGTAAAGGCAAATCTGAAGGAGTTACAAGCTCCAGTGGTTGCCCAGGTGCTCAGCAGTTACAGCTTTATAGGAGAGTGGCACAAAGAAAACCACTGTTTAAAAATGTCATATGACAACTTTGCTACAATTTGCCAATATATGTGAGACACTGAAGCAGTCACACATACATGACAATAATAATCTTAGCCCAAATTAGGGCTGCAACTAAAAATTATTTTGTTAATTAATTAGGCCTAATCTTTTTTTTTTTTTTTAGATTAATCAGATGAAAAATCTTTTTTAATTTAAAATTTATTTTAATCCATTATTTTAAAAAAATGTTATTGCACATCCTGCCCAGACCAGTGCTGTCCTCTAAACAATGTGTAATATAATGCCTACTAAAACAACTGAATGTATCTATGCTAAACCAAAAGAACAACTGATTGATATTTTTAAAGCAGAAATAAAAATGACTAAATTAAAAATAATTATAAACAAAAACAAAAGCATAAAATGTTACCTTGAAGGAGGTATGAAGAACATACATTTACTCATCTGAACATAGTAAATTAATGGGCTATTCCAACAATAGTGCCTTCACTGTTACTGCTCTCATAAATATGATTACTTGTGTTACATGTAGAATTTTAAACTTACACTTAATTTCTAATGAAAAATGTTTTAGCAAAAATTATTGCTTCTGTTTAATGCGCATGCACCCACCGGCGCTTGATCATTGAAGTCTGTGAAGTCTAACTCCCTTGTTGTCAGAATATGCAAAATGGAAATACTCGCAGGACTTTCTAACATTTACAGATAAGGATATAACCGTAAAGGTTATCGTTTAACAAACACATCGTCTCCACCGCGGTGGCAGCATCATGCTTGGGAAATGCTTCTCCACACACCTAGAAGACTTGAGGGTAAAATGAATAAGAAAAATACAGAGTAATCCTAAAAAAATCTGAGAAATGACCTGAAACTAAAGCCAAAACTAATGAGGAATGGCCTAAAAACACCAATATCCTGGAGTGGCGGAAAAAACAAAAAACAAAAAATAAAACAGTATGTGAATTACTTACTTCAGTGATGTAATTGAGTGACTGATTTAATTTAAACCTTTCAACGCTGCAGTTCTTAATAAAGTTGCTGGCCAACTGGCTCTGTTTTATTTACTTACTAAAGCCAATTTGTTGTCGCAGTTGGCGTTGGCGAGTGTTAGTTTTGGACCTTGTGAGCACATAAAATGATGAATAATTAAAAAGGCCTCATAATAAGCAATTATGGTTACTCTGGGGCTAAGCAATGATGACTCTTAAAGCGTGTGCATTTTCAGACAAGTAAAGAACTGTGTGCACTGTGCAGGCATGACAATGACATATGTACTATGAACAGATGTACTCAAGCCTTTACCGTGGAAACTACTCAAAATTTTATGAATGAGACCTCAGGCCACAACACAATAACAAGACCTTCCGCTTTTAATGAAGATATCCAACCAGGAAACAAATAAAGAAAAAAAAGAAAAAATCAAATGTATCACCGTATCATCTGGATTCACAAAGTGGCCCACTGTCTTGGATGAAGGTCAGGGGTTTTGGGAGCAATCATGAAGTGCTGTAGCACAAACTTTGGAGGTATGGGTGAACAAAACTAAACAAACAAACAGTACAGGGCAGCGTTTCCCAAAAGCATCGTAAGCTTAAGTTGATCGCAGCTCCATTGAAACCAATGGAGCTACGATCAACTTAGGCTTATGATGCTTTTGGGAAACGCTGCCCAGTATTGTGATACTCTTGTCACGATACGGAATCAATACACTGCTAGCACTTATTTCCCATTTCAAAGCGTTAACACATTTTTTTAACAATAATTTTGAAATATTTACATTTAACAGTGGAATTCCAGGTGGAAAAACTACATTCACAGTGCTTCATGGGATTGTAGTTCTTTCCCCAATTAAAGCTGTTAAATACACGGTCCTGAACCTTTGACTTTTTGTCTGATTTTCTTTTTTGCTTCAAGTCAAAGTTTGTAACCTTGTAGCTGGTTGACTTGGTTCACGGTTTCTAACTATTCAACAAAGATTTTATGAAAAACGAATGGGAAAAATATGTCCATAACCGAGGCCGGGTACTAATGACAAAAAAGGATAATATGATCTGTATCGTGACCCAAGTTTCAACATAACATGGTGACGAAGGAATATGGATGATTCCCAGTCCAGCTGAGTTCTGGGGGAAGGGTCAAGTAGGTCAGGGAGTCACTACCAGACAATGAGAAGATTCTATGGTTTAAAAAAAAAAAGGGGGTGGGGAGACGACGAGAATGGCAAGCAGAGTCACATGACACAAAGCACAGGCAGCTGATTGGTGCATTACCCTGTCAGGTGATAGGTTGGAGATGCAGCAAGCAGAGAGTGGGTGGTCCACACCACAAACGAGTGCTGGTGGCTGCCAAAAACAACGAGAGATATAGCATCACTAAACACACGCACATTCCCAGAAAACATGCAAACACTCGCAGCATGAAGAAAAGTGTACGCACACACACAAATAGCAAGTGTCAATCTGACTGAAAGCGAGAAATCACGAGGGTATTCATTCAATTAAGCAGTTTAGATTGACGTGAGTTGATGTGAGCCTCTAAATTACTGATAAATTAGATGATGATTGTAGTGATAAGCTTGATAAAGACAATTTGACATGAAATGGCAAAGCATAACACGCACACAACAGACTGTGCTGATGGGATCAAGATAATATGTGACAAAGACATGTACAAACCTTTTATCCAACAAATGAAGAAACTGAAATCAGCATAAACTCACACTGCACTAATCATCCACGAAATATGATGCAGAAGGACAACGAGAGATATTTAGAGATGAGGGGAGAGAATGAGATAAAACGCGATGGTGCAGAAAGAATGAAAGCGATACAGATGGATGGGGAGAGAGAGAGAGAGAACAAGGGTAAGCAAAAGAGCATTAGCTTAACAGCATTCTTTAATAATTTTGTATTATGGAGAACAGGAAGAACAGAGCTGAACAAGACAGGAGAACAGCTGGCCTGTCACCCCACACACACGGACCTCAACATATTCTGCTTTGATTAACCAACATCCTTTTCAACTCTCCTGGACCAGATCCCTGCTTGTTAATTAGGATTTGAGAACACACACACACATACACACACACACACTCTCTTTTCTCCTGATTCAGATCATACCACTTCAAATCAGTTCAGTCACCCTGGGCATTCAGTCCTCAGAGAGGAGAATTAGAAACCCACCTGAGGTCTGTCTGATAATGACACATCAAACATTAGCAAACTGGTGAAGAGAGAGAGAGAGAGAGAGAGATGACTGATTTGATATTCTAAAATGTGTTGTAGCATCTAAATATAACTGGCATTCTGTTGTGCCCTCTCTAGACTGTTCTTCCTAAAAAGACATTATAGTGAAGGACAATTTTAAATCTAGGACAAAAGGCTTGAGGGAGGGAACATATACCTGCTGTTAGAGGAAATGCAGACTCAAGACTTTAAGTTTTGATGTTCAAACTGGTGCAATGTGAGATCAAGGTGTCGATTTATCGATTAAACGAAAGGGTTACAGGACTTTTCCAGGAATAGCTTAAGCTCTTTCGACTGTATCCGTGTCATGTCGTCGTTTACCTTAGGAAATCATGTCAACTCTCCCCTTTAGGTTATAAGAACAGGAAGTGCAGTAACAATGGAGGCCTCAGAGGGTTTCAAGTCCAAAATGCGAACCTCAGATTTTTGTCAAGGCACGTTGGCTACCATTAAAACATTTGGGTTAATAAGCTTTTTAGTGTTTGAAATACTTTTTTTTCCATGTGCACCAAAGTTACATTAATTTAACCAAAAATACTGTAACTATAATATTATTTCCTACTATTTCTACGTAAAATAACCATTTTCTATTGTAACACATTTTAAAATGTGACATGATTGTTCAGAAATCATTCTAATATACTGAATTGCTGCTCACGAAACATTTCTTAACATTACCAAATGTTGAAAACAGTTGCTGCTTAATATTTTTGTGGAAACCATAATACATTCTTCCAGGATTCTATGATGAATAAAATGTTCAAAAGAACAGCATTTATTTAAATATTTATTTAAAAATTTTTTTTTTTTTTTTATAGGTTTTTTTTTATTTTATTTTTTATACTTGTTACTGCCACTTTTGATCAATTTAATGCATCCTTGCTGAAAAGTATTTATTTTTCTTTAAAAATATTCTTACTGACCACAAACATTTGAACAGTAGTGTTTTGAAAAAACAAAAACAAAAAGGTTGAAGTTGAATTGTCATTTTGTGGTGGGACAACTTTTCTAAGTGGATAAACATCTGATTACACATTACTGACATCATTACGACGATGACAAATGTGACTAATGCGCCGCTCATTTTATCATCTAGTGTAGGAGCATGTGTGTGGCTCCACACTACGGGTATGAAAGTGTGTGTAATTTGTGGGCAGAAATGTGGGGTTATTTTTTTTGTTTTAAATACATATTGAAATTCCAGAAAAGTCCACACGATTTCATGCCAGGGTGTGTGTGACTCACCAGGCGACTCAGATCTGCTCGGTGACACGCACAAACAGATTTATCCCCCATATAATGAGGAGACTGGAGTGTTGATTGAAAGGGTGATAATACAGAGATAGCAGACTCTGATCAAGAGTGCAGATTCTGACAGATTTACTTGAAACAACAAGATCTTACAAGCATCTCAGGCGACAAGACAGACATTTCTGTACAAAATAAAAAGGGGGAGGGGGGAAGGGGTATGTAATATTAAATGATGTACATGAAAAGGATGGTTTTGCAGCAAAATGCACACATTTTAAAGAACTAATTAATTGAATGTTCTTATAAGGGAATAATAATATTTCCAATAATCATTTACTTGATACATTTTGTAGTCACATTCATATACTGGTCTCAATTGGAGGCAGTATCAAAAACACTGAATGTTAGGGTCAGAAATGAACAAGGGCCTAAGACAAAACTGAATGTCACCAAATAACTCACACCCATTACGCTCTTTAAGATCACAAAACTCTGGACTTCTGGTTCTACCTAGGATAGCTAAGTCCACTAAAGGAGGGAGAGAGTTTTCACATTTGGCTCCGAAACTCTGGAATAGCCTTCCTGATAATGTTAGGGGCTCAGACTCGCTCACCCAGTTTAAATCTCGATTAAAGACGCATCTCTTTAGCCAAGCATTCACATAATGCATCTCATACCAGATCAATTGCACATGACTATCTTTGCTTAATGTTATGAACAGCAACTACGCTAATTATTCTCAATTTGCTTTTCTATTTTACCATCCCGAGGTGACTATAAAAGACATCAGCTTCAGTTTGGATCCAGCCTCTTAAGAAGACCTCAGATGACCAACACCTATGAAGCAAACTTCTGCGAGGACGCAATCATCTGGATCAACATGCACATTCCCAAATTTCTATATATCCTAATTATTGTTAATGAAATTCATTTTTCCAGGAGCTTATTGCTTCTACCTTCAGTTAAACCGCTAACAGTGATTGTAAATTAATTGCCTAAATTATTACATTATTTGCTAACTGCATTTTTTAAATTGTAATGTTGACATGCATTCTCTGAAAAGCTGCTTTGAAAGATATGTATCGTGAAAAGCGCTATACAAATAAATGTGAACTGAATTGAATTGAATAGAATAAAGCCCACCTTTTTTTAACAAATAGATCTGATTCATTTTCCTAATATTCTATTCTAATTGTGCATTATAACATATAGAAAACATGCCACACACATCTGAATTAATTGTAGATGCACTGGATAAAAAAAAAAATAAATAAACTAAAAAAGAAAAAAGAAAAAAAATGCATCCAGTAAAGAATTCATAATAACAAAGAAAAAGTTAAAAATACCCGTTACAAAAATCTAAAAGAAAGCAAAACATTTTTTTGTCATAATTATGTTAATGCTTTATTTTTTTATTATTTAACTCTTTATTTTTCTAATCTTTAATTATATATTGGCTGCATACTATAGCATCAAATATGAGGCGATGTAATAAATTATCAATCTGATAAATGTAGGGCTGCCCCCAATAGTTCAAAGAGGCTTGGTCGACTAAATTTTAGTCAGTCAGTTAGTTGCGCAAAAAAATAAAAAATAAATAAAAATTCACAGGTCAGGCAGTGACCCATCGTTAACATGGCTGGTCCATGCAGTAATATGTCAGGCAGAAAATCCAAAGTGTGGGATCATTTGGAGAGGGTAAAGAATGACCACAAAAAGGTGACATGCGACTTCAAACATGACTTATTTAAAACGTAAGAAGCCTAATGTTAGCCACTTTACACGGCTGCTTGCTCTATCATTAACGTTAACCTAGATAAATGTGCGATAATTTTAGGTGCATATCAAAGTGTTTGTGTGGAGTGTGGAAGCTGAATTAGTACAGTGCTTTCTGCACTACATGTTTCACGTAACCTCCACACCATTGGAGTGCATCTTCTCAAAGACCGGGTCATTCATTGTAAGCAAGACACAGAGCTCACTTCTCCCTCAACAACATGGATAAAATCGTGTTCCTTTCTCATAATATGAGAAGACTGAGATCAGAGGTGGAAAAAAAAATAGTGACCGTGAGTCAGGTATAGCTTAATTTTATTACCATATTATTGTAGTGTTTCAGTTTGCTGCTATATTTTTATTTTTTTCGTTTTTATAAGTATAAATATTTATTTTTGTTCATTCGATGTTAAGGCTACTGGTCTGTCGACCTGATTATGATTGTTTATAATTTATATTCATGTCCTACATTTTAAAAATTTTCATGAAATTTCTTTAAGATATTTTTTTATATGCGTTCTGATCTCAGAAACGTTCAAGCAATGTTTGCCAATGTTGCCGTGGCAAACTTTTATTTATATGCTCATTATTATGGTTTATTATTTCTCCCCGATTGATTGATTAATGGCTTAAATGAATGGCTAACAGTCGAACATTTAAATGAACCCATTTAAATGAAACTAACAGCCATCAAAGAAAATCTTTAGTCATGGGCAGCCCAGGAAAACTGTATGTAAATAAACTGAAATACACTGATATTTTTCCATATAAGATGAATGTTTTTATATTGTTAGAATACATGCCTTAACTAAAGGTAAATCAATAAAATATTACCCCTATATGTAAAATGCAGGGCACTTGTAGATGACAAAATGACTGTGAATGACAGTGAGCTAAACTCACATGATGAGGCTGATTTCAGATCAGTGTAAACACAACTAAAGTCACAGTCACTAAATAGTACCATACTGCATAATGTCACGAAATAAACAAAAACCACCCAACAATGTATCCAAGTGGGAAAAACTGAGATCCCTGCAGCTCAACATTTTTCACTTAATTTCCCCAAACTATAAAAAAAAGCATCCCACAGCTGCTGTTTTACATTGTGTATAAAGGCCCCTTACAGATAAGTGTGTGCTGAAGCGTGTCCAGTGCGTTTGTTTGTGCTTGTGTACTGCTGAAGAGTTTCCACTCCCATAATGTTGTACAGACCTTCGTTTAGTCAAATAATGTGTTCCGTTTCCATTAGTTATTTAGAGAAACAAGCAACATCCATCTCTCTGCCTCTTATTTGCAGTTCGCATGAAATCAAAGGGTCTGTTATCCAACTGCGGTGAAACATCTTTGATTGATTCAAACACATAGTTATATGATGCATATTATGGTAGAAATTCAGAGTATTCGCTCTGTACTTGCCCCAAGGCTGCTCACCATCTCTTCATTAAAGTGATTCACATTTAAACATGACCTAATTTGGTGTCTGTAACATTTCATTCATTTTTTAATAAAACAATACGCTTATTAATTGCAAAACAAATCAGATTCGCAGCATGTCTTTGGTAAACATGAGGGCAGACTCAAAGGAGCACATGTGGTGTGCTATATGTTATCACATGACCACTCAGGGACGTCCAGCTGCTGCAATTATGAATTGTTCCGACCTTAGACTTGGTTCAAAACAACCATATTTTATTTTTATTACACATGCAGGGAGATGAACACAATCCATCTGTGCATTAGTTCTGCATCTGTTTTACAATCAGAATCAGAAATGATCATCTATTCTATTCGGTTTGTGTGTGTTTATGTGAAGGAGTGAGTGACTCAAGGTCATAATCAATGGATTTATGATTTAAAAAATGTTACAGCTTTATGGAATAAACAGAAGGTATGAGAAAATATTTCAGAATTACTGCATTTACACATAACACTTAAAAAGAAATCTCAAAAGATTTAATGCTAATTGAACTTCAAATCTATAAAATGAGCATTGAAATGCTTTCTTCTTTTCCCTTTGCAATCTCTTCATATTTTGCCCTCCTCTTGAATTACATTTCTTCCATTTCGCCACTTCACCTTCACACACTTTCTTCTTACCTAACATCCTCAACCTTCACAACACCCATTCCTCTTTCCATCTCCGATCTAATTCTCTTTAGCATTCGTTTTCTCCTCATCTTTCTTTTTCTATCCCATCTCTCCACATCTCCCTCCAACCTTCTTCATCGCTCCCTTCCCCCATCTGAGGTGATCTTGAGGTGAAAATTGGATGCCTGCATTTCCTTACTGATGAAACAAGTTTAAACAGATGTGAATAAATGAAGATGGATAAATACAAAAAGGGTCAGACAGGGAAAGTGAGAAAAATCAGCTGCCTTTTCGCTCTTTTGACAGGTTTATGTTAAATGAAGTGTAGACTCATTACATGATGAATATGATTTTGAATAAAGGTGTGGGAGTATAACTAACGTCAGAAATCACAAGGAAAAAAAACTGTACATCTTAGACTGTCAAGAGCACATATGACTCAAAGCAAACGACACGCTTCTGCAGCACTAACTTATTTAATATAATCCCATTAATAAAAATTACACGCTCACACGCAGAGCCTAAAATTAACACTTACCAAATGAAAATGGAAGTAAAAATTGGCTTTGGGATTGGGAGTTGCTCACTAGTTGGCTGGTAGCTTTATTAAGAACTGCAGGGCCCAAATGAACTTTAGTGGCAGGAATATTGTTCGGCATAAATATTTCTCTTAGAGCGACACAGTGACCTGCACTGCTTGTCACAAATATGCAATTAGCTACACTACCATTTAAAAGTTTGAGTATATTTGTGATTTGTGATTTTTTTAAACATTTGAAGCAGCCTATTCCCACCACGGCTGCATTTACTTAATCAAAAATACAGTAAAAAAAAAAAAAAAAAGTAAATTAGTTAATATTAAATATTACAATACAATTTAAAACAAGTTTTCTATTTTAATATATTTTAAGAGCTGAATTTTCAGCATCATTACCAGTCTTCAGTTTCACATGATCCTTCAGAAATCATTCTAATTTGCTGCTTTAGTAAATCAAAATCAATGTTGAAAACAATTGTGCTGCTTAATAGCTTTGTGGGAACAGTGATAATTTTTTTTTAAGATTCAGCAATTATAAGAAACAAAAATCTTTTGTAACATTAAAAATATCTTTACAGTCCCTTTTTTTGTTCACTTTAATGAATCCTTGCTGAATAAACATATTGATTTTTTTTTTTTTTTAATTCAGTAAAAATATTTGAACAGTACATTCTCTTAATTCACCCGCCACTGGCAGGTGTGGCAAAAAGCTAATTTTGGATCCTGCTCACATGTCATACTGTGTGGCATGGGGGGATCTGATGAGGTCACATGATCAGAATAGCTAACTACAGGCTGTTTGTAATAAACGGTAACCCGTACCACTATATTATTATTCAAAACAGACCACAACACTTGTCAGAAAACAATCTCTCACTTAGAGGTAAGGACATTTGCTTTGAAGTAAAACAAAGATTTAAAACTGTACCCAAGTGTTTAATTTTTTTTTGTTGTTGTTGTGATATAATAGTTACAGGGCATCGTCCTTACTTTTCAGTTCAGTGAGAAGCTCAAGTCATTTTTAAAATTAGATCTTGAAATAGCTTTTATCTTGCAAAGATGAAGAAAAAAAAAAACAGACCAAAAGCAATGATGGACTAAACCAGATGCAAAGCATGCTAGATAAAATAGTGTACAAAATTCAGAAAACATAAAAATTAATAAAGCAGGCCTCTCTAAATCTGCAGCAGCAAGAAGTCTGACACATCTCATCCTTTCATCTGAGATCACAAGGTAGAGAAGAAAAGCTGAAACAAAAGAATCCAATGTGAAAGGTGACTGTGAAAAGGATGAAATGCTGTCAGTTCTTGCCGACATTTCTGTGGGATTTACATTGTCTTTACAGGAGACTAAAGTAAATAAGAAAAGTGCCGGTAGCAAAGCAAACACACCCTAAAATTCCTGGATGACTGCGATTCGAAAAATTCCACGTAAACTTTCATCATTATAAATGTAAAACAAGGTCAAGGCCAAGGTCCTTTTAGCAGCAGATGAGCAGGACTTTAGATCTGCCACGACTGTGTACTGTCTTCACCTGTGTCAACACAAACACACGCCCTTGTGTGCGTCATTCTCATCCCCCCTGCGGCAGAAGCTCTCCGACTGTCACTCTACATCACTCTTTTTAAGCTGAAGCCCAGGAATCCTTCAAGTCACAATTTTTTCTTGAATGTGTCCTTATGACTGTGTGCTTATATTTTGTGGTGGTGCATTTGTTTGTTCTCCCTCTATCCCCAAATATATATATATATATATTTTGCAAGTATTTTTGTGAGCATGGACACCTCTCCCTTGCCCTACTGAGCATGAAATCCTCACTACAGGCAGCGGGTATATTTAGAGGTGTGGTAACACTTAGGAGTACACACAACTAAATGAATCCTCACCTTCCTTACACAAGTCACATTTATTTCAATATAGTCAACTGAAACGAAATGCACACATTAATTTTTCCCCAGAAGAACCGCATCTAAACCCCTAAAGTCCCATTCACACCAAGAATAATAACTATAACGATGACTATATTAGCACGATTGCACGATTTTGCAAAGTTGCGATTAAAAAAAAATAGGGCTGTAATTTTCTTCATTGATGCCTTAAAGGGTTAGTTCACCCAAAAATGAAATTTCTGTCTTTTAGTACTCACCCTCATGTCATTTCACACCCGTAAGAACACAAATTAGGATATTGATGAAATCGAGTATGATTTTTTATCCTCCATTGAAAGCAATGAAATTACCACATTCAATATACAGAAAAGAGGTAAAAACATTGTTAAAATAGTCAACCTGTCTACAGTGGTTCAACCTTAATGTTATGAAGCGACAAGAAAAAATAATGACTTTATTCAACAATTTTTCCTCTTCCCTGTCAATATGTTAAGCAGTTGGCGCAGTGCTGCGTTTCCATGTTTACGCGTTTCCATGCCTTGTGCTGCTCACGTGAAGCCAATACGGAGCCACTGTTCGGACGTAGAACCTGGAAGCTGCAACTGTTTTTACTACTTTTCTGGACATCAAATGTGGTAATTTCGTTAAAAAAAAAAAAAAAAAAAAAAAAAAAAAAATCTAGGATTTCATCAAAATATCTTAATTTGTGTTCCGAAGATGAACGAAGGTCTTACGGGTTTGAAATGAGGGTGAGTAATTAATGACAAAGTTAATTTTTGGATTAACTAACCCTTTAAACCATCAAACTTTTATTTTGACTTATTCTTAATGGTGGCCTTTGCGATTTGATAATTACACCAAGTCATATTGCGATTTTAGTTTAATTTCAATTAATCGTACAGCTCTAATTAGCCTAATAGGCTTTTTATTACGATACTGTGCTGTGTCTTATACGCATGCACTGCAGTTATTGTCTGTCACTTTAAATTCTTGAGCTCAATAAGTCAGGTGGATTCTGATTGGCTGTCAATGTTTTTATTGTTTAATCATCAGCTGGAAAAAAATAAAAAAATAGTAAAACTATTTTTATCATTAGAGTTATTATCCTTGGTTTGAACATGTAAACTCTCACTAGTTCTCTCTAATTTTTTAGCATCTGACAATATTTTGTCTCAAAACACAAAAAGAAAATGATTCATGTGTCCAAGAGGCATTTCTCCTCCCATTGAGAAATACAGAGACCACAGCTCACCCTGTAATCACACACAGCACACAGCCAAAGCAGTAAAAATAGACTTTGTTTTTGCAAGGTTCTGGGAGGGGCGACAGCAGGGTCGGGAACCCAGCACTGTAATCCACAACCCCAAACCTTAAATCTGAGAAGATACAGAGACATATACATAAACATAGTTTATTGATTCACAAGGGAACATTTATGAGGAATGCACAACAGATCTATGGCTAGAGAGGCACAAAGAAAGACAATAATACAGACAGACAGGAGAAAGAAACTATTAGCAAAACAAAAAATACAATGAACCTCTGATCCAGCCTGTAACAGAACTGAATAGCAAAACCACTTTCAGACGAAGACTGATATAGCCTATGATTAGGAAGAGAAACCAGCGCCCTTAAATTCTCACTTCACAGTTAACTCTCACATTGCTCATGCAAACAGCTGGTCATGGTTTCAACTTTGTGCCTGAGGAAAATTAAGATCTAAACTAAATAAAAATTTTGTTGAGTTAAAAATATTATATTGCAATCATTACGATCACAAGCTGTAATAACAAGAAGGATAGCATAATATTGTCTGTTTAACTGAATGCATCATTTAACTATCCACATTACTTGCATTATCATGTCTAGCTATATGAAAAATATTATTTTCATATAGACAATAAATGCATTGTTGCCAGAGAATGGGCTCCCTCTGACAAGACAGACCCTCATCAAAGGTTTACCTCTGGCTTCTTGATGGTAGCATTTGAAATGTGCATTTTTTGCAAAGCTGCTTTGAAACGATGTGTATTTTGAATATCGCTATACAAATAAAAGTGAACTGAATAATATTAAATTTTTCCATTACATTAATGCATAGAATATATTCATCGAACATCTTGAACATGACACACAGAAACATTCAATTAATCCACTAAAATTTAAATGGCTGCTGGCAAAAGGTTAAAGTAAAAAAAAAAAAAAAAGTGTCAATTTTTAATGCATCTTATTAAAATCATTGGCTGCATTCATTGCTGCATTGGTTGAAAGCCTGCTGGCAACAAACCCTACAAGAGTTATGAAAATCTTTACAATAATAAAAGGCTTTGCAATTGAAACAGGGTTTTCTTAAGGGGCTTATTTCAACTGGGCACTGATGAACAGCACTCTAGTGCGCAATGATCCACAAAAGAGGATCTGTTTCTCACGTTAAAGACAAACTGCGGTATTCTAGCACGCATTTGAAGTTAGTCGTGCATTGAAGTATTAAACATGCCTGAGCAAGAATTAAGAGTAGCAGAACCGCTAGCGATCATGTTCCGTCTATCATCCGCCAGCAGCATCAGCTCTGCATCCTCCAGCAGCCCACCGGGCCCCCACCCACCACAACACAAGCGATCAAATCCAGGTCGCACGACACGCCAGGACAAAAGATTCTTCACTGGCTGTTCTCTCGGCCCGGTGCGTACCAGAGCTCATGAACAGCCGCGATCAGGATACAGAGAGAACAGAGAAAGTGAGAAAGCACATTAAAACCCTCCGTGGATGTGGAAAACTAGGAGGTGCGAGGAAACACGCTAAACGTTATTAAAATGGGTCTCCCTAAACGTTCTCAATTAGGTTACAGAGAAACGAGGGGAGGCGACACCGACCCCGAAACAAGCACAGCAGCGGCATCCTTAATGAATGTCTAAAGACTGAATACAAACACAGTCACGCGCCCTAAGTCACATTTTAAAACACACACGCACTTCGACGCGGTAATATTACAGCTACTTACATATATGCAGGCGAGAGTGGGGAGGACCTGGACGTTTTAAGGACGGGCACGGGAAATTTCCAGCTGACGGGCGAACCGCTTTTCCATTTCAACGGCATGTTTTTCCAGTCAGCACCTCTGAGATACAGCGCGAATGAGAATAGCCGTCAAGAGCGAGTCCATGAAGAGGCGACCAGCGCGGGCTTCCATCCCCGGCAGCCCTCACCGAGAGCAGGGAGGAGGAAGAGCAAAATATAAAGAGGATCAGCCGCCGACACAGGCAGTTCTGTTTGAGGCAGTGCTTCTCTGCTTGAGGCAGCTCTGTCTGAATACCGCAGCGAAGGTTGCGGAAAACCGGAAGGAATGACACTTAAGCCTGAGCCGAGAGGTGAAAGGCAGGTGTGCCTGAGCCGAGCATCATCTCCTGAGAAAGAGAGAGGGGGATGATGATGGAGGGAGGGAAAAAAAATAGGCACCGTCGCGTCCGGTCAGCGCAGGGAAGAGGCATGCGCGGTCGGTGCACTGGATGCTCGGCTATAGTGCCACCTTGTTTGAATGCAGGCTGACTATGGCAAGCCTTATTAGCATTCATTTACTTAACTGCTATGGATTTTATGACAATAGTACTTTAAAAAGAAATAAATAACTATATAGTATCCCATTAAGCCCTGTAATGTCTATTCATTTAGTACTTATTCGTTACATACTAGTATGTTTTTCATTAAATTCTATAATCTGTGCTTCAGATATCAACTATTTACTCCTGGTTATAGAATAAGTACTATTATCGAATATATAGGCCTAATAAGTTTGAAATTAGACAATGACACTAGTCGCTATCTGATTACTATTAATTAAAAATTAAAGTATTATAACAAAAACATTTGCTAGTTAGATTTAAGGGCAGAAAAAAAAGTAAAATTGGCTTGCCATAGTTGACTGCAGAGCGCTAGTGAGTGTGTGAGAGCTCTGCACACAGATAATAGTTTAATGACCTGGCATAAAATGCAACATGAGTCGACTGCAGACACACGAAATCTAAAACCCAAGTGCAACTGTCTTGAACATTAAAGAACATCACTCCTGCTCCACAGTGTTGGTAAAGAATTTCTCACTGATGTCCATTATGAGAGACAGGTCTTTTCAAAACATAGCTAGCTAGGCGGCGCAAGCAGGGCACAAACTCCACTGCGGGGCTCTTCACCCACTACTGTGACAGCACATGTCAAAGAGGAGACAGAGAGGACAAGAAAGAGCTACCACATTCGTTTCTGCGATTATGTCCATCTTTGTTAAAAGTGCTGACAAGAAATCAGAATAGATGTCCTTTCACTTATAAAAACACTTTCTGGATGTGCTACCATACTTGAAAACGTGACCAAGTGCACATCACTCTCTCTGTTCTTTCGTGCCTTCCCCTATGCATCTCTCCCCTTCTCTCGCTGTCTGTCAGTGGCATGTGGTGGCCCTTCAGTCCCCTCACTATTTTGCTTTCTTTAGAGTCCAATGTAAAATTAATTAGCCATTTAAGTATGACATTTACACAGTTTAAAGGTTGATGGAACACACTTAGCTTGCAGCTTACACGATCAACAAGGAACCATTATAATACTATTCAAAAGTTATCATTACTCCACCCCCAAAATGCACAAGAACACAATGCAAGAGTCGATTGCTTCTTTATCATAGCTGAAGCAAAGCTAAAGAATGCTTTGTGAAAAATAAAGCAAAGGTGATGACCAAACGACAAGGAAGAACAAAAAAATAACTTACAGTACAAGCAAGGGTTTGTTGTTAGTTGCCAGCAGCACAGCAGCTTCAGACAAACAATGACACTTAAAACTGTCCTGTTAATATAGCTAAAGGCCCCGATATACTTCAGTTTTTTTTGTTTTTTTTTTGTTCTTCGTTTAGGAGTAAAACGAAGTTCGAAATGCGTGATCAGCCTTAACATTACAACAACAGCACATCTTGGTTCAGTGAAATATAGCAATCAAAATAAAAAAAAACAATGTTATGTATGGAGATGAAGCAACGCAACCTCTGTGTCCGTATTCAGGCCTTCCCTTTCTCTAATGTCTCTCCAGTGCTGGACAGCTTTTCTAATATTAATGCAGGTAAATTCAGAACCTCTAACCAACATAATTTTCTCATGTCAGATATTTATTTTATTTTTTTAAATCCTATTAACACTTTCCCCTTTAAAAAAACAAAACAAAACATACTACCACCATGTGTAGTCACGTGAGAACGCCCCGTCCAGTCAGCGGCATGGAAGCAACATTGTCGAGTCAACACACACAGACAATGCGCGAGCCCTGAAGTGAGATCACTTTTGCTTGTGTTCTCACAAAAGTTCATTAACTATGCGTTTAAAGGCTTAAAAAAAAAAGTTTGAACACTCAAATGAATTTACATCATTCAAGAACAACGATATGGAAGAGAGGAGCGCAGAAACTCATTGTCAATGCTGTCCTGTGATCACTAACGTAGCTAAGAAACTCAAAAGTTATAGCATATATTTTTCTACTTTTGTAGTAACTACTTACAACACAGCTTCACAATTTATAGATAGACAGTATGACTAATTCACACACACAATCCCTCTCATTAATGCATTCAAATAAACGTACTGGCACTGTCCTAATTTATCTGTATCTGATTTACAATGAGTAGAAATCTCTAAGAAATGTTACGAGCCATCGATAAAATAACTGCTGAAAGTGAGCTGTTATGTTGGAGCACTCTTTCACCTGGAAAAAATATCCCACCTATAATAGTCATAGCATATTTACAGTACAAACCTTGTAAGTGAACTAATTGTAATTGAGGTAAAATGTGCAATAAATTTAGATTTTGATTTTAGGTATATCGTCCACCCCTATTCCTCTGACTTTTCTCTTTTGTAATGTCTCTCAGCCATCTTCAAAATTCTTCAAATCTCCCAAGCTCAATCTCTCTTCTCCCCCATCATGAGTGTCTACACCCCCTACTGCTGACTGGCTACAAGTGTGTTGCAGTGCTCGGTCCAATCCACTTTCAATACCGTTTCTCAGAAATCACTTACTGTACCTTTAACTCAGCAAGGATTCATTAAAAGTGACAACAAAGGCTAGACATTGTATAAAAAATAAATTAAAAAATCTTAGAAAATTAAAAAAATATATATATATTTTGAACTTTTATTCAGCAAAGAATCTTGAAATAATGTGTCAGTTTCTACAAAACAAAGTTTAAAAGTTCACATGGCCTGCTGTGGATCCTGTTATAAGCTGGGCTTAGATCATCAGAGGCAATCAGCAGGTTAATTCTACCAGTGTCTCAAAAGCACAGGTCAGGTACAAAACTCATGAGCACACAGACTTCACAAGTGTACATAATCAGACAGCAGGTGAGAAATGTTCAGCTCACACACCATTATGATCAAACAACAAGAGATTAGTGCACATTAAAACCACAAATTTTGCCAAAAGCACAAGGATATACCTTTCCATCTTACATATACTGATCTTTAGCTAAAGATATAAAAAACATTTTAAAAGGACACATTGTGCCTCTAGCTGTAAGCCTGTGGCTCAGTACAGATGCGTCACTGTCTGAAGTGATAAACTGGACAGTGAATCTGTTAACAGAAGCCTTCATTAGAAGTTAATCACTGTCGGAACACTAACGGACACAACAGCAAATTAACCACTCACAAAATAAAAATCAATGTTTTTCTTTAGCTTACTTCTGACTCACCCACCACCATCTCCAGCTACTATGGATTCTCCATTAAGTATTACAGATAACAGCGACCGATTAGCATCTGCAAGAAAGGTAAGCTGTCTTTCATTCTGCTCTTCTGATTTAAATCCGTTTCTAGAAAGTCTAAATCTGGGTTGTGACCTCATGAAAAGCCACCCTCATCCAAATGAAGCTGACATGAAAGAAACTTGATTTGCATTTCAAGACATGACACTGCAATTTTCCATGTTTCTAATCTTGTTGAGACAAGTGTTTGGAGTAGACAGGTGGGACGGCAGTATCTGAGAGGGGCAAAGAGGGCTTTACTGAACCCACGGACATGAATATGCATCATAGACGAGAGTGAAAGTACCTGGCAGTGGCCACTACAAACGCAGATCGGAGAGGAACATTTGAATCAACCCATTGTCAAATTTAAATTTTAGTCAAGCAAGCAGCTCAGGTACATCCAAGAAACTCTGAGAACGTCTTTGGTGGAAGGGCAGAAAACAAGATGACAGTCCTTGGAGGAGCCTGAGTTCATACCTGCAAAGTCGTTGCCTTTCTACAGTTTAAATTTCTTGTCCTTATTTGAAACAGGCCATTTACAGAGTTTGTGCAAATGCCTGTAACTTTTTTCCATCCGTCTGCAGCAGGGGTCTCCAACCTTGTTTCATTTGAGAGCTACTTTTTTTTCCTCAAATTAACAACAATCCAAACTGATATTGAAAGAGTTTTTGTATACACACGTCACCCTTTAAAGGGATAGTTCACCCAAAAATGAAAATTCTGTCATCATTTACTCCCCCTCAAGTTGTTCCAAACCTGTATGAATTTCTTTGTTCTGCTGAACACAAAGGAAGATATTTGAAAGAATGTTAGTAGCCAAGCAGATCTCACTACCATATTTTTTCCCACTATGGTAATCAACGAGGGACGAGATCTGTTTGGTTACAAACATTCTTCCAAATATCTTCCTTTGTGTACAGCAGAACAAATAAATTCATACAGGTTTGGAACAACTTGAGGGTGAGTAAATGATGAAAATTTTCATTTTTGGGTGAATATCCCTTTAATGCCAGAAAATAAGAACAGAATCAGAGAATACAGTTCTTTATGGAAAACATTACTTTGCGTTAGGTCTGCACAATATATCGCGATTTATCAC
Source organism: Chanodichthys erythropterus (assembly GCF_024489055.1). Lineage (NCBI taxonomy): Eukaryota > Metazoa > Chordata > Actinopteri > Cypriniformes > Xenocyprididae > Chanodichthys > Chanodichthys erythropterus. Next base: position 38,537,907 of record NC_090233.1, on the reverse strand, counting down.
AAATTTTAAATCGCATGCGATTTGGCAAAGACTGTGATTATTTTATACGCAGCTTGTCAGAGCTGTACAGCTCTGTGATCAGTAGTAAATGCTTCTCCATCTGAAAGCCAGAGGGCGCTGGAGTTTGCAGGTATGCAAGAAAGTCAGTGAATACTGTTTAAATATTTCACCCAAAAAATTTAAGTTATAAGGCTGGCTATTTATACACATTTCCTAATTCAATTCAATTCAATTCAATTCAATTCTGATTTAAAAGCTCTCGATCTGATTCTGATTTCAACTTGATTCTGATTCATTTGGGTTAATTTCATTTATAACGTCCATTTTGCTTACATATAAAAGGACATTCTTAGCTACTGCTGTAAATTGGTAAACTTTCATTTAAAAAATGATTTTAAATAAAAAAGAAGGTATTTTTTCCATTTTGAGTCCTTGAATCAAACTAAACTGGTTGCACTCTGTTTTTGATTGACTAAAAAGAATCAGTTCATAAGAGTTGCTCATGAATCGGACAACACCGACTGAAAGCTTTGGCAAAATATGACCATTATATGGCAAAATATTGCCATGAGGCTGCAGCATAGATTCAGCAGTCCCTGCACAACTGCTGAAAACACAGAGAAAAAGATCTTGGGACTTCAAGTACAAAAGAAAAAAAAACTATCCTTTACATAAAAGATGATATTTTGGGCTGGTCTTTTCCATGCAATTACAATTAATGGTGACAACAAATGTCAAGCCTCCAAAAGGACACAAAAGTCTCAAAAACATTCTCTGCTGCATTGTATGTTTTCTGAAACCATATGATAGCTTTGTGTGAGAAACAGGCTAGAATTTTTTGAACTATTCCTTTAAGGAGTTATTTTTAGTTTATTAAAACACTTGCATGTTAAAATCCATTACAGTGGCTTCAAAAACTATTTAACTCAACACACATACATATCCGCTCTCTTTCGCACACATACACAAATGTAATTGGCAGGCAAAAAAACCCCAGCAAAGTCCATTACCGGCACAAATCCCAGCTAATTCCATTAGTAAAGCAAATATCGTCCTATAACAGGGCCAACAACAAGAGACAAACAAGATAAGAGTGACTTTACAGCACTCCATTAGTAGCGCATGTTATAGGCCTATCTGTATATGTGCCTAAGCCGTCATGTGTATATGAGCATGTGAGAAATAGACGTGCACTTATAGAGAGGAAGAAAAAGTACTGAGAGTTTCAGACAGTAATAAACACACACAACATTAACCTCTACAATCAATCAGATGAGTCCCACTCCTCACACTACCTGCCTTTCTGCTACTCCTCGTGCCTCACTCATCATTTTCTCACGTGAGAGAGCAAATGTTCTTCATCCTATTACACCCTACACTCTCGCTGCCCTCCTTACCCCTTAATCACTCTATTAATACATTTCTATGAATAGCTACGGCTCACCCTCGCCACACATTTAGCACTTAATTAAGTGGGTGAGGACAGAGGGGTGTGTGTATTTAAGAGCGACAGAGAGCGATGCTATTATAAACCTTCAGTCTCAGCCATCGTTTTGTTCCTGCATTGTGCAGTGGTAAACAACATGGCACTAATGCAACACTCCCTCGCTGTTGTCTAAAGCAGTTCCTGTTCCACAGCTCTCAATAGCTCACCTGCACAGCCTGAAGCCAAACACTGCAATGACTTCAGCTAGTACCTCCCACAATACATCTGATGTCATGTGTGGCAAGCAGCTATGTAATGTCACATGGAAATAAAAGATGAATAATTTAAACAACTTATGCCAGTCGCTAGGAAAGTGAAACCAATCTTTACTCAACTTTCCCAGAATCAGTTCATGATCAATGAAAAAGGCTGCATGTTTGCATGGAGACTGATAGAGGAATCTTTTCGACTATGTAGAAAGGTTAGAGGTACAACTAATTCGGGCCAATGTGATGGAAATAATGACATAAATAAAACTACTACCACTACTACTACTACTACAACAAATAATTATAATAAAAAATATATACATTTCATGGCAAATTTAAAATTCCTACTAACTTTTTGCCACACCTGCCAATAGAGTGCCCCAGGGATGACGCGTTTTTGTAGGCAAAACCCGGAAGCGAGTTAGCGTTTTACCGGTTCCAACGCGTAAAGTCTATGGGTTTTTGCTAAATCGCCTGAAATAAGGTCTGTGGTAAACAAAGCCTCTAAATACTTTCACGTTTTGATCTATGACATAAAACACACCAGTTATAACCCACTTGTGATTTTTTAAACTTTTACCATGTCTTAAATTTGGCGGTTGCTAACAAATTGCTAAAAGGGACTACTTCCTTTGGCTGGGACTTTAGACGTCATCATGACAAACAGGACATTTGGACAGCATTTCTCATGAAAAAGTGGATAAGTATTCATACACAGCGCATATATAATCAGTGAGCATGTTTTAAAATAGAGTTGTTTTCTAAATAAAGTTTGAGGACGCTTGGTGGTGACGACGTTGATCCGCGACCATGGTGTGCTGTAGTCATAACCCTTTGTTAAACACAGAGCTTATTTTCTGCCATTTTCCAAAAATCTATGGGAAAAATGAATAGGCTTTCAGTCGAGGGGAACCCGTGCGCTGCTAACTTCCGGGTTGGCCTACAAAAACGCGTCATCCCTGGGGCACTCTATAGCCGGCGACTTAAGAAAATGTACCAGCCATGAAACGTTTTTTGCAAAAAAGGCAGTAATGACACCAACATTTTAGATACCAGTGAAAATTTCTACACTACAGCTAAAATCACTAGCCTACTAATATAAATTTAAAACATTATTAAAGTAAACAGTAAGTAATAAAATAAGAACAAATAATCAAACAAGCAAAAGCACAAATAAATACAATGAAATAAAGATACAAATGAAATAAACAATGCTTTTCAGGTTTTTCAGGTCGGTCTAACAGAAGTTTTCAGGTAGAGAAATTTAATAAAGTAAGCAAAATGTAAAAACACTGCAGACTTCACTGTATAAATTAAACATCCTTATTGATTAATCCTTAATAAAAGTTACAAAAGATATTCAGACAAGAGCTGTTAGTGATTTTTTCTTTGTCCTTTGTTGTTTGATTAACTTAAAAACAGACGCAGAAACATTAGGCTACAGTCACTTTAAGAGCGAACGCACAGATAATATAGCCTGATACTGTACATATGTTTACACTGTCAACTGTTAATGTTCACTTAAGACATAACGACTATGTTCAGTAGGATACTCGCTATTTTTTGAGAATTTTGTTTGAATTTGTCCAAAAAGACATGAAAGAGAGTGCAGTTTAGTATTCACGCTGTCTGTTTGGGCAAGAGCTTCGGATGTGTGCATGCACAAAACGTTCCACACACAGCCCGCAAAAGAAATGAGCTCCCTTTCGAGTCGTCTTCTTGTCAAAACTTAAGCTTTCGTTACAATGCAGTGATGGCCCATCAGCTGTCCCGAGCATTGTTCACATTTGCTCATGTTCATGCATTGTTAGAATTCATAAAAATGTTACCGGCCAGCTGGCGAGTGACACTGTATGTATGTATGTACAGTGGTGGTCAGAATTATTGGCACCCTTGGAAAATATGATCAAAGATGACTGTAAAAATAAATCTGCATTGTTTATCCTTTTGATCTTTAATTCATAAAATTAGCAAAAATCAAGCCTTTCATTGAAGGAAAAGAATTGAAAGTAGGGAGAAATTTTGTTTTTTCTCCAAAACACGTTGGCCACAATTATTGGCACCCTTTTATTCAATACTTTTTGCAACCTCCTTTTGCCAAGATAACAGCTCTGAGTCTTCACCTATAATGTCTGATGAGTTTGGAGAACACCTGACAAGAGATCAGAGATCATTCCTTCATGCAGAATCTCTCCAGATCCTTCAGATTCCCAGCTCCATGTTGATGCTTCTTCTCTTCAGTTCACTTCACTCATTTTCTTTAGGGTTCAGGTCAGGGAACTGGGAAGACTATGGCAGAAGCTTCATTTTGTGCTCAGTGACACATTTGTGTGCTGGTTTTGATGTTTGTTTTGGATCATTGTCCTGATGGAAGATCCAACCATGGCCCATTATTAGATTTCTAGCAGAAGTGGTCAGGTTTTTATTTTTTATCTGTTGGTATTTGATAGAATCCATGATACTATGTATCTGAACAAGATGTCCAGGACCTCCAGCATTAAAGATCCAGCAGTATATATAACCGTGGACATGGGGTACTTTTTATACATGTGTGCACCAAACCCATCTGGTGGCTTTGCTGCTAAAAAGCTCTTTTTTAGTTTCATCTGACCATAGAAGTCAGGCCCATTTGAAGTTCCAGTTGTGTCTGACAACTGACAAACTTCTTAATTATTACCCGGATAGTGAAAATGGCTTTAGCTATTTTCTTACAGCCACTTTCTATTTTGTGAAGCTCAACAATCTTTTGCTGCACATCAGAACTATATTCTTTGGTTTTACTTATTGTGATGAATGATTTTGGGATTATTTGGCCTTTGTGTTTCCTCATGTTTATACTCCTGCGGAACAGGAATTCATGGCTGGACAATTTCATGTTCATAAAAAAAAATATATATATAATATTATTATTTATTATTATTATTATTATTATTATTATTATTATTATTATTATTATTATTATTATTATTATTATTATATATATATATATATATATATATATATATATATATATATATATATATAATACAATATTATATAATACTATACTATATTATATTATATTATATTATTTTATATTATATTATATATTATATTATATTAATGAAAAAAATAAATATATAATATATTATTATTATTTTTATTATATATATATATATATATAATAAAAAATAATAATAATATTATATTATATATTTTTTTCATTCATATATAATATAATATATGAATGAGTAATATACTTCAGAGATATTTTACTCATTTACTCAAAATTCTAGGGGTGCCAATTGTGGCCAATGTGTTTTGGAGAAAAACATTTATTTCATAATGTGATTTTCCCCCAACTTTCAATTCTATTCCTTCAATGAGAGGTTAGATTTTTGCTAATTTTATGAATTAAAGATCAAAAGGATAAACAATGCAGATTTATTTTTACAGTCATCTTTGATCATATTTACCAAGGGTGCCAATAATAACCACCACTGACTGTATGTATGTATGTATGTATGTATGCATGTATGCATGCGTGTATGCGTGTATGCGTGTGTGTGAGAGAATCAATCAATCAATCAATCATACACATATATATATATATATATAAGTGCGCATTTGCATCTTATCTCATACAAACATATTTCCTAGAAACAAGAGCAGGGTTTCCTTGACTGCAAAATAGAAACATAAAATGGCACAGCAGAGATAATTGGCATAAAAATGGTTTTAAATGTTAAATCACTCGTCACTGTGAAAAGATCTGTGCTACACACTCAGAAAGTGAGTTTCAATAACTGTGTGGGCTTAAGCGAGAACATTTCAAAGAACATGCTGCTTCTCAGTGAGAACAAACGGCAGAATTAAAAACAAGAATAAAAACAAAAGTGAAATATTACAATTTAAAATATTAACTTAAACTCAAACATTTAATCTCATTATCATCAACGTTGAAAACAGTTGTGCTGCTTAATATTCACGTTGAAACCATGAAACTATTTCAATATTCAAAAGAATAGTATTTATGATGGTGATATGTTTATGTAATATTTTTTGTTATCAGACACATTGATTCAGAGCTAATATAGTCATAGATCGATGTTTAAACTGCATCATATTCTGGTCTTGTCTAAAAAGGGACTTTAAATGAATGATCAAGATACTGAAAACAACAGTCCTTAAAACCAGACTGAAGTCAAATAAAAACAAGCCGCTCAATTTTTATGAATCAAAACCAAACTGCATTTTCAACTTGACAAAATAATACACATTTTGATCTTTCTTGTCAGAGGCAGAGAACAGTCTCCCTGTCTTTTGTAAAGCATTTTGTAAACAAGGTCCTACATAAATAGTTTTTTCTTGAACAAGTTTTAAACTGGTTGGGAAGTGATTCATTATTTAATAAAAAGAGCTTTTAATATTCTGCATTTTTCCTTGCTCTTTAGTGTATAACTGACAAGCTATGAGAGATCAAATGATTTCTTTAAATGGAAGTTGTTGAAACTTACTGACTTTCTACGCTTAGTTATGATATATGGAAATTATGCAAAACATCATATAACAAGACTTTCATCTGAAACAAACCTTGTCTTTATGTACAAAAAGGGATGAAGGGAGAGAAGAGGCAATAATAGCCACTAGACGATCAGCATGTCATGAAGGTTTTGATCAGAGAGCATTTGGTGGCTGTATGATCTAGCAAAGTATTTTTGGCAAAGCTTAAAGAAAATCCACAATTAATCCGCATTTGTCATTTTCAAAGCATTTTAGGAAGAGCAGAGAAAGAAAGCGAGAGAGAGCGAAAGATAGAGCGAGAGAGGGGCTCACTTGATTAAGCACTTAAGGAAGGACAGAAAAAACAGCTGACAAGGCAGGAAGGGACAAGTATAGATTTAAAAAAGGCTAAGAAGAAATGAGGTATGGGTGAAATAAGTAAGTGGACGAAAAGTGTCACAGCGAGCGATGACAATGGCTAAAGAGGGAGAGAGAGGAAAGTTCACAGATAATTTTCTTATGTGAATTACCATCATCATGCTGTACTTAAAGACCGTTAACAGTCTTTAAACTGCTAGGGGGAAAATGGATAAACCAAAGCAACAATCAACCACCCAGCAGCGCTATTACAAATCTCAAAAGTTACTTGAGATTGCGTTACCAGTTCAGACTCTCCTACAGGAAGCTGTTGCCATAGCAACCTCGAAAAGTATACAACAGATGGTTGAGGGTCCTAAACAGCTTAAAGACAGGATCAGTGTGTGCTAGAGAGTTTACGAGAGTGACAGAAACCAGCAAAATAGAATAGAAGACACACAAGCACGTCATCATTTCGGATGACAATCACATAAGCGCAAACAAAAGATAGTAGGTGTTTTATAAGAACTTTTGTGAGCAAATTCTGCAAACACTTAACTAATCAAGGTGATTTGTTATTGGATGTATGAAGTTCACATCAAAGACCCCTTAAAACATAAGTCCTTTCACTCGGCAGCCATCTTTGAAATGCCTCTTGGGCATGCAAGTGCAGCTCCTATCTCTTTGAATGGGGAAACATCAAATTCTTCAAAGCTGTTTGCCAAGCTTGATTAAATTTCATATTTGAAATCACCAGTGAAATCTGACAACAACTGTCTCATAAATTCTGTTTCTAATTTATTTATTTATTCTGCCATTATATTGCGTGTTACTCTTTCTCCCATTCAAAACAATACTGGTGACGCGTCGTGTTATTCTATAGTCTTTGTTCACAGTTGACTAGTGTTGTCACAATACTAGAATTTCTAACTTTGATACAAAACCTTGAAAAAAAATTTTTTTATATTTATATATATATATATATATATATATATATATATATATATATATATATATATATATATATATATATATATATATATATATATATATATATATATAGCTATAGCTATGTGTTTGTACAGGGATTGATCTCATGTCCTGAGGTGTCTATTTTCAAAAACATGTATTTGTATAGCTTAGTGGTGGGCAATATATTGGTAGACACCATAAACAGGTAGCGATTTTGGACCGTTGTCTCTACCGTGGTTACGTTCATGTGACGTTATTGTGGTGAGCCATCAAGAAAGCTTATCATTTGAATGCATTTTTAAGCCTTGCGGTTCAAAAACAATTGATTTTAAACTGTTCAAGTACAATGAGCACACTCAAAAAAAAAAAAAAAAAAGCTAAAATAGCTCTTTGGCTGAACACATTGAATCATGTAAAACCAAATAGAATCAATCATGTACAACTAACTAGAATCAATGGTGTTCATTTAACTTGAATGAATGGTTTTAGTTTAACTTAAATGGTTTTCATTTAAATTGACATTCAAATAATCATACAATTAATGCTTCCTTTTAGTTTCTGTGCAAGAGTGCCCTCTGGCTTTCAGATGGAGAAACATTTACTACTGATCACAGAGCCGTACAGCTCTGACAAGCTGCGCATAAAATAATCGTAGACTTTGCCAAATCACGTGCAATTTAATTGTGATTAAATTGCGATTAATTGTGCAGCCTGTTTAGTCCAATGACATAAACTAAAATAAATTTTTCCTTACACATGTGATGTTTGGTGTTGGCAGTTCAAATTATATTATATAATATATATATATATATATATATATATATATATATATATATATATATATATATATAAAATTTGATATCACAGAGGGGGAAAACATGCTGCATTTTTAAGCTTTTTTCATATATAAACGTTCAAAATCAATTACCATTACAATTACCTCACAAATATTTGCTAACTGTATTTGCTTTTACAATGGAGTAATTGTGTTGCAATAGTTTACACACAGCAGAAGGAAGCTTGATTTCAAATGACAAACTGAATTTAAAAAAAGACAAGTAATCAGTAATAAAATTAGAAAAAAAAAAGCAAATTACTAACAATAGCACAATTAAATGCAATATAATAAAGACACAAATGAAATAAACTGCTTTATTTTTTCCAGGGAGGTCTAAAAGTATTCAGGTAAGAAACTGAATAAAAAAAACAATCAGTCAAGAGCAGTAAGTGATTTTCTCTGTGTCTTTTGTTGTTTGATTAACATTAACAGAGAGCAGCACATTTATTAGGCTGCTGTCCCTTTAAGACCTGATGCATGCGCAGATCCAAAATACTGTTACACATTCTTCCTAAACAGTTTATGACCATTTACGTTAATACTCACCAAAACATGTATTTGACCATTAATAAGTGAAAAAAAGCTCATTTTGGCACTTGTATGTCAGAGGCGGCTTTATTATGTGTCTGTGCGAAAACTGCGGGAATGACTAGAATTATGCACAATCTCTCGCCGAAGTCCAGACCTGGTTACACCAACACTATTTAACTGGAGTGAATGAGACAACTGAATGAGAGGAGGCGGGTGCGTGTCAACTCGCTGCCGGAGAGGAGAGCAAGAAAGCGCAGCTAGTATTGGTGCATCGATACTGCAGAAAGGAGTATTGGAATAGTTTCAGATATTTCACTATCGATACATATCGAAATTGATACTTTTGACAATACTACAGTTGACAATCACAAAGTGCCCATCTTATTACTTCATCATTTAAAAACCTAACAAACGTTTTGTGAAATATTGTTTAAACAACACCACCGTTCAAAAGGTTTGGAGTCTGTATTGTTTTTAAAATGTTTTTTTGGAAGAATTGTGCTCACCAGGGCTGCATTTATTTGATCAAAAATACAGTTGGAATGAACAGCATTTGTTTATAAATTGAAAACAAAAAAAACTTCACTGTCTTTTTTGATCAATTTAATGTGTCCTTGCTGAATAAAAAATTTAAAAAAATTATTCAAACTGCCCCAGAAATTTTGAATGGTAGGGTCCTTCAATATTTTGTTATACAATGATAAATTAAATGTAACAATACTTTTGGGGCCACTGTACATGTCTTAAAGAGCCATAAGAGAGACTGCTTCTTGGCTACAGGTCTCATAAATCGTTTCTCCAACAGAACACAGAAATAGCCCTGTCAATACTGTCCTACACACCAGCTGACTGAATCTTAGTCCGATGATCTCAAGGGTCTGAGTCATCACAAATCCACATGCCCACATGCTTGGCCCTTAAGTGCCAACTTGGCATCTGAAGACACAAAACGAGACCAGTGTGTGTAACATTTCAGCAGGCGGCAGGTCGGCTCAGATCGATGGAATTCACAGTTGCTTTGTTTTTCCTGTTAAACAATATAGAAGAATCCATCAGCCAACATGCTGTGCTCACCTCAGGAGCTGTGCTGTTTAATTGAGTGTTTATAGTGATCTGAACTCATGGTGTAATTCTGCTGTGATTTACACATTACAGAGAGCAAACAATCAGGCATGACTATAGAGACAGTCATCTGCCTACTGTGACACACGCTTATATCACCTTTGCGAGTGAGAACTAGTCAGCGGGTTAGTATGACAGTACATAGTTAGCGAGAGAGTGTTATTAAAAAAAAAAAAAAAAGTAATTCATGTATGTTTGGGGTGAGAAAAAAAACACCATGCACTGTTTGCTATGTGTTTGTACAGGGATTGATCTCATGTCCTGAGGTGTCTATTTTCAAAAACATGTATTTGTATAGCTTAGTGGTGGGCAATATATTGGTAGACACCAGAAACAGGTAGCGATTTTGGACCGTTGTCTCTACCATGGTTACGTTCATGTGACGTTATTGTGGTGAGCCATCAAGAAAGCTTATCATTTGAATGCATTTTTAAGCCTTGCGGTTCAAAAACAATTGATTTTAAACTGTTCAAGTACAATGAGCACACTCAAAAAAAAAAAAAAAAATAGCTCTTTGGCTGAACACATTGAATCATGTAAAACCAAATAGAATCAATCATGTACAACTAACTAGAATCAATGGTGTTCATTTAACTTGAATGGATGGTTTTAGTTTAACTTAAACAAATGGTTTTCATTTAAATTGACATTCAAATAATCATACAATTAATGCTTCCTTTTAGTTTCTGTGCAAGAGTGCCCTCTGGCTTTCAGATGGAGAAACATTTACTACTGATCACAGAGCCGTACAGCTCTGACAAGCTGCGCATAAAATAATCGTAGACTTTGCCAAATCACGTGCAATTTAATTGTGATTAAATTGCGATTAATTGTGCAGCCTGTTTAGTCCAATGACATAAACTAAAATTAATTTTTCCTTACACATGTGATGTTTGGTGTTGGCAGTTCAGAAGTGAAAATGGTTTCATCCAGAGCTCTACCATAACAAAAGATTCAAAGCAATGTTTTGAAATCGGCCATCACTAGATATTGTTGAAAAGTTGTTTTGTTTTGGCACAAAAAAATATTCTAGTTGCTTTATAATATTAAAGGTAAAATCACTGTACTCACCTGAACTATTTTAAATATGTTTTTAGTACCTTTTTGGGCACTGAGGTGTTGTGAGAGTGATCCGGTTCAACGCTGCTCAACGCTGCTGCCTGCCAGCAGTCTGATCTACGCTCGGAGCTTCGTGGAGATTATCCTAAATCCTTCTCTTTATTCCTATTCGCATAATATAACTTTCTTATTTTTCACTAGATTACTTAACCTATTGCATAGTATTACTAAACGGAACGATTTATTACTAGCAATCCACCAGCGTAATCACCTAGTGTTAGCCATAGCCTGCTAGCTACCGTCTACTTTCTTTTTTTTCCTCTAAACCAACCTTCCTTGTCGATTGAATGGCGGATTTATCCGATGTATGTTATTCTGATCTGTCCTCGCCAGATCGGGAAGCTGTGGAGACGTTGCTGCCCGGCATTCATCGATCCACCGCGAGGTACAGCGTCCCGCACATCACCCTCGCCCCAGGCACCGGCAAGCGACCGAGACATCCAGCCAGCGAGTCCCGTGTGCGTTGCAGTTTTTCGGACGGCGTTCATCAAACACACGGTCAGTCATGTCCGACGATTATCATGTGTAGTAAATGCAACATGTACAGCTTAGCTCTTTCTGTCAGCAGTGAGACTTACACATGTGATAAATGCAGGGATATTGTCAGGCTGACAGAGAGAATCTCAGAATTAGAGACACGCATCCAAACTTTAATTGAGGATAGTGAGAATGAAAGGGCCTTAGATACTGCTTTGGATGCGACTAGCCTAGTAAACACTACACATTCGGTTCCGGTTGTAGAAGCCACGCAGCAGGCTAACTGGGTGACTGTGAGGCGGCATAATGGCAAGAACAAACACCACTCTTCCGTTCCGATTAGAACATCAAACAGGTTCTCCCCACTCAGTGACGCACCCACTGAGAATCCTGTTGAAAGTGCCCTAGTAATTGGCGATTCTATTACACGGAACGTGAAAATAGAGACACCAGCCACCATAGTCACATGTTTGCCGGGGGCCAGAGCACCTGACATCAAAGCAAATTTAAAAGTGCTGGCTAATGCTAAACGTAAATATTCTAAAATCATTATCCACGTCGGCACAAATGATGTTCGACTTCGCCAGTCGGAGATCACTAAAATTAACATTAAAGAGGTGTGTGAACTCGCAAATTCAATGTCAGCAAAAGTAATTTGTTCTGGCCCTCTTCCTGTTCGTCGGAGTGATGAGATAGTTAGTAGGTTATCATCACTCAATGGCTGGCTGTCTAAGTGGTGTGCGCAGAATAATATAGGTTTCATAGACAATTGGAAAAGCTTTTGGGGCAGACCTGATCTGTTGAAAAGAGATGGTATTCATCCCTCCCGGGATGGTGCTGCTCTTCTCTCTAGAAATTTGGCAAATAGTCTTAGAGCTGAAACATGACAAACCAGGGCCCAGATCAGGACGCAGACAAACTGGCTAAACCGACCGTCTGCTAGCCGCCTCACGTCACAGAACTCAGATAATTCACAGCACATAGAAACACTTTCACCTAGATATTATCACATAGAGACTGTGTCTGTACCTCGAACTAGTAAATACAAAAAACTTCCAAAACCTTTTAAGGGTAAAAATTTAATTGATGTTCAAAAAATGAAAATCACAGATAAATCAGATAAACAAATGATAAAGCTTGGGTTACTGAATATTAGATCTATTTCTTCAAAAGCACTTATTGTAAATGAAATTATCACAGACAATAAACTAGACTTGCTGTGTTTGACAGAAACCTGGCTAAAACCAGACGATTACATTACTTTAAATGAATCTAGTCCTCAAGGTTATGATTATCGACACAATCCTCGACAGAAAGGCAAAGGGGGAGGTGTTGCTGTAATTTATAGTAATATATTCAGAATCATTCAAAAGAATTTCAAATATAATTCCTTTGAAGTGATGGTGCTTTATGTAACATTATGTAAGTTGACATTTGTGCTGGCTACTGTATACAGGCCACCAGGGCACCATACTGACTTTATCAAAGAATTTGCTGAGTTTCTATCAGAGTTAGTACTGGCTGCGGATAAAGTCCTTGTTGTTGGTGATTTTAATATCCATGTAGATAATAATAAAGACGCATTTGGATTGGCATTTGCAGATATTTTAAACTCTATTGGAGTTATACAACACGTGTCAGGACCCACTCATTGTCGTAATCATACCCTAGATCTAATACTGTCGCATGGAATAGATATTGATGCTGTTGAAATTCTACAGCAGAGCGATGATATATCAGATCATTATTTAGTCTCGTGTATAATACAATTAGCCAAGGCTACAAAACCACCACCCAGCCATAAATATTGTAGAACAATCACGTCTGCCACTAAAGATTGCTTTATAAATAATCTCCCCGAGCAGTTTCATCGCCTTAGTATACCTGACAACTTAGAAGAACTCGATGCTGCAACAGAAACTATTGGCTCTCTCTTTTCCAGCACATTAGATGCGGTCGCTCCTTTACGTCTAAAGAAGATTAAGGAAACTAATCCAACGCCGTGGTATGATGAGCACACTCGGGCTCTAAAACGAGCTGTTAGAAAAGCTGAACGTAGTTGGAAGAAAACAAAACTAGAAGTTTTTCGCCTTTCGTGGAAAGAAAAAATGATTGAGTACAGAACAGCCATAAGAAATGCTAGATCTACTTATTTTTCAAATCTCTTAATAGAAAACAAACATAATCCTAGGTATTTATTTGACACAGTGGCTAAATTAACTAGAAACAGAGATTCAACTGCTGACGTTTCCATAGAGCACAGCAGTAATGACTTTATGAACTTCTTTACTTGCAAGATTGATAATATTAGAGAGAAAATTAAAAACATGCAACCGTCTACAGTTTCTCTTCAGACAGTGCACTGTAGTGTCCCTGAGGTAAAACTAGAATCATTCGCCGCTATAGGAGAGGAAGAATTATCTAAACTTATCAAATCATCAAAATCAACGACATGTATGTTAGACCCAATGCCGACTAAACTACTGAAAGAAATGCTTCCAGAGGTCGTAGGTCCACTTCTTGATATAATTAATTCATCTTTAACACTAGGACACGTGCCAAAAACCTTTAAGCAGGCTATTATCAAACCTCTTATTAAAAAACCTCAACTAGATCCGAGAGATTTAGTAAATTACAGGCCAATCTCGAATCTACCTTTTCTGTCAAAGATACTAGAAAAGGCAGTTTCAACACAACTGTGTTCCTTTTTAGAAAGAAATGGAATCTGTGAGGATTTCCAGTCAGGATTTAGACCATACCATAGTACTGAGACTGCTCTCGTTAGAGTTACAAACGATCTACTCCTATCATCCGATCGTGGCTGTATTTCTCTATTAGTGTTATTAGATCTCAGTGCTGCTTTTGACACTATCGATCATAACATTCTTTTAAAAAGACTTGAAAACTATATTGGCATTAGTGGAATTGCTTTGGCATGGTTCAAATCATACTTATCTGACCGTTATCAGTCTGTGGTAGTTAATGAAGAGATGTCGTATCGATCACAGGTTAAATATGGGGTACCACAAGGCTCAGTATTAGGACCGTTGCTTTTCACTCTGTACATGCTGCCCTTAGGAGAGATAATTAGGAAGCATGGTGTTAGTTTTCACTGCTACGCTGACGATACTCAGCTCTATATTTCCTCGCGCCCTGACGAAACCTACAAATTCACAAAACTAACAGAATGCATAGCTGACATTAAAAACTGGATGACAAGAAATTTCTTATTATTAAATTCAGAAAAAACTGATTTCCTAATCTTTGGACCAAAAACTTCCTCACGAAAAAACCTTGAATACTCTCTAACACTTGACGGGTGCTCCATTAAACCTTCGTCCTCAGTTAGGAACCTGGGTGTGCTCTTTGATACCAATCTTTCATTTGAAAGTCATGTTTCTAGTATCTGTAAAACCGCCTTCTTCCATCTAAAAAATATATCTAAATTACGACATATGCTCTCAATGACAAATGCGGAACAGTTGGTTCATGCATTCATGACCTCAAGACTAGATTATTGTAACGCTCTACTGGGTGGTTGTTCTGCTCGGCTTTTAAACAAACTACAGTTGGTTCAAAATGCGGCAGCTAGAGTTCTTACTAGAACCAGAAAGTATGACCATATTAGCCCAGTTCTGTCAACATTACATTGGCTCCCTATTAAACATCGTATAGATTTTAAAATCTTGCTACTTACTTATAAAGCTCTAAATGGTTTAGCTCCCCAGTACCTAAGTGAGCTCTTAATGCATTATAGTCCTTCACGTTTATTGCGATCTCAGAATTTAGGCCAGTTGATAATACCCAGAATATCAAAATCAACTGAAGGCGGCAGATCATTTTCCTATTTAGCACCTAAACTCTGGAACAATCTTCCTAGCATTGTTCGGGAAGCAGACACACTCTGTCAGTTTAAATCTAGACTAAAAACACATCTCTTTGCTCTTGCATACACATAACACATTATCAATACATTAACATTTTTCAAATCCGTTAAAGGATTGTTACGCTGCAATAATTAGGTCGGCCGGAACCGAGAACATTTCCTATAACACTAGATATACCTGTACATCAGAATAAGAATGGCATCTACGCTAATATCTGTCTCTCTGCTTATCCTGAGGTTTGCCGGGTGCTGGATCCAGGCCGTATCCAGGTCAGATGGAGAACCTGCGTCTGGACCTGACTACAACGTAGCCCAGGATCCCCGTATCCGCTTACATATATTTATATATAATCGATTTTTAATCTCTATAATAAAAATGTACAATTCAGATTTTGATCTCCATATACATTTACATATATATATCTTCCAAGGGGTTTTTTCCCTCCTAGGACTTTTTTCCCAGTGCTAGCACGCTGGGTTTTTCTCCTAGGGGGTTTTTTCCACCCCTGGAAGTCAGCCGACATTGGCTTAATGTAGCACCATCTTGTATATGTTACATATTACCACGCTTGTTTGTACAGTTTTAACCACTTCCCTTTTTTTTTTTCTGTGCTTCTAATATGTAAAGCTGCTTTGAAACAATTACCAATTGTAAAAGCGCTATATAAATAAATTTGACTTGACTTGACTTGACTGAAAGTGTAAATTAACTTGCTGGCAATAGAGGCCTCACTGAGCCAACGGATTTCATCAAAAATATCTTAACTTGTGATCCGAAGATGAACAAAGGTCTTACGAGTATAGAACAATATGAGGGTGAATGATAAATGACATTTTCATTTTTGGGTGAACTAACCTAATTTTAACATTTATTTTCCTTATACAGAATTTGTACGCAAAGCATGCTGGGCATTATAAACCTGCTGCAACCAACTCAATCATATTATTTCAGCTTAGTACAATCAACTTTAAGTTTGAGTTTACAGAACTTTTTTCTATTAAGTACAATGAACATTCATTATCATTTGAGTGAAACAAACTCATTTCATTTAATTTCACTGTTCGGTTTTACAGAGTAGGTCAACTCGGAAGTAAGCATCACCCTCATTCCTTTGATAAAAATGCCAATTGGATTTTTTCCATTGGCTTTTGGATTACAGCAGAAAAAAAAATGGAAAGTTTGAGTTAGAGAAGTATGCAAGAATGCAAAATAAACACAACAAGACTGTAAAAGCAGACTAGCAAGAGTTTTCCTGCTTGGTGTGATGATGATTTAATGTTCCTGACAGCATCTACCAACTTAATAGTCAATCTTAGTCATGAATTACTTATTTTATTTTATAGAATAAAACTGAAAATATCTTGAACTTGTGTTAACCACAGACCATATTTTAGGAATTTAGCCAAATATCCATACAAAAAACTCATTGACTTCAGGACGATGGAAGAGGAAGTGCAAAAATGCAAACTCATTTCCAGGATTTAGGACTCATTCCTGCAGCACTCTAATGGATGTCAACAAACGTGAACATGCAAAATGAGTCACAGACAGAGAGCATTTCTGATTTACGGAAGCCTGTTTCAGGCAGTCTCAGAATAAAAATTGTAATAACTTTAAACTAAGAAATAAAATCACTGAGTAAAGTGTGTAAAATCACCAAGTAATTTGTGAGTAAAGTCATAATACAAGAAAAATTGTGAAATAAAAAGGTAAACCACAATTACCTTATTTTTATTTACTAAGGCAAAAATGTGAAACAGTGACAACAGAATACTGATACAAAGACAAACTTGTACCACTACACCCCTAGTGTGTGAACACAGAAGCATATAAAATTGACTGAAGGGCACAGTTAAAGTTTAGTACCGGTATGTGACATCAACAACATAGAAACTAGTCTATATTATTGGATCTGAAAGAAAAAGAAAAGTTCAGCCTGAACCCCCTGAGACGACTGTATAACACACACACAGCAGGATGGATGTCACAGTTTTAGCTACGTCCTCCATGACATCTCACATGAGACTGGTGGAGGTGTGCGTGTGAGAGAGAGAGAGAGAGAACTGAGACACTTTAGAACAAGTTGTGCATGTTCATGACAGAAACAGATGCACAAAGCAAACCAGGAGGACGGTGTCCAGGCAGAAGAGAGAGTAAATGAGAACACATGTGTCTCTGTACAGGGGTGACATATAGATAACGTGAAGTACAAGTATGTGTGTGTAGAAGAAAGAAATGACATACATTGCACAGTACCTGTCGTGTAGTCCGATGGACATGGTGTCTCCTCTATGCACAGGGTGGTCCATGCCCAGGCACAAAACCCCAGAACACCTTCAAAACATCAGCAGAATGACAAGAACATTGTGAGTTATGGAAATAATCAAGATGAGGATAAAATAGATTTATATCTAGTTTAATAGATTTGTTTTCAGTGGCTTTAAGGACCCCCACCACTGCACATTTTGCATGTCACTTTTATCAGACACACCCATTTTAGGTTTTGCAGCCTCTACTAATGAGCTGATGGGTTGAATCAGGCATGTTAGATAAGGGAGACATCGAAAATGTGGAGAGGTGTGCGCAAAAAAACAACAACAAAATAACGACTTTTCAACGATTTCAAAACACTGCTTTGAATCTTTTGTTTTGAATCAGTGATTCAGTGCTCCAAAGTCACATGATTTCAGCAGTTTGGCATTTTGACACGTGATCCGAATCACGGATTCAAAACTAAAGATTTGAAATCACCCATCATAAGAAGTTCAGTGGCATTGCTGTCTATAGAGGCCTCAAAAATATCTTAATTTGAGTTCCGTAGAAGAACGAAGGTCTTACAGGTGTAAAACAACATGAGGAAGAGTAATAAATGACATTACTTTGTTCATTTTTGGGTGAACTAACCCTTTAAGTAGATTGTAAACACTATTGAGGCCAGGCCTACAATGTTTTTGGGAAATGCAGCCCATGTATGTTACCTCTGAGTTCAACACCACTGTCCAGAAGTTTGGGTTCAGTAAGATTTTTTAAATGTCTTAAAGTACGCCAACCACCTGTCGGTCGGCTTAGTTTTTTCAGTGTGTTCCACACCTTTTGCTCTAGTCGGACCAGACGCTATCGTTTTTTTGGGGTTGATTCAGCATGTTGAATCGGCATTGGGCTGTCGGTGAAAGAGAGAACTCTGATTGGCTGTTCAGCTTATTTTTGTCGCCACTAGTTCTTTGACGTCGACTTGTCCCCGGATTTACCCCTGTCACGTTACAGTAGTGATAACTCTAGTGTACTACTAAACATGACAAATTTTTGCTTTTAGCTATATGCATTTAATATTTACATTCAGACCAAAAATATTGAGTCATCATCCTGCTCTTCACAGATTTTTGTCCAATGAAAAAAGAAAAAAAAAAAGTCACTCTCCTGCAAGCAGCAAATCATGTTCATAGCAGTGATGTAACTAAAGCCTACTGGACATATTGGCAATTTTCATATGGCATGAACTGGAGCTGCACAATTCTGGATAAAATGAGAATCACGATTTTTTTGGTTTCAAATAGAGATCTCGATTTCAGTCTGATGCGAATCGTTGTCATTAATAAAATAAGATTGTGTGGGTGTTTAAATCAAGATTGCGATTTTTTTTCGATTAAACATGCAGCTCAGCATGAACACTTCCATATGACTCTGAATTTTTTGTTTAACTTAAGATATTATAGACTGATGATATTAGAGATAGAGATCTTATGAGTCAATACTAAAGTCATTATTTTTTGGATGTTTAAATGCTCATTTTCCCTTTACATTAAGATTACCTTTGGCATCATCTTACACTCACTTAAAGTACATTTTTAAAACACTAATAATTCATTAAATATTTTAATAACACTGTTAAAGGGTTAGTTCACCCCAAAATGAAAATTCTGTCATTACTCACTCACCTTCATTCCTTCATTAATTACCCTTCAACCCTCGTTCCACACACCTATAAGACTTTCGTTCATCTTCGGAACACAAATGAAGATCTTTTTTGGATTTGCTTGACATGAGGTTCATTCTCATGTGTTACACAGCATGTTTGAGCTTCCACAAGAGGTTTGTTCTCACGTGTCAAGCAGGTTCAGTTGAGCTTCTGTTTATGTTCCCTGATCAGTGTTTAAATGTGAATAAAAGCCTAAATTAAATCTGTTTCTCATATAAAGCGATCAAGTCTCTTCAGAAATTTGGACTAAATCACTCAATTCATATGGAGTGATTTACGATCTCTTTCAAAGTCAAAGTGTCAGTTGCGGCTGTCTATTGAAAGACAGAAATCTCTGATTTAATCAAAAATATATTTTTTTGTTCCGAAGATGAAGGAAAGTCTTACGTGTTTAGAACAACATGAGGGTGAGTAATTAATGAATTTTCATTTTTGGGTGAGCTAATCCTTTAAACAGGACCTATTATGCAAAATTAACTTTTATACAGTGTTTGAACACAGATGTGTGTCCACAGTGTGTGTAAACAACCAGCCTATAATGGTAAAAATCCAGTTTTATATTTCACCCTACATAAGAGTAGGGAAACCCCACCCATGGCTGGTGATGAGCTGCCCTGTTAGCATAGACACACCGAGTGAGAAGCAGAGAGTCCGCGAGTAAATTTCTGTTTACTTGCTGTATCAGCTAGAGATATACAATGTCTGTGCCAAAAAAAAAAAAAAAAAAAAAACATTACAAATGAAATGTTCGGTTGTTGGATGTACCAACGAACATACAAAGCATCATAGACTCCCCCCATCTGAGTCACTGAGGACACTGTGGTTGAAGTTATTACTCAAGGATGGATCAGTACAAACTTTTGTGATCCTATCCGGAGCGTTACTGGTCATGGCAGAAAGGGAGAGTGCGCACTTTATTACAGCACCCCGAAAAGATATAAGGTCTGTATATGTTAGTTGTAACGAGTTTTTAAGTAATTCACTGTGTATGTTGATAATAATACAAGGGAGAGAGAGTTTATAGATAAAAGACTTCAATGAGCACTTCTTGTATGGTGATTTTCTGTAGTGAAAACGTTCACGTCAGGTTTTGTATGATGTACAAAAACATCATAAAACTCGTCAGTAAAGTTTTGGCCATCATTCGGATGGGGTCCGGTACAACAGGCTTGTACTAATAGTGGATAATAGCAAGATGACAACATAAGTTATAACCGCAATTATACCTGTTCTATCTCCATGCAGCATATATTCTCTGGCTTTCAAGGCATCATTTTCAGACTCCAGTTCGAACTGAACACTGCTACAGAGAGTTTGACATTATTAGTGCGTGAGATTGTTCTGTCGCTCGGAGCGTCGGCTCTTGAAGCTCCACCCTCTGAGGCCGGGAGCAACAGCTCATTTTCATTTAAATGGACACGCTAAAATGGTGCGCTTTTGCTCAACCCCAAAAAGTGGAATTTTAACTTGTTATAAAAAAAATGGTAGAGTGGTATTTTGAGCTAAAACTTCACATACACACTCTGGGGACATCAGAGACTTATATCTCTTAAAAAAGGGGCATAATAGGTCCCTTTTAAAAGAGATCTTTAGCAAATATCAAAATCAAGATCCATTTTTCCATTATAGCCATTCCCTTTATTGCCTCTGTCTCTGTGAGTATTTGTGGCAGAACAGCATATGGCATTTCTATTAATATTTAGCTGCTCATATTTTGGGGCGTTGTCTCCTAGCCACCCCTTCCTCTCTGCCATCTGATCAGGAGACGGAAAAGAAAATCATCACATAACACACATCCTCATCAGCCACTTCATGGATAAAGAAACAAAGCTGAGCAGCAGACGCTGAATGCCACCTCTGTACAGACACACTCACTGCAGCTGTGAGCATCTCATCCTCTGACACCGTCAATGACCAGCTGGAGTGTTTAACAGCTTTATTCCACAAGAAGGTGAACCTCAGGGACCAAAAAAGCAAACCTCTGTAAGAAAAAAACTAAAGGCAGCAGAAGAACATCTTTTGTGTTCTCTTACAACCCTGCTAAATGAGTTCCTTGCTGTGTTTCTGCATATCCGTCACTGAGGTCGATCGATTGCAGTTGAGCCGAAACCAAATCACACATATTTTTTTGAACGTGCAGCATCATTCGAGTTTAAAAATCAATGACAACCTGTAGCCTACCTGGCATCTATACTACACAACTCACAGGTTTATGAAGGAACTGAACATTTTCCACATGTCAGACCTGCTCTAGAAACCTCAACGAGATATGAGCATGAAAAATAGACATTTGTACATGAAAAAAGCAGCAAAACAATCTTCCTTCTTTCATTGAACAACAGTGACGTTTGTTCAATTCACATTTGGTGTTTCAGATTCCCTGAAGAAATTTAGAGTAAAGAAGCAACCCTGTCCAGGCCACAAGGATGAACACTTTGGAAGGCACCACACCATGGAAAGAATTTCAGCACTTCAGTTGCCTGTACAATTCTTCCCCATTGCCGTGGCAACCACTGTGTCTTAGCAACAGACAGAGGTCAAAGAAGAACAAGGATAAGCTGTGCTAAACAACCTAAACCTTACTATAGCACAAGATGTTTGAGTTTTAGTACGTCTCCTTGTAGACTTTAAAAGAACTAACAGTTTGACTCTGTCACACACACACACTTTAAGGTGCTTTTAAAACTGTCAGTCATGCTTTTAAGGCTAGACAAAAAAAAAAAAATCTTTGATGTAAATTAAGTACACAGTCACTCTCGGTTATATTTAATCAATCACCCTTTTCTAAAATTTAAAAATTACAACATGGACTGTCAAAAGGAAAAGGCATCTGATTTTTTTACGACTCTGTTGACAGCCTGGAAAATTAATTTCATATTTTCACTCTGACCAACTTCCCCTCTCTCTGATTAGAGGCTATTCTTCATCTGTAATGTGATTCTGTGTTGTTTGTGACATTACTCAGAGTTGAATGTAAGGTTGGAAATCAATGCTGGATTAAGCACAGAATCAAACCCCTTATAACCTTATAACCCTTGTCAAATTCAATATGGGAAATCAATACTGGTGCACAGCAAACTGTCCTTTTAACCACTGACAAACCTTTCACATGTCTGATCTATCTTCATAAATGAAGCATAGCTCATACAACTATTAAAACGTGTGCTGAATCATCACGTAAAGCACTACAAGAGTGTGCGTCACCAAAATGTGTGTTTCTTCTGACGCATTACTACACTATGTGTGCTAAACCACAGCCCACAACCACAGCCCACCACCACCTCATCTTAAGAAAGACGAGTTTCAGGCTAAACTACACGCTTCATCTCACACAGTCTTTACACAACCATCACCTGCTTTCCAAATGATCCCTTATCTTTTGGGATCCCAATAAGAGAAGCCACCCGTTTCCACGAACAAATGATGAAGTTTTTAAATATAAGACAGTTTATAAAAGCCGCAGGCTTGATTTTAATATAATCTTCTTGGAGAACAATAAAAAAGCATGACTCAAAAGCTGAAATTGAGTTCACATAAATAAAAATAAGAGGAATTACATCAGGGAATTTGTGTTGTAACTATATCTAAAAACAAGCATGCCTCTCTCCCCCCATCAAGCAGAGTGGAACTGTAGTCACAGGACCCATAAATGAGTATTCATAGTTCTGTTACTAGCTATGTGTTTGCATCTGAGGCAAATACAAACAATACACACAACTTAACAACTTTAGTTAAAAACAACGAGAAAAAAAAAAACAAAAAACATAAGTGCCTTTAGTCACGTCAAACCAAGTGCTTCCTTTCAGCAAAAAAGCAACAAATGACACTGCCATGACAATACACAACACAGGACATGCACTAAAATAGGGTTTCAGCCAGAGGCCCCTGGTAGAAGGACTTGTTTTTAGCCATTAGTGTTATGTTACTGTTGTCATGGCATATGAGCACATGGTGGCCCTTGCAGCCCCCAGCTGCTCTGAATCACGCTCTTAATAATTGAGCTCAACTTTTGTCACACTCTGACAGCCGGAGTGAGTATCTGGAGCTACTAAAATGAGTAAAGAAATTAAAAAGCTGCTTGAGAACAGTGTCAACAATTAAGTTATCAGTTTTCTCAGTTTAGTTGCTATATTGACTCCAGTCTGTTGTAGATAAAAATAAAATATTGAAACATACCTAACCATATACACTACATCCTCTTCAAAACAAAGTGACATTTCTGAACCTCATTAGTAGGCTTTTTCTTTTAGCTAGTCAGTTTAAAACAACAACACAAAGAAAATGGAAATGTGTGTTAGAAAGTGAAGGCAAACACAAACAAGAAGAAAACAGCTCGCTCTCAGTTTCTGTCCGTCTCCAACAGAACAGCAGGGGTCCAGCCAAGACAACTACTAGATCATCACAGTGGCCTTAAATGAACAGAAACTAGGCATCTATCTGTTATGAGCACTTCGTTTTGTCAGGGCGTTGTGTTTGTAACTTAGTACTTGTTTGTTAGTTCAGACACAGAGTTTGGGGTTGTGGAAGAGACTCTTGGCGACATGTCGGCTCACGTTTATGTGGGAACTAACACACTAACTAACCGCACACATAACAAGCCATACGCCCGCGCTGACACCGGTACAGCGGCAGAACCGGAGCGGTGGTTGTAGCCGTGCTTCTGGTTGTGTCCGTTCTTGAAAGCACAGCTCTGCTCTTTTGAAGAAAGGACCAAACCTGAAGCATGGCTCCCTGTTCTCAGCTCTGCCTCTGCTGCTGCTACATTTAGCTTCAGCTGACAACAAGCTACTTTTCGTATTGAATGATGTATATCTTTACGCATATGCCACTGATATGTCAGTTTGCCAAATAGAATAGTAAACAAATAAACTTTTAAAAGACATTTCGACTTACCACAACCTCTGGAATTTACCCTTGTTTTCTTCTTAAACCCCCAAATCCACTCTACTCATGTACCTCTCAAAGCCCCTCCTCTCTTGTTTTTCATTGGCTAATGCCTCAAGGGAATAAGTGCCGTACTCGTAGCTAATTGGTCTACTTCCATGTCAATCATTTCTTGACACTAAAAACTTCCGTTACCAAAAGAAGTTCATGGCGCAGGGATACGCGCAGTGATTGGTTGATTCGTCTAAAGTCGGGATGTAATTGGACGGTGCAGTATAAATATCATTGTATTAAGAAGAACTGACTGTTCAGCATGACATCACTGTATTGTTTATCATGCAGCTGGTATTAGCAATTCAAGATAAGATAATAGAACATGGCAACTTTATAGCAAATTCAACTGTAGTTATATATATATATATATATATATATATATATATATATATATATATATATATATATATATATATATATATATATATATATATATAATTTGTTTTCTTTTCTTTTTTTTTCAAATTTTGATAATTTTAATGAATTGCTGTGCTGTACTATATTGTGAACTGAAAATGTCATAAATAAGCATTGAAAGGAATGAAACTGCTTAAAGTCCACAATATATGTTGAATATTTACATGTTTTGTCTTTAAGAATAACAAACTGTAATAATCTGTATGTTTTCTATGGTACAGAATTATACTGGCACAAGCCTACTGCACTCTCCAGTGGATAAAAAGAGGAATCACAAAAACTATCTATCTATCTATCTATCTATCTATCTATCTATCTATCTATCTATCTATCTATCTATCTATCTATCTATCTATCTATCTATCTATCTATCTATCTATCTATCTATCTATCTATCTATCTGTCTGTCTGTCTATATGTCTGTCTATATGTCTGTCTGTCTGTCTGTCTGTCTATCTACAGGATGTCTATCTATCTATCTATCTATCTATCTATCTATCTATCTATCTGTCTGTCTGTCTGTCTATCTGTCTATCTGTCTATCGGTCTATCTATCTGTCTGTCTGACTGTCTATCTGTCTGACTGTCCATCTATCTGTCTGTCTGTCTATCTATCTGTCTGACTGTCTATCTGTCTGTCTATCTATATGTCTGTCTGTCTATCTATCTATCTATCTGTCTGTCTGTCTGTCTATCTATATGTCTGTCTATCTATCTATATGTCTGTCTATTGGTCTATATATATGTCTGTCTGTCTATCTATCGGTCTGTCTGTCTGTCCATCTATCTGTCTGTCTGTCTATCTGCCTGTCTGTCTCTCTATCAGTCTATCTATCTGTCTGTCTATGATCTATCTGTCTATGATCTATCTATCTATCTATCTATCTATCTATCTATCTATCTATCTATCTATCTGTCTGTCTGTCTGTCTGTCTGTCTGTCTGTCTATCTATCTGTCTATCGGTCTATCTGTCTATCGGTCTATCTATCTGTCTGTCTGTCTATGATCTATCTATCTATCTATCTATCTATCTATCTATCTATCTATCTATCTATCTATCTATCTATCTATCTATCTATCTATCTATCTGTCTGTCTGTCTGTCTGTCTGTCTGTCTGTCTGTCTGTCTGTCTGTCTATCTGTCTGTCTGACTGTCGGTCTATCTATCTATCTATCTATCTATCTATCTATCTATCTATCTATCTATCTATCTATCTATCTATCTATCTATCTATCTATCTATCTATCTGTCTGTCTGTCTGTCTATATGTATGTCTGTCTATCTATCTGTCTGCCTGTCTGTCTATCTGTCCATCTGTCTGTCTATCTGTCTGTCTGACTGTCGGTCTATCTATCTATCTATCTATCTATCTATCTATCTATCTATCTGTCTGTCTGTCTGTCTGTCTGTCTGTCTGTCTATATGTCTGTCTGTCTATCTATCTGTCTGTCTGATTGTCTATCTGTCTATCTACAGTATATGTCTATCTATCTATCTATCTATCTATCTATCTATCTATCTATCTATCTATCTATCTATCTATCTATCTATCTATCTGTCTGTCTGTCTGTCTGTCTGTCTGTCTGTCTATATGTCTGTCTGACTGTCTATCTGTCTGTCTGTCTGACTGTCTATCTATCTATCTATCTATCTATCTATCTATCTATCTATCTATCTATCTATCTATCTATCTATCTGTCTGTCTGTCTGTCTGTCTGTCTGTCTGTCTGTCTGTCTATCTATCTGTCTGTCTGACTCTCTATCTATCTATCTATCTATCTATCTATCTATCTATCTATCTATCTATCTATCTATCTATCTATCTATCTATCTATCTATCTATCTATCTATCTATCTATCTATCTGTCTGTCTGTCTGTCTGTCTGACTCTCTATCTGTCTGTCTATGTACAGTATATGTCTATCTATCTATCTATCTATCTATCTATCTGTATATCTGTCTATCGGTCTATCTATCTAGCTGTCTGTCTGTCTGTCTGACTGTCAAGTCAAGTCAAGTCAAATTTATTTATATAGCGCTTTTACAATTGGTAATTGTTTCAAAGCAGCTTTACATATTAGAAGCACAGAAAAAAAGGGAAGTGGTTAAAACTGTACAAGCAAGCGTGGTAATATGTAACATATACAAGATGGTGCTACATTAAGCCAATGTCGGCTGACTTCCAGGGGTGGAAAAAACCCCCTAGGAGAAAAACCCAGCGTGCTAGCACTGGGAAAAAAGTCCTAGGAGGGAAAAAACCCCTTGGAAGATATATATATGTAAATGTATATGGAGATCAAAATCTGAATTGTACATTTTTATTATAGAGATTAAAAATCGATTATATATAAATATATGTAAGCGGATACGGGGCTCCTGGGCTACGTTGTAGTCAGGTCCAGACGCAGGTTCTCCATCTGACCTGGATACGGCCTGGATCCAGCACCCGGCAAACCTCAGGATAAGCAGAGAGACAGATATTAGCGTAGATGCCATTCTTGTTCTGATGTACAGGTATATCTAGTGTTATAGGAAATGTTCTCGGTTCCGGCCGACCTAATTATTGCAGCGTAACAATCCTTTAACGGATTTGAAAAATGTTAATGTATTGATAATGTGTTATGTGTATGCAAGAGCAAAGAGATGTGTTTTTAGTCTAGATTTAAACTGACAGAGTGTGTCTGCTTCCCGAACAATGCTAGGAAGATTGTTCCAGAGTTTAGGTGCTAAATAGGAAAATGATCTGCCGCCTT